>NW_027203604.1:19270000-19540000 GCF_024711535.1 Dipodomys merriami
CCTCTTTATTTTTCATCCATCATCACAAAGTCTGGGTCTGGCCCCAGGTCTGCAATGTCCCCATAAAGACCATGTGCTCCCTAGCAGGAACACACAACCGGAGACCAGGGCTGTCCCAGACCTGACTGCCCCCTTGCAATACTTAGGACTTTTGAGTGTTAATCAAGTAATTGCCTTCCATTTGTTATTGGACCTAGTAATCCCTTTTATAATCCAGTATTTTGAACATGTGAAAGGTCCATGGGAAGCCAGGTGCTGGTGGTTCATATCTGCAGTCCTCGTTACTCAGGAGGCTGAGATCTGAGGATCACAGTTCAAAGCCATCCTGGACAGGAAAATCCATGAGCCTCTTTTCTCCAATTAACCACCAGAAAACTGGAAGTGGTAGAGCACTAGCCTTGAGCAAAAGAGCTCAGGGACAGTATGCAAGCCTTGAGTTCAAGCAAAACAATTGACAAAAAAGTTCATGGGAAATAACAGACCATTGTCATGGATGCACCACTGAGGTGTAAGAAAAATTCCAATATAATTTATGGACAGTGTCTTTGAAGAACTGTTTTGCATTTAGATACCCCTCTGATTGAGCCATATTACCTTTCGTTTTGTGCACTCTAGTGGCTCCTGTGTTTGAGTCCCTCACTTGAACTACGAGCTAATGTTGGGTCTTACAGTATGGGGCCTGTGGAGGTTGTAACATCAGGACCAAAGGCTATCATTCTTAGGCACAACCCCAGCTGCTGAATCTGCTGAGGTTTATCAGTTGTTTCCTCAACCCATGTTTTATGACTTTTTTTTATCATAGCATGGAGATAACTATTTTTAATAACATTTCAAGATGCATTTATTAATGCTATTTATATCATGAGAAAGAGAATCACAGGACATCACCAACCCCACTGTAGTCCCATTTCCCCTTGTACCTGTGTGTTCCTGTTGCTCTAATAAATTCTTGAATTTTCTTTTGAGGTACTGGGGTTTTGAACTCAGGAGCTGGCATGATATGACCAAGCTACATCTCCAGCAATTCTCATATCTTGTGGAGCACATGGCCAGCCAAGATGGCTCTGGGAGAGGGTTGAGTGGGCAGACCCCAATTGATCTTCTGATCAGTACCTAACCAGCCCGTGAAGGCTCAGGTGAATGATAGGGTGTGACCTTGACAGTGATTGGTTCCTCTTCCTCCCTTACCATACCACCCACCCTCTTTGTCTTTAAAAAAGGGGCTGCTCTCTGTTAATAAACGAGTTTTTCTGCCTGCTGGATTTGGCTCCCCGCTGTGTCTGATTGTCTCCTGGGCTGAGGGAGGCTAGGGAACGGGCGAGCGCCGCACTTACCTTTCCTCGGACCCCGTCCGTCTTTTGTGGGATGGACGAAGACCCAACATCTGGCGCCCAACGTGGGGCACGAAAGGAAAAGATACCGGCCGAGGCTAAGCGGTCTCTCGGGGTAAGTGAAACCCTAAATATGGGTAATGCTATATCACAGAAGGAGGAGGAACAGGCAACATCAGGCCTAGAAGGGGTACAGGAGGATGTGGGAAGTGAGAAGGAAAAGGAAAGGGTCAAATCCAATCGAGAACGCACTGAGACGTGCACAGTAGAAGTCAAAACCAGGGTAAAAATTACCCCCTCTGACCCAGCTGATATTACCCCCTCTGACCCAGCTGATACTGACGGTCCTAGGCCCCCTCCCTATTCTCCTGATTGGAGGGGAGGTACGGCGCCCTACGAGACCTGCGAGAGGGACTTGCAAGACCCAGACCCCTACCAGCCTTCTATGGAGGGGCCGAGGGCCGGGGAAGTAACCTCCTCGGAGACCTCCTCTGGAAAGGAAGGGCCACCCAAGAGCCCTGGAAAGGAAGGGCCACCCAAGAGCCCAGACTCTCGGCCACAGGATTCGCTTCCCCAAGCGTATCCGGTCATTGTGGCATCTGGGGCTAACAGGCCCCTGGAATGGTATCCATGGGAAGCTAAGGATCTTAAAGAGCTCCGCCAGGCGGTGGCGGAGGATGGCCCAAACTCTACCTGGGCCCAGACCCTATTACAAGATATTGCCTATCACCCTTGTGTCCCTAAGGACTGGATGGATGTGGCCAAAGCCATTCTTACTAGTTCTCAGTTTATTAAATGGTGTGCTTTCTTTAAGGAGGAATGCAGAGTGTGGGCAGAGAGTAAACAGGAGGCTCAACCAATGATACCTATTACTAAGCTGCTGGTCTGGGAAGGGATGAATGCAGACCACCGCATAGCCTGCGCGGGATTGAGAGAGAGTTCCCTGAGCAGATGGGTGGTGGCCTCACAGGATGTGGGAATGCAACATCACCAGTCCCAATCACTAGCTTTAGCTTTACAGGCTCAGGCGTTTACAATGACTGAGGCTATTACTCAGGCGCTGGCAGCCCAGGGCCAAGAAACCCCAAGACTATCGGGAAGAGGGACTTGTTTTAAATGCAGGCAGGAGGGGCGCTTTAAGAGGGACTGTTTACAACAATCCCCCCCGCCAACCGGCCTGAGGGCAAACCGCCCCCTACATCCTGCCCCAGGGGCATGGAGGGATACAAGTTTGATTTAGATGGGAAGTCTTTAAACTTGGGGAGGGGCATCCTCCAGCCCCTTTAACTCAAGGAGGAACCCCCTCTGCTGTGAGGCCCAGGCAGCCTCATGGCAGGGCAGCCCAGGTCCATTGGACCATCCCCCTGGTGGACGGGCTCCACCCTAAAATGAGTATTCTCATAGGCGGAAAGAGGTTTCACTGCTTAATTGACACTGGGGCAGACCGAACCATACTCAGGGAGGAGGAAGTGCCCTTGGACTGGAAGCTTGCACCTGGGCCCCCGATATTGGGGGTAGGGGGCAACTCCCAGACCAAAGAAACGGTTGCCCTTATGACATGGACTAGCCCAGATGGAGAACAGGGAAAGATACGCCCTTTAGTGGCAAAGAACCTCACTGCCAATTTACTAGGGCAAGACATGCTAAGACAAATGCCGTGGTCACTACAGACCATCGAGCATCCTATGATGATATCCTGGATGGGGAAGAAGCACAAATGCTTAAACAGGATGGAGAGGGAGTTAAGGAAGGGGATTTTTTTAACTTTCATAATTACAGAGAAGAACATAGGGGGCCCGCTCGGGTGCACCCCCAATCCTAAAGGCCACTGCCCCCCAGGTACCTCCCATTAGGTGGAAGCCGGGAAGCCCAATCTGGGTGGAGCAGTGGCCATTGACTAAACCTAAACTTGAAGCCCTCCACCTTCTGGTGGAGGAGCAGATAAGCCTCGGGCATATCCGCCCTTCTATAAGTCCTTGGAACACACCCGTATTTGTTATTCAAAAAGCCTCCGGGGCTTGGCGGATGCTCCAAGGATGGAGCTAGTAGGAACGCCCCTAAGAGGCATGCCCTGGACTCCTGCTATACCTTCAGAATATACCTTGGTTGTGATTGATATTAAAGATTGTTTTTTTTCTATCCCTCTGCATCCAGATGACTGCGAGAAGTTTGCTTTCTCTATACCTTCTCTTAATTTTTCCCAGCCTGATCGGAGGTTTGAATGGACAGTGCTGCCACAGGGTATGGCCAATAGCCCAGCCTTCTGCCAACAATACTTGGCCACACTGTTAGAGCCTGTGCTGGGTTCAGATACCTCCCTTGCCTATGCCTACATGGACGATATAATTCTGGGGCACCGAGACCCAAGCTGCCTGGAGGGCCTTCTGGCCCAGGTTCTGGACATATTAAAAAAGGGGGGTTTTACCATAGCCCTTAATAAAATTCAAAAGGTGGCTCCTTTTAAGGTGCTCGGGACCCACCTTACCTTGACTCAGGCCAGCCCCCTTAAGCCTTTGCTGGATATTCCAGCCTCTCTGACCTTAACCCAACTTCAGAGTCTTTTAGGGGAAATCAACTGGCTGTTGCCATGGGTTTCTGTCCCTACAATTACAATATAAGGAAATACTGGCCATAATTATGGCCCTTCAGGACATTCAAAAACCCTTTAATTTGTATTCTGATAGCCTATAAAACAAAAAAGGGGGAGTTAGCCCCCATATACAGTTACAGATAGCTTTGATTTTAAATTTTTCAAAAGGGGCAATTGAATCCAGATTTCAGAAGCACTGGGGACAACTAAACCCTAAGCCCCAAGTGAAAGTCAGGTGGAAGGACCCCCTGACACAACAATGGAGAGGACCTGACCCCCTAGTTACTATGGGCAGGGGATTTGGATGCGTTTTCCCCATAGGGGAGTCTGCTCCCATTTGGATCCCTGCCAGGAACCTAAGTTTTTACCCATTTCCTCTATACAGGAGGATGCCCAAGAATAAGCTAAAGACAAAAGCCAGAAAGACAATTATTAACCATCCCCAAGGGCAACCAGCCCTTGAGAAGCTCTATTGTGTTCTCTAACAATTGCAGATGGTGATACTCCAGCTGTCCTGACACTCCAGCTGTTGGCTGTCCTGACTCTCCCGATCCTGTGAACGGCCCTATGGAATCTGCATCAACCTCAGCGAGTGACCTGGGCAGTGATCAACGCTGGCAATGCAGAAATCGTCAGGAGCACCACAAGAGAAGCTGTCCCTTCGACCTGGTTGCCTGACCTTCATTTTGATCACCACCCTATGGACTATTTAATATTTTTTTAGGAGTTAATTATTTTAATGTTACCTGCTTTAATTGTTCTTTTACTAATTGCTTGTATAGTGGCATTGAATCCATACTTATTGTTAAACAACCACCTTTTGTTATGCTTCCAGCTTAGATTTTGTCCAACCCCACAGGCAAATAGCTGCATTAGAACAATCCCCACCTCTGGACTCTGAAGTGGCAAAGACTGCTATCCCATCCTTCACTAAGGTTAAAGGACTAGTAGTGACATTTCCTGGCCTGGGAATGCTTTTGCTGATGGTTTTTCTATGCCTTCCTTGGGTTATACGTGCACTGCAAAACTCTTATGAGCTTAGCCAGCCAGTTATCAAGCTCCAAATGAATGAATTTCCACCCCCCCCCCCCCGAGAGGAATCGCAGCCAGAGACGGGTAAGAGGGGGTGTCAGTCTGACCAACCTAAGACAGGGCCTTCAGCTTCGCTCTGAAGAAGTTCCCGATGACGGGTAAGGCAGACAAGGCGATCCACCCAACCTAAGACAGGCGGGTTCGCTTCTTTAAGCAAAGATGGGGGGAGATGATGTTGGGAGCAATTGGGAGCTGACAGTAAAGCTCAAAGGTCATCTTGACTACTGTGCTAGCTTAAAGGCACGTACAAGGAACTGGCTTACTTAAGACACCAGGTGCCCAGGAATTAATTGAACTGCTTCGGACATTTCTAACTGTGGTGGGACTGATGTTTATTACTGTGCTAGGTGGGTCTGTCATTAAAACAAAAAAAAAGGGGGAATCTGTGGAGCACATGGCCAGCCAAGATGGCTCTGGGAGAGGGTTGAGTGGGCAGACCCCAATTGATCTTCTGATCAGTACCTAACCAGCCCGTGAAGGCTCAGGTGAATGATAGGGTGTGACCTTGACAGTGATTGGTTCCTCTTCCTCCCTTACCATACCACCCACCCTCTTTGTCTTTAAAAAAGGGGCTGCTCTCTGTTAATAAACGAGTTTTTCTGCCTGCTGGATTTGGCTCCCCGCTGTGTCTGATTGTCTCCTGGGCTGAGGGAGGCTAGGGAACGGTGGGACAGACGAAGACCCAACAATATCTTAGTCAGTATGCATAAGTTATTTGTTCTGTTTTGTTTTGTTTGTGTGTGCCTGTCTTGGAGCTTGAACTTGGGGCCTGAGCACTGTCCCTGGGCTTTTTTGCTCAAGGCTAGTGCTCTTAACATTTGAGCCACAGCTGCACGCCTGGCTTTTTGGTGGTTCTTTGGAGATAAGACTCTCACAGACTTATCTGTCTGGGCTGGTTTTGAATCCAGATCCACAGATCTCAGCCTCCTGAATAGCTAGGATTACAGGTGTGAGCCACCAGGGTGTGGCTAGTGTTCATCAGTTTTATTATCTTTCATTTGTGTGTACCTGTACATAAATTCATCACATGCACACGCTTATGCTATGATATACACTAGCTAAGTTACAAAGCTGTTCCTTCATTGTAGGCTCTTGTTTTGTCTGCCTTCTTCTGTTTGTTTAATTGTTCACATATGCATTATTATGTCAACATTATGCAGAGCAACTCCTCTCACTTTACTTACTTTTTTCTGAAGAATTTCTTCTATTCTTGTTCCTTTGCTTTCTCCTTCAGATGAGAAATAACCTTGTTTGTGTCTACAAAAATGTCCCTACATATTGGTGAGGATTGCATGGAAACCACAGGTCAATTTGCAGAAAAATCAGCACTCACTCTGCTGTGCATCAAGAGATCAAAAACTGAAAGCCCTGGGAATTTACAATGAATCAGTTAAGGATAGGTGAAGAAATGATAAAAGAAGGAAGAGGGGCAGCGGGTCGCTGGTGGAATGAGAAAGCGTAAGAAAAAATAGTGTGCAAAGAACACAGTAGAATTGTGAAGAATGGTAATATAATCAGAGAAAATTTTTAAAAAGATAAAAATAGTAGTAAATGTACTTCAAATAAAATAAATACCAAAACATTCCAAAAAGAAGGAACATCAGCGTGTGTTCCTTGGCGAGCAGCAGAGCATATTCCAGCTGTGCTGTGTCCCTGCAGAATGCGTGTGCTAGCTGTGCAATATCTCTGCAGGAGGTGTGCTTCAGCTGTGCTATGTTCATATACCCGCAGTGTTCCAGATGTGCCAGCCACTGCAGGAGGTGTGCTCCAGATGGGCCGAGTCCCTGCAGAAGGCATGTCCCAGCTTTACCATGTTCCTGTAGCATGTGTGTTCCAGAGGTGCTGTGTCCACACAGCAGTTGTGCTCCTTCAACTTCTGGCCTTCAATGTGCCCTGTTGTGGCTCTCTAGGCAATCATTCTGGGTACTTCTGGCCCTGGGATTGCATGTGATTCCTCTGGGTTCAATCTGGGTAAACTGGCTGATGGTTGGCTGAGACTCTAAGGTAGGGATAGTCGTTGGAGGGCCTGTGAGGGACAGCAGCTTTCCAGGTAATGGCTTAGGGACCCATGGCAGTGATTCCGGTGTGTGTGAGGCCACCCCAGGGACTCGCTACAGTGGGTGGAGGCTATGTAGAGTAATCTCTCATGCACAGCTAGTGCTGAGTCCTGCTCCATGGCTTGCCATGCTGAGGAGCTCTGGATCATCACAGTGAGGCTGGCCATTCTCCCCTACAGGACCATCAGTCCCTGGTGTTTCGTTTGTGCTGCTCTCTTGGAGCCTGTGGCCCACCCCACACCATCACTATGCCAAGGCTGGGGCCGCTCAGCAGTGTCGGCCCCTCCCGCATCTCACTTGAGGGGGCTCAAAACTTGGGACTCTACCCCAGGGAAATGTGTTCTTCGTTCCTTTTATAGCTCTAAAGTTTACAGCTTCTGATTTTTTCCAATCTATATTCTTTTTCTTAAATATTGTTATTGTTATCATTGTTATTAAGATGCTGTCCAGAACGGTTACTGTTTCCTAAGTCAGGTGATGAGATCATTTCTTTTTTTTTATTGCTATTATAAAGGTGGTATACAGAAAGAGTACAGTTACCTAAGTCAGATAACAAATACATTTCTTTTTTGGACAATCTCACCCCTTTCCTTGCTCTCCCAGTTTTTCCTCCTGTCCTCATCCACAAGTGGTGTAGTTCGTTTTTTAACATAGTGTCTATTGAGTACCACTGCTGCATTTGTTCACCTTTTGTCTCTCCATTTCTGTGCCTCCCTTATACTGCCAAAGGTAAATGGACAAATAAGACAGAAAAGAAAAATAGTAGCAAAGAAAAAAAACCTCTTTTTTCCATTTCCTGGAGTTCATTTGATAAATATTATTTTATTTGATCAGAGATGTATAGGCATTACACCTTTGTGTTCCTCTCCTAAGAGTATCCTCTTTTGATCTCAGTGTGAATGCCTAGAGTCCTGTACACTTTATCCTGTTCCTGTGTATTTTAGGTCTAGCTTCCACATTTGAGAGAAAACATTTGTCTATGTTTGGCTTACTTCACTTGACATGATCAGCCTGGATTTTGCTAGATGGTGTCTCATAATTTTTTTTTCTGCCCAGGCTAGCTTAAAACCATGATCCTCTGGATCTCAGCTTCCTTGGTAGACATGGTGATCTGCTGGCACCCAAATAGGTAACTGAGGTTTCATTTCAGATTTGGATGTTCAGGAATATATTGGCATCTTCAGACTTAAACTGTTCTTTTAGTTCATCATGTGTTTTTCCCCAATTTACAATTCAATATTTATTTTTGATGTTTACTTGGTTAATATTTTCTACCCTGTGAAAGGTTGTAGTTCATGAGGTCAAGAATTTAGACTCTCCCATGTTTAGTGCTAAACACGTATTGTGAACATGGCAGGCATGTAGCCAAATCTCATCCAATACTAAGAGAGGTTGTATCTGCACTTGACATTCTCCATGGCACCCCTAAATGTGAAACTCATAAGAACTGTGTCTTCCTGTCCTCCAGCCACCAAAATGGGAACCTAAAATTGGCCAGATCAGGTTTCACCCAACTGTGAAGAATGGACACCTAGCTAAAGGAAAGAATCTTGTTTTCATTTTCCTGGAGCAATTAGAGTTGTGACTTGTGAAATTTGAGTCTAGTATGTCGAATAGTGCTTTCTCTCTCTCTTATTCTCTCTCTCTCTCACACATGCACACACACTCACACACACTGTGTACAATTTATTCATTCAGTGGAAATCAAGCAATTCATTCATTCAGTGGAAATCAAGACAGGCTTCCTATTAGGACTGTTTGAGTGACCAGCACAAATCCTTGACACTGTGAGAGCATGGATCAATAACCCAATTACCTGAAAAGCTGAGTCTAATGTTTTCTGTGTGTTATCTGAAACTGACCTTTCACCTTTTGTTAAAGAGACAGGAAAATAGTGTCCATGTGAGCTGTACGTTTCTAATACCTGCATGATTAACTTGTACTTGAATATGCTTCCATGATCTCATCTGTGTGTATCTGAAACCCAGCATTTTATCTGATTGTTACTCATCTGTGTACTTGATATAGAATCGATCTTTAAAACTACACCATGTCCAGATTGGAGAACATTGCTCAGTTGGTAGAGCGGTAGCCAATGAGTGAACATGTTAGGTACTGAGTTTGAGTTCCAGTCTCATACCAAAATCAAAAGAATATGCAATGCATTCAATGAGCATACAGGCCAGTGAGAGAACAGATGCTATTAGAACATTCTTCTGGCAAACACTAAATTCCTGAACATGTGCAGTGCAGCTCTTCATATGCCAGTCTTGGCATGTTCATAGTCCTTATCTTATATAGAGTTAAATTCACAAAGGATTTCTCTCCCTTTATCGTCCTTTCTAGAGCAAGACCTTTTGTGTTGGCTAAGGAATAGAGCAGGTTCTGTTTGTTTTGGTATAAAAATTTTATTCTTAATTATATATATATATATATATATATATATATATATATATATATATATATATATTATTTCTTGCCTTGTTTTTGTCGTTCATGGGGCTTGAACTCAGGGCCTGGGTGTTGATTTTGGGCTCTATTGCTCATGGCTAATGCTCTACCACTTTGAGCCACAGCTTCACTTCTAGCTTTCTGCTGGTTAATTGGAGATAAGAGTCTCACAGCCTTTTTTGCCCAGGCTGTCTTCAAACCAGGCTCCTCAGATCTCAGCCTCCTGAGCAACTAGGATTACAGCCATGAGCCACCAGTATGGGGCAGAAAATTTATTCTTTTCTTAGGTATTTTTCAATTTAGTACATGAACAATAGAGCAAAAATCTCAACCATAGCAAATTATTCGTTAGTTTTTAGCTTTCCTATTTTAGTATTTTTAAAAATAAGGTTTTTATTGTAAAAATACTGTACAGAAGGGTTACAGTTACATGAGCAAGGTAATGAGTACATTTCGTATCAAGCATTGTTGCCTCCTCCTTTGTTTTTCCCCTATCATCCCTTCCCTCCTTGTAAAGTTAGTTTTTCAACACAGTATCTTCTACATCTCATTGTTGCAATGGGTCAAACTATATCCCTATGTAAACATTTTGGTTTTAACCTTCCCCTCCCCAAATTATACCAACATCAAATATAGTGAAAACAGGGTTTATACCATGGGGGAGGAACATAGAAAGCAACAAATAAATCACATGGTGTCTTATAAATACATTAGAAACAATAGCAAGAAAGAAAAAACCACTTGTGTCCCTATCTTGAGGTTCATTTTGCTTAACTCCATCTTATCTGGTCATATAATACACATATGTATATTGACCTTTTCTACTTGTCCCAGACATATACTAGTTATTGCAAATAAGGGAAACCATGGGCCCTATGTTTCTTTGGGCCTGGCTTACTTCACTGAATATAATTTTTTTGAAGACTTTACATTTCCTAACAAATGGGGCGATGTCATTCTTTTTGATGGAGGTATAGAATTCATATATATATATATATATATATATATATATATATATATATATATATAATCTCTCCCATTTTCTTGATCCATTCATCTACTGAGGGGCATCTGGGTTGGTTCCATATCTTAGCTATGGTAAATAATACTGCAATAAACATAGTTGTGCTGGTAGCTTTCGTATGGACTTGTTTGTGATTATTCGGGTAAATGCACAAAAGTGGGATTGCTGGGTCATTGGGGAACTCTATGTGGAGTCTTTTGAGGAATCTCCATACTACTTTCCAAAGTGGTTGAACAAGTTTACACTCCCACCAACAATGTAGTAGGGTTCCCTTCTTTCCACATCCTCTCCAGGATCTGTTGTTATTAGAATTCTTGATTATAGATATTCTAATTGGAGTGAGGTGGTATCTCAATGTTATTTTGATTTGCATTACTTTTATGGCTAGAGAGGTTGAGCATTTCTTCATGTGTCTATTGGCCATTCTTATTTCCTCTTCAGAGAAGTTTCTCTGAAGAGGAGTTGGGGATTTATTGGGCAGTTGTTTCTTTGAGTATTTGTTGTTGGGGGATTTAATTTTTTGAGTTCCAAGTATATTTCAGATATGAGACCTTGTCTGTTGTATGGCTAGTGAAGATCTTCTCCCAATCCTATTGATCTTGCTAGCTATGTCCTTTGCCATGCAGAAGCTCTGCAGCTTCATGCACTCCCATTTGTCCAACCTTTCTTTGGTTTGTTGTGTTTCTGGGTCTCTATTAAGAAAATTTCGGCCTGTGCCAAGGAGACCTAGGGTTTCTCCTATTCCGTCCTGTAATGTTTTCAGGGTGTCTGCCTTGACTCAGAGGTCTTTGATTCATTTGGAGTTGATTCTGGTGTGGGTGATATATCAGAATCTAGCTTTAGTTTTCTATAGGTGATTAACCAATTTTGCCAGCACCATTTACTGAAGAAGCTGTCTTTCTTCCATTCTTTTTTTTTTTTTAGCTCCCTTATTGAAGATTAGGTGGCTATAGGTCTGGGTTTTCAATTCTAGTCCATTGGTCCTGAGGTCTCTTCTTGTGCCAGTACCAACCTGTTTTGATTACTATGGCTTTGCAGTAGAGTTTGAAATTTGGTATTGATATTCCTCCAGCACTGTTCTTTTTGTTATGGATCCATTTTGCTATTCAGGGTCTTTTATTGTTCCATATGAATTTTTGAAGTGCCTCTTCTATTTCTTTGAAGAATGAGGTTGAAATATTGATAGGTATTACATTGAATGTGTAGATAGCCTTGGGAAGTATTGCCATTTTCACTATGTTGATTCTTGCAATCTAGGAGCATGGGAGGTTTTTCCACTTTCTAAGTTCTGCTTTGATTTCCCTTTTCAAGTTTTCATCATAGTAGTTCTTCACTTCTTTGGTTAATTCCTAGGTATTTAATTTTTTATGTGGGGCTATTACAAATGGAGTTGCTTTCCTGATTTCAGCTGCACTCTTATCATTGTTGGCATACAGAAAAGCCATTGATTTTTGAGGGTTAATTTTATACCCTGCTACTTTGCCAAAATTTCGAATTAGCTCGAGTAATTTGGGAATTCAGTCCATGGGATTCTTTAAATACAAGATCATGTCATCTGCAAAGAGGGAGAGTTTTACTTCATCTATCCCTATTTGGATCCCCTTTATGTCTGCATCTTTTCTTACTGCTGTAGCTAGGCATTCTAATACTAAATTCAAGTTAAGTGGAGAGAGTGTACATCCTTGTCTTGTTCCTGAGTTTAGAGGAAATGGCTTTAGTTTTTCACCATTAAGTATAATGCTGGCTGTAGGTTTGTCATATACAGCCTTTATTGTATTGAGGAATGTTCCCTGGATTCCTAATTTTTCCAGAGTCTTCCTCATAAAGGGGTGTTGGATCTTGTCAAATGCTTTTCCGTATCTATTGGGATAACCATGTGGTTCTTATCCTTGCTCTTGTTGATGTAATGAATTATATTAATTGATTTGCGTATAATGAACCAGCTTTGCATCCCTGAAATGAATCCTGTTTGATCGTGGTATATAATTTTTTTGGATGAATTGTTGAAGTTGATTGGCCAAAATTTTGTTGAGAAGTTTTGCATCAATGTTCATCAGATGAGTCCCTGCTTGGTTTTGGGATGAGAGTTATGATGGCTTCATAGAAAGAGTTTGGTAGTAAACTTTGTCTTTCAATTTCATGGAAGAGTTGGAGGAGTATTGGTGTGAGTTCTGCTTTGAAGGCATTGTAGAATTCCGCTGTAAATCCATCTGCTCCTAGGCTTTTCTTAGATGGGAGGTCTCTTATTGCTGTTTCTACTTCAATACTTGATATGAGCCTGTTAAGTTAGTTTAACTTCCTATTTTAGTCTTAAGGAATACCAAGCCCATCTTTGTTGGTATAAAATCTTAACTAGTTTGACCATGGTGTAGAGATGAGTAGAATGGCAAAAATGTCATATTAGCTTTCATCAGCAGCCAAATATGTGTTTTGGAAGAAGATGATGTAATTTTAGTTCCTCAGAGATTCTGTAGCTTAAAAAAAGTTATACTGGAAAATGGTGGATGATACTTAGGGGGCTAAGACCTGAGGATCATGGTTCAAAGCCAGCCCAGGCAGGAAAGTCCATGATACGCTTATCTCCATTTAACCACCAGAAAACCAGATGTGGTTCAAAGTGGTAGAGTGGTAGCTTTGAGCAAAAGAGCTTAGTAACAGTGCTCAGGCCCTCAGTTTAAGCCCCACATTGGACAAAAAATAATGTTGTATATAGGAAAAGCATGGGGTTTGGGTGAATTCATTAAGCCATCAATAGCAACCAATAATGTAGTATTCTCATGTTTGAAGTATGGTAGTATCCACTATAATGTATTTCCTTGTCTACTGCTCTGATGGAGAAAGTGGAGGTGAATGTCTTACATGCCAGTACCCTTTCTATTCGTATGATTTAGATTCTCTCTATTCTTCCTGCTGAGAGAAAATGTTGCCCTTCATTGTGGGAAATGTGTTGGAACTTCTGGAGGATCCTTTGAAGGAGGAATCAGAATTTCAACTCAAGGTGCAGCTGCAGGCCCAAATCCTACTATTCCTGCAAGTAGCATCTATCAAGGAAGTATCTAAGCTCAGATGAAAAGTTTTCTATTTCTTATGTGTTTTAGGAACTTTGAGGCCTTATCTGTCACCTGATCCTTTATTGCTCAGGACATAGTATAGGTAATTAAGTAATGATCCAGTATTATTCTTACACAACTAGTTGTGACATCTCTCCCATCAAGAACCTGGGGGGTGGCGAGGGGTGGGAGCTAGAATAATTGCTCTTTCTAGCTATTCCCTTTTGTTTTTGTTTGGGACCAGGACTTGAACTTAGTATTTGATGCTTTTGCTCATTGGCTGGCACTCTACCATATGAACCATGCCTCCAACCATAGCTCCTGAGGGCTTGCTTTCTACCTATGAAAACTTACCCATTCTTCAAAGAACAAACTTTGTAAGCAGAACTGATTCTTAAACACCTGTGGGTATCATTTATTTGGGTGCAGTTTCACGTATGTTGGAATAAGAGCCACCTTGGATATAAAAGCTTAGAGGACCGAGTGCCTGCACTTGACTTTCTGCCAGGCAGTTTGTAACCTTTGGCCCTAATGATAACAGTGATTGCATTTATTTACTGGCACATTTATAAAATGTGAAGTCAAAGTTCAAAGTTTACACATCCATGATTCCTTGTCCATTGCCCTAACTGGGAGAGGATGATTATCTGACTCACATGCCAGTGGGGTATATACACAGTAATTTTTCTATTGGTTGTGCCATCAGCCCCACCTTCTCTCCCAGCCATAAATGGCAGGAGCCTCAGATCGGAAGCCAGCACAATCCAGGGCTGAAAGGAAAAGTTAGAGGAGAGAATTACTGGATGAGAGTGACCATGGACTTGATCCCAAACTTTTCCATAGAAACCTGGATCCTCCTGGCTACCAGCTTGGTGCTCCTTTATCTGTGAGTAACTGTCTGAACTCTGCTTCTCCTACCACCCCATAACCTAGGATTCAGGGTAAAGATTATTATGATCTGTTGATTGGGAATATCTAAAAGAAAATCAAATGGGACAATTGCTCAAGAGTCAGATTTAACCAACACCTTACGGGATTATCCTGTAGAGATCCCAGGAGAGAGTTAATAAATATTTCTCTTTCATGGAACTCTTAAATCTGTCTCTGTCTCTGTCTCTGTCTCTGTCTCTCTCTGTCTCTGTCTTTCTCTCTGTGTGTGATAGTGCCAGTGCTTGGAAATGATCTCTGAGTTGATTTTTGGGTCTGAATTAAAGACTCAAATTCAGCAGAAGCACAATATGAACTGATCACCCTTGGAGGGACGTCAAGATTCTTGGGGTGGAAGGTCTCTATTGTTTGTTTTGGTGCTGGACTTGGGGCTTTAACACATGGCCTATGCGTTGTCACAGGGCTTTTTTGCTTAAGGTTCTCACTCTACCACTTGAGCCACAGGTCCACTTCTGGATATTTTTGGTGGCTAATTGGAGAGTAGAGTCTCACAGCCAGGTGCTGGTGGCTCACGCTTGAAATCCTAGCTACTCCAGAGGCTGCAATCTGAGGATCATGGTTCAAAACCAGCCTGGACAGTAGAGGTTGTGAGACTTACCTCCAATTAACCACTATAAAACTGGAAGTGGTGCTGAGTTTCAAAGCATCAGTCTTGAGTAGAAAGAGCTCAGGGACAGCACCCAGTCTCTGAGTTCAAGCCCTACCCCTGAGTTCAGGCTCCACAACCATACACACACACACACAAATGCATCTTACAGACTTTCCTGCCCAGGCTAGGTTCAAACCACAATCCTCAGATCTCAGCCTTCTTAGTAGCTAGGATTATAGAGGTGTACGATCAGGCTCCCGTTTCTCTCTCTCTCTCTCTCTCTCTCTCTCTCTCTCTCTCTCTCTCTCTCTCTCTCTCAACACACACACACACACACACACAAAACTTACCTCATAAGCACATTGTTTTAATTAATCGATTATTTAAATTTAATTTTATTTCTGAATGAACATACATTGGTAATACCGGGGGTTTTATTATGATAATTTCATACATGGATGCAATAAACTTTGAACACATTCAATTCCTCTATTCTATCTTCCCTTCTCTTCTCTTTCCATCTTTTCAAACAGTGTTTACTGCACCCATTGTGTTATCTTTATACATACACATACACAAAATCTAGCATGTGGAACACATGTACCATCTTTTAATACTCATCAGTCTTTGGTATCCTTTCTTTCCCTCTCTCCCCATTCCACCCATCCCCCCAAACATTCCTGCTTTTAATTATATCCTGTTCTTATTGCTGTCATCTTCATTTTCCTCCTCCTCCTCCTCATCACTACCATCATCATCACCTTCATCATCATAATGATCATTTCAGAGATGAGCAATAGCATGTAATGTTTGGCATTTGGAACATGACATATCTCACATCAATAAGACGTTTTCCAGTTCTATTTTCCTGCAAATGACATTATTTCCACAGTAATATTCCAAAACAAGGTTATTGACTTTTACTGTAGGTTGAGGAGCCTAAAGACTCCAGCTACCTTTAGCTCATTTTTGTGACTTCTGGGGTTCTCTCAGAGGCCATAAGAAAGGAACTGTAGAACATGGGTAATCATTGCTGTTTGAGTTTCTGGTTTTTATTATTTCCGACGTGTTACTCTCCCAGTTTGACTGTCCTACTTCTTGAGTTAGTAACTGGCAACTTTCCATATGTGTACAGTGTGTGTGTGTGTGTGTGTGTGTGTGTGTGTGTGTGTGTGTGTGTGTGTGTGTGTGTGTGTGTGTGTGTGTGTGTGTGTGTGTGTGTGTGTGTGTGACCTGGATTTCTTTTAATATTTATAGATATGGGACCTATCCACACAGAGTTTTTAAAAAGTTGGGAATTCCTGGCCCGAAACCTCTGCCCTTTTTGGGAACTATTCTTGGTTATCGTAAGGTGAGTGTTGTTTGAGCTCTACATTTTGCTTTTCTGGTTGCAAAGACTGGCTTCCTTCCATCTATAGAAAGTGTTGTTGGTGGAGAGGAAATGCTGACTTTCAAAAGCTGTGTGTGCGCTCCCCCTAAAGTATGGCCAGGTGTACTGCAGGGCTCTGTGTTGAGCTGTTCAGAGCATCCAAGGGGCATCAGTGGATCCACTCAGATTTTCAGCATCTTGGCACTCATGTTGAGAACTTGAAAGTTAGACTTGGTGAGCACCAAGGATTTTTCCCTACCAGAGCTAATTCCAGGAAGAGTCATTCTCAGCTCTAGGGACTTTTATTTGCACAGTTAAAATACCACAATTGAGTATCTCATCAGAAGTTTTCTTTTTCCTTTTCCTTTTTTTTTTTTTTTTTTTTTGTTACCTTCAGAAGTCAAACTTCAGAGGAAGTGTTCTAATTACAGTGCCCTATGAGTAGAGGTGGCATCACTCTTATCTTTTCATATTGAGCAAATTCACTTTGCCTTCACTTGCACTCTGACTTCTGCCAGAGTCTTACATTAATTTTCTATGCCAGAAGAGGTGACTTGAACATCCTACCTCCAGGGACCTCATTTGGTAAACAAAAAACAAGTTGCATGAGGAGATAAAAGATAAAAGATTGGACATGTCTGCTGGGTACTGTGCTTAAATATATCGTCTTAGTTCAGACAGCCAATGACCTGGGAATTGCAGATTGAAGCCAGTCCAGGCTCTCCCTCCTCCCCGCGAATGCTTTGATGAAAGCCACTTCAAAGAGACATACTGCATATACAAACTTGTTCTAAAACGTGATCAAGGGGAATGTACTTGGATGAGGTCTTACACATGTAACATTTACCTTTATTTCTCTTCCCAGGGCATTGTATTTTATGATGTAGAATGTTATAAAAAATATGGAAACCTTTGGGGGTAAGTATTCTGGAAACTTCCATGGGGTAGATTGGTGAAGATAGATAATCCATTCTGTTGGTACACCATCAGCCCAGACTGTATTGAGCCACACTGATGAATTATGAATTCTGTGGAGGCTTTTCCTTATGAAGATCTCACCTGTCACTATTTGTGTATGTACATGTTGTGACAGTCCTGGAGCTTGAATTTAGGGCCTGGTCACTGTCCCTGAACTTTTTCCGCTCAAAGCTAGCACTTGTCCACTTGAGCCACAGCTGCACTTCTGGCTTTTTGGTAGTTACTTGGAGGTAAGAGTCTCGTAGAGTTCTTCTCAGGTTGGCTTCAAACCATGATCTTCAGATCTCAGCCTCCTGAGTAACCAGTATTACAGGAGTAAGCCACCAGTGCCAGATATGTTTAATGTTTTTAACATATTAAAAGTTGTGGTGACTGGCATGGATAAAACTCATGTATGCACTGCTTGAACTTAACCAAATGTCCCAATGATCATGAGCTCTTGGATGATCTGTTTTGTCTTTAGGTGTCTCCTCTGCACCTTAGTACATTGGCCTTCATTCTGTGGACCCCTGTGGCATCTGTGTTCAAAATCCCTAGGTTGAACAAGGATCTATTATTGGCATATATTGAGGAGCTTGGAGTATGATCACGGTCTGGATTTCTTTGTTCTGGCTCAAGGTGCATAGCCTGGCAGTTTAGGTTTTTTTCACACAGCTGTGTTTGGTACATACACAGGTTGTACGATGGTCCGCAGCCCATGCTGGCAATTACCGATCCAGATGTGATCAAAACAGTGCTGGTTAAAGAATGCTACTCTACCTTCACAAACCACCCGGTAGGCATCCATTAAAAAACACGTTGTAATATTTATTTATCAACAAAATAGACATTTATCCCTCTTTATTATGAAAGAAGTATAACCTCTGGGGAAATGAGGGAGTGGGGAAGAACATTGAAATCAACATGTTGGATTGAACCCTTTCTGTTTAGAAGATAATTATAAGGAAGACAATAGATAAGTGTCGATAGAGAAGTGTCTAAAATATGAAATCCTGAAATCACATGAGGTAGCTGGGTGCCTCAAAAGGAACTAAGCATTTGGGCTGAATATCGGTTGAGTTTCTTAGGGAGGGCAAACTGCTCACTTAGACAACAAAAAGTTCTTTTTTTTTGGTCTGGTCGTGGGGCCTGAACTCTGGGCCTGGGCTCTATCTTCTCAGCTCTTCAGCTCAAGGCTAGCCCTCCTCCACTTGAGCCACAGCGCCACTTCTGGCCTTTTTTCTTTTTGCTTATGTGGTGCTGAGGAATCGAACCCAGGGCCTCAAGTATGCAAGGCAAGCACTCTACCACTGAGCCACCTTCCCAGCCCACAAAAAGTTTTTAAATGCTGCCAATTCACGAATTTTATACAACTGTGCAAGATCTTCAATTGAAATATAGCAAAAATCTGTTTTTCTTTGGAGTCTAGTCTTTTGGCCCAACGGGATTTATGAAAAATGCCGTCTCTTTCTCTGTGGACGAAGATTGGAAGAGAATAAGAACATTGCTTTCCCCCACCTTCACCAGTGGGAAACTGAAGGAGGTAATCAAACCTGAGAACATGGTGCTGGAAAATTACAGAATGAGTCAGGGGACAGGCAGACAGCCAGACAGTCAGACCAAAAAAGGTGTGTTGTCTTTATGTCCTAGAATTCCATGGTTTCTCATAAATGTGATATATTTTTCATCATTTTTTGGGGGGGGGGGCTGTCATGGCTGCTATGATTTAAGTCTTCTCTTTTAACTTCTCTTGTTTTGTGCCTAGATGTTCCCCATCATTCGTGAGTTTTCTGATGGTTTGGTGAAAAACCTGAGACCACAAGCAGAGAAAGGCAAACCTGTAGCATTGAGAGAGTGAGTACTTGCTGGGCACTGGTAGCCCACACCTGTAATCCTAGCTGCTTAGTCGACTGAGATCTGAAGGTTGTGGTTTAATGCCAGCCCAGGCAGAAAAGTCTGTGAAACTCTATCTCCAATAAACTGCCCTCAGGAAAGCTGGAAATGGAGCTGTGGCTCAAGGGGTAGAGTGCTAGGCTTGAGTAAAAGAAGCTCAGAGATAGCCCAGGCTCAGTGTTCAAGCCCCAGGACCTACAAAAACAGACATAAAGAGAGAGAGGGGGGGAGGGAGGGAGAGAGGGAAGGAGGAAGGGAGGGAGGGAGGGAAGGAGGGAGGGAGGGTTAGAGAGAGAGAGAGAGAGAGAGAGAGAGAGAGAGAGAGAGAGAGAGAGAGAGAGAGAGAGAGAGAGAGAGAGAGAGAGAGAGAGAGAGAGAGGGAGAGGGAGAGGGAGAGAGAGGGACAGGGAGAGAGAGGGAGAGGGAGAGAGAGAGAAAGAATGACTATCACTCCATTCTTGGCTTGCCCAAGCCCCAGTCTATTGCCTATTACAATCCATCACTATATACTGGTTCAAGGGGTAGAGTGCTAGGGTTGGATAAAAGAAGCTCAGAGATAGCCCAGGCTCAGTGTTCAAGCCTCAGGACCTACAAAAACAGACATAAAGAGAGAGAGAGACGGGGGGAGGGAGGGAGCGAGGGAAGGAGGGAGGAAAAGAGGGAGGAAAGGAGGGAGGGAGGGTGAGAGAGAGAGAGGGAGAGAGAGAGAGAGAGGGAGAGAGAGGGAGAGGGAGAGAGAGAGAAAGAATGACTATCACTCCATTCTTGGCTTGCCCAAGCCCCAGTCTATTACCTATTACAATCCATCACTTTATACTATAAGCTATTATTGTCCACATAGCATTTGTACTGCTGTGATTTGTCTGGTGGGGGTGGAGGTATCTCTGTTTTCTGAGATTGAGTTCGTTGAGCTCCCAGGTACGTCTGACCCACCCAGTTTTCCTTGTAAATCCTAGCACCAGGGTTGTGGCCCCTGGTAAAGACTTTGGGGGTGGAGTTCTGGAACCTTCTGATGACCTCTCAAGCAGTTCTGACAGAGAACAGCTTCCAATTCTCTTGTCTTACAGAAGAATTCACCCCTACTTTTTGCTTCCTGTGTAGGAAAAAGGAAAGAGGGGGGAAAAGAAGTATAAGTTTTAATTGTCCGGTGTCTTTCTCTTCTTCAGCATCTTCGGAGCCTACAGCTTAGACGTGATTACAGGGACATCATTTGGGGTGAACATCGATTCCCTCAACAACCCACAGGACGTATTTGTGGAAAAAGTCAAGAGGCTCCTAAAATTTAGTTTCTTTGATCCAGTGTTGTTCTCAGTAGGTTCGTGGATCTCTCTCTGTTTCTCTGTTTCTCTGTCTTTCTCCCTTCCTTGTGAAAAAATAGTTCATTGAGATATAGTTCATTTAAACACATAAGTATCTCACAAACTTGTATAACTCAATAACATTTAAAGATATGTGTGGACATTACCCCTGTTAATTGTAGAACATTTTGTCATCAGATGCCCTGTACTGGGCTAGGAATATGGCTCAGTGGTTGCTAGTATGCATGAAGCCCTGGGTTCAATTCTTCATTACCACATAAATAGAAAAAGCTGAAAGTAGTGCTGTGGCTCAAGTGGTAGAGTGCTAGCCTTGAGCAAAGGAAGCTCTGGGTCAGTGCCAAGGCCCAGAATTCAAACCCAGGACTGGCACAAAAGAAACCCTGTAGCTGTTGTCTGCTAGTTTCTGACACCTATAATCCTAGCTATTTTGGAGTCTGAGATCTGAGAATCGTGGTTGGAAGCCTGTCCAGGGCAGGAAAATCTGAATCTCTAATTTCCAATTTGGAGCTATGACAAAAGTGGTAGGGTACCTGCTTTGAGACAGAAAACCCCCACAAGATTGAAGAGAGTATTTAGACTACTATTGACTAAAGAAAGAGAGAGAGAGAAAGAGAAAAGGAAGGAAGAAAGGAAAGAAGGAAGAAACTCTGTACCTTTTATCTGTTTTTTATTTCTCTCAGGTCTGAATGATCACTTAACTATTTTCTCACTGTCTCTTATGGACCCTTTCTATAAATGTGTCTGGCTTCTGTATCATGCTTTCAAGTTTCATCATCTTGAAGCATGTATTAGTACTTTATTTCTTTTTATGGCTGAATAATATTCCATGGTATAGACAGCACATTTTGTATTTTCACCATGTATTTATTTCTTCTTGCTTTCTCCTTTAGCACTCTTTCCATTCCTTACACCTGTTTATGAGGCATTAAATATTAGCGCGTTTCCAAAGGATGTTATAAATTTCCTAAGAACTTCTGTAGAAAGGATGAAAGAAAGTCGCCTCAAGGACAAAGCAAAGGTAAAAGCTGCTGATGGTTACTTAAAGCTGTTCATGGTTCAAAAGTTATTTGGCTCTAGATGTATGTTTTATCTAACTGTCTGTTCTTTTCTAAAGTTATATGGAAAACCCTAGATTGAGAAAAATAATTTTTAGATTGGAAGGGAGAATGAAGTGTGTAGTGGTTGGGAATGAAGGTATAAAATATACCAGAAAAAAAGAATTAAGTTATAAATGCTAGCTATCAGTGGCTCATGCCTGTAATCCTTGCTACTCAGGAGGCTGAGATCAGATTTGAGGATCATGGTGTGAAGCCAGCCTGGGCAAGAAAGTCAAGGAGACTCTTCTCTCCAATTAGCCAGAAGTGGCTCACATGTTATAGTGCCAGCCTTGAGCAAACAAGTAGAGGGACAGAAACTAGGTTCTGAGTTCAAGTCCTAGTACACACACACACACACACACACACACACACACACACACATTTCATTTCCAAACTTCACATTGGCTATTTCAGGCCATCTATTGTAGTGTGTCTAAGTTGAATTTCAGCCCCTGAAGGCCTGTCTGAATACTGATTCATACAGCTTAGATGTCACAACAAGGATGTCTGTATTACTGGGTTCCTTTAGGTGTCACTGAAAATTTTCTAGCATTCCAGAATTGTGACATGTTTCCAGATCCTTGAATCTGTGGGACTATCCATTAGGAAGTATGTCCACAGAACAAAAGTCTGAAGTCCTGTTGTTGTTTGTGAGTAAACAGACGTGATGGGAGTAGAAGCCAGATCCTACCTGGGCCAAGAGTCTGCACTCAGAAGTCAGAGAATGTCAGAGCTGGGGAGAGCAAAGACCAAAAACTGTTGATCAGGATAGCTGGCTTTCTTTTAGGAAAAGATCCTAATATATAAATATATATAAATATATAAATATATAAATGGATATTCTCATTCACTGGTGACTCAGACAATCTTTGAAAGTTTTGTGTCCAGGCATCGGTAGCTCATGCCTGTACCTTGCAAATCAGGAGGCTGAGTCAGATCTGAGGATCGTAGTTCAAAGCAGCCTGGACAGGAAAGGCTGTAAGACTTATTTCCAATTAACCACCAGAAAAGTGGAGGTGATACTGTGGTAGAGTGGCAGCCTTGAACAGAAAAGCTCAGGGACAGCACCCAATCCCTGAGTTCAAGCTCCATTACTGACAAAAAGAAAGAAAAAAAAAGGAAAAAGAAAGATGTGTGGAGTTACATGGCGTATATTCACAGAGGGAGGCTAAGCTCTGCTCTTCTGATTTACTTCTCATTTCATGGATTACCTTCTGTCTTTGAAATCTATCTGTCTTCTTTCCAGCACCGAGTGGATTTATTGCAGCTGATGATTAACTCCCAGAATTCCAAAGACATGGAGTCCCAAAAAGGTAACAGGGAGTCCTTTGGGTCTATTCACAAGGGAAATCTGAAGTCAGTTTTCCACATAGAGGCATATTTCTGCAGAATTTCACAAAGGCCCACACTCTGCTCTTTTATATGGCAGCCAAAGGGAATCTCATGCTCAGTACCATGACCTTACATATTATTACATTTACAGCCAGACTCCAGTGGCTCATGCTTGTCATCCTAGCTACTCAAGAAGGGAAGATCTGGTAATCATGGTTCAAAGCTAGTCCAGGTAGAAACTTCATGATACACTGAATTCCAATAAACCACCAAAAGGCCACAAGTGGAGTTGTAACTCAAGTGGTTGAGTGCCTTGTGCTAAAAGGCTCAGGGGACAGAGCTCAGGCTCTGAGTTAAGCCCCGGAATCACACACACACACACACACACACACACACACACACAATTACTCTCTTCGTATCATCATTTATTTTGATATTCAACTTCTCTCATGTTTGTTCACTGAAAACCCTTTCATGTGGTCTCCATATTTTTAAGTAGCTGGTATTTTAGAGAAATTGTAGCTTCATAGACAATTGAGGTAAATGCAGAAATGTTTCCCATATACTCTTTTACCTACATATGAATAACCCCTTAACTTCCTATTATAGTGATTTCTTTTTTTGTCCACTTCTGGGGCTTGAATTCAGGGCCTGGGCACTGTCCTTTAGATTTTTTGCTCAAGACTGACATTCAACCACTTGAGTCATACTTCCACTTCTGGCATTTTGGTGGTTAATTAGACATGAGAGTCTAGGTTGGCTTTAAACTTCAATCCTCAACTCTCAACCTCCTGAGTAGCAAGGATTAGAGGAATGTGCCACTTGAACCTGGCAACCTATTGATTTCTCCACCCTTAGATCGTATGTTTCCCTTAGATCCTTCGAATATGTTTCAATGGAAAAGATCCCTCCATGCTCTTTTCTTTCTATTGTTATTAAGACATAGTAGTTGTACAAAGGGGTTTTGTCTTGCTGTTTCCATATGTGTACACAATGTCCCCCAATCAGACAGATGGGGTCACACTGCTCTGGTGGCACCTGTTAGATAGAATATGGTCTCTTAAATGACCCAGCTCTAAGTAGCAAAAATGGAGAACACAGACAAAATGGGCAATGGTATTGCAGACCTTTGGGAAACTGGATTGAACTTAGTTTGTCTCTTTAGCTCTTGTCATATGTGGTGACTAGGTGACATTACCTTGCTTTTCTATGTCTTATCCTTAGGTATTAGTGGTCTTATAAACCATGATTATGGCATTGTGTACTGACTTCATTGACCTAAAATGTATGTTTCTTTTCCTTTAGGTCTCTCTGACCTGGAGCTAGCAGCCCAATCAATTATCTTTATTTTTGCTGGCTATGAGACCACCAGCCTCACTCTTTCTTTTACTATGTATCTATTGGCCCTTCACCCTGATGTCCAAAAGAAGCTGCAAGAGGAAGTTGACAGGACTTTACCCAATAAGGTGAGGGCAAGGCACCTGGGGAGGGCGGGAACTGATGAGGCATTACAAGAATGCCTCCTTATCACTTCTGGTGAGGAATTCTGTACAAGGTTGTATTTGGGAAGAATTTGGAGGGAAAAATGAAAGGGGGTGAGGGAAATAAAGGTATTCAGTGCTACTCAAAGACGTATAAGATCTTTGTAAAAAGCTAATTTTTCCAATTGAATCCCTGATTTGTCATTAAATAACATGTCCAAGGTAGGCACTGTTGGCTTGAACCTGTAGTACTAGGTACTTAGGAAGCTGAGATGTGAGGATCATGGTTCAAGGTCAGGCAGGCCCAAAAAGTAAACAAGACTCTTATCTCCAATTAACCACAACTGTGTCTCAAGTGAGTAAAAGAAGCGCAGGCCCAGTGTCCATGCACAGAGTTTGGCACCAGGACTACTTCCCCCGCTTAACCCCCCGACCCACCCAAATAAGGCAAAAATCTCAGTGGCACAGAAGTATAAGCACATATGAACTAAATATTTAGGTGCTGATAGGTGCTAGATGTGCTGTGCCCAAGCCAGGATGGACTTGGTTAGGCTGCACAGGATGACTCAAGCTCCAGTCTCCTTTGTGTATGTATACCACATTTTCTTGATCCATTCATCTACTGAGGGGCATCTGGATTGGTTCTATATCTTAGCTATGGTAAGTAATACTGCAATAAACGTAGTTGTGCTGGTAGCTTTAGTATGGTCTTGGTTTGTGATCATTCAGGTAAATGCCCAAAAGTGGGATTGCTGGGTCAAAGGGAAACTCTATGTGGGGTCTTTTGAGGAACCTCCATACTACTTTCCAAAGTGGTTGAACAAGTTTACACTCCCACCCACAATGCAGTAGGGTTCCCTTCTGTCCACATCCCCTCCAGCATCTGTTGTTATTAGAGTTCTTGATTATAGCCATTCTAACTGGAGCGAGGTGATATCTCAGTGTTGTTTTGATTTGCATTTCTTTTATGGCTAGGGATGTTGAACATTTCTTCATGTGTCTATTGGCCATCCTTCTTTCCTCTTCAGAGAAGTTTCTCTGTAAGTCTTTAGCCCACTTATTAATTAGGTGGGTGTTTCTTTGAGGATTTGTTGTTGGGGGATTTAATTTTTTTGAGTTCCAGGTATATTTTAGATATGAGACCCTTGTCCATTGTATGGCTAGTGAAGATCTTCTCCCAACCCGTGAAATTCTGTGCCTCCATCAGAAAGAATGAAATTGCCACATTTATTAGGAAATGGAAAGACTTGGAAAAAATTATATTAAGTGAAGTAAGTCAGGCTCAAAGAAACATAGGTCCTATGGTTTCCCTTATTTGCAATAACTAGTATATGTCTGAGACAAGCAGAGATGGTCAGATAAGTTGATGTTAGGCTAAATGAACCCCAAGTTAAGAACTCAAATGGTTTTTCTTTCTTGCTATTGTTTCTAACATATTTATAAGATGATTTCTTTGTTGCTTTGTATGTCTCTCCCCCATGGTATAACCCCAGTTTTCACTGTATTTGATGCTGGTATAATTTCTGGAAGGGAAGGAAAAAAACAAATTGTTTAAATAGGGATACAGTTGGACCCATTGCAACAATGACGTTATGTCGAAAAACAAACTTTACAACTTTGGCGGGGGGCGGTGGGTGGAGAGAGGGGAGAGATGGAAAGACAGGGATGGTAAGGGGAAACAAAGGAGGAGGCAAACATGCTTGATAAGAAATGTATTCATTACCTTGCTCATATAATTGTAACCCCTCTGTACAGTATTTTCACAATAAGAAAAAACTAAAAAGAAAAAAAAAATTCAGTCTCCTGAGTCAGAGCTAATGTTGAGGAAGCTAAGCTATGACCCAGGGGCATCTGGCATCTAGGCTAATCTTCATTAGAGCACTGAGTGACAGCCGCACATTGTCACACTGTGTTTACATCTCTGTGTTCACACTGAGATTCTATGGGCAGCTGGACTGGCAGTCAAGAGAGCGCATGGCCCACAATCAAGCTCTAAAGGAACAACTGTGGACTGGTCTAGCTGAGGCTGAGTCTGTGCATTTGTATCCTCTTTAGAACTTTTACTATTACTGAAAGTATGTGTCCTGGTATGTCCCTCTTTTTTATTTTTAAAACCATATCATTTTTTTCCTTGATTAGTTATAGAGTTGCATATGAAATGTGATTGTGTATATCTAGAATATAAGTATTATAATGGATCCATATTTATTATATAATTGCAAAAGTGGCCACACAGTCTATTTAACTTAATAGAACAGGAATTCTCTTTTCTAAAGACCATACCTCTGTTCTCTCTCTGGTGAGCTGTAACACTGACTTTGATGTATTTGACTGGAGGACCATTGTCTTCAGCTATTGGTCACATTCCCTCACAGGAGAAAGAAAAGCAGTACAGGGCACCAACAATGAGCTTAGGCCCCAGGGGATTGACTAGCATAGCCATCCCTCCTATTTGTGTTTTTTTTCATGGGCCACTGAGCAGATCCTAGGACTTGATCACTAGTTAAACACCTGTGGCAGAGTGCTGGTGGCTGTAATCCTAGCTACTCGGGAGGCTAAGATCTGAGGATCACGGTTCAAAGCCAGCCTGGGCAGGAAAGTCCATGAGATTCTTTTTTTTGGGGGGGGGGTCCAGTCATGGGTCCTGAACTCTGGGCCTGGGCGCTGTCCCTCAGCTCTTCAGCTCAAGGCTAGTGCTCTACCACTTGAACCACAGCGCCACTTCTGGCTTTTTTTCTTTTTGTTTATGTGGTGCTGAGGAATCGAACCCAGGGCCTCATGCATGCAAGGCAAGCACTCTACCACTGAGCTACCTTCCCAGCCCCCTGAAATTCTTATCTCTAATAAGCCACTCAGAAAACTGGAAGTACAGCTCTACTCAAGTGGTAGAGCACTTGACTTCAGCTGAAGAGCTCAGGGACAGCATCTAGGCCCAGAGTTCAAGCCCTACAACTAACAAAAACAAACAAACAACCACCTTGTGAACGTTAAGGTTCACCAACAAGAGTTGGTAAGAGCATTGGAGTCCTAAGAGCATTGGCAGAATTTCATAGAGTTCAGACTGTATCCCAAATAATGTAATAATGAACATCTGTTCCTTGCTTGTCAGGCACCTATTACCTATGATGCCGTGATGGAGATGGAGTATGTGGACATGGTGGTGAACGAGGTTCTCAGGCTGTACCCCATTGTTGGCCGACTTGAGAGGGTCTGTAAGACAGATGTGGAAATCAACGGAGTGGTTATTCCCAAAAACACCGTGGTGATGGTACCAACCTATGTTCTTCAAAGGGACGCCAAGTACTGGCCAGAGCCTGAGGAATTCCGCCCTGAGAGGTAAGTGGGGCAAGAAAGATGCCTTCCCAGATGGGGGTCACTTCCAGCACCTGCGTGGCCCTTAGCACAGAAGGCATAGTGTTCTTGTTCAATGATTTGCACAAATGTGTTTATCTTCAGCAATTTTTTTTTTTTGGTTATGGGGCTTGAACTCTGGGCTTGGGTGCTATCCCTGCACTCTTCAGCTCAAGGTGAGCGCTCTACCACTTGAGCTACAGCACCACTTTGGGTTAATTGGAGATAAGAGTATCACTGACTTTTCTGCCTGGGCTGGCTTTGAACGGTGATCCTCAGATCTCAGCCTCCTCAGTAGCTAGGATTACAGGCGTGAGCCAATGGGGCCTGGCTTTCAGCAATATATTTTTTTATATTACAAGCATAACAAATGGACAAAATTGTAAAAATGGACCAGAAAAAAAGGATACAAATCCCAAGTCTAGAAGTAATCATTTGTCAGTGATATGCATGTAATTGTACTGGATTTTATTTTATTTTATTTTTTCTTGTTGTCTTGTCAGTCATGGTGCTTGAACTCAGGACCTGGGCACTGTTCCTGAGCTCTTGCGTGCTCAAGGCTAGTGCTCTACCACTTTGAGCCATAGAACGACTTCTGGTTTTCTGGTGGTTAATTGGAGATAAGAATCTCTTGGATTTTCCTGCCAGGGCTGGCTTTGAACTGTGTTCCTCAAATCTCAGCCTTCTGAATAGCTAAGATGACAGTCATGATTCTCCAGCACCCAGCTGGTTGTTAATTTTAAAGGACAGATTGATTGATTTCAGTCACTTGTGGCTCAAAACCCTTTGCAAAATATGAAACAGTATCAGATATATACAGCAGTATTGAATATATTCCAAACAGTAAAATATGAGAATTATGCTGAATTTATATTATAGGAGTACCTATAATATAATAATGTAGAGATGTTTTACAGTATATGCTAGGTTATACTTAAGTCTTTTGCAAATAGTCTGCCATTTCTTTTTGTTTTTGGTAGGCAGAACTTGAGTATTTATACTATACCGGTACATGACTGGTGTTCAGTTGAATTGTGATTTTTTTGTACGTTTTTTATTGTAAAAGATGCTGTACAGAGGGGTTACAGTTACATAAGCAAGATAATGAGTACATTTCTTATTGAGCATTGTTGCCTCCTCCTTTGTTTTCCCCCTACTATCCCTTCTCTCCCCTCACCTGCCTGCTCCCCCCTCCCCTGCCGAAGTTGTAAAGTTCATTTTCATGTTATAATTTTTTATCAGGGCCTTGAGCATCTATGGATTATGTTTTGTTTGGATGTTGCAACTAATCCTGAATAGACAAGGCAAAGTGTGTGTGTGTGTGTGTGTGTGTGTGTGTGTGTGTGTGTGTGTGTGTGTGTGTGTGTGTATGTGTGTGTATGCACATGGGTGACAGGTGGGTGTCTATGAAGATTTAGGATGACTGTATGCATCTGCCATCATTTATTCTATACTCTCTGCATTTAGATATTTGGGATTTTTATTCCCTCTGGTTTTGTGTGCCATCCCCTTTAGCTGTCTAAATTTGCCACACCACCCCATTTTGGGAAACACAGTTGTCTTGCACTGATTAGTCATTGGTCCTTGACCCTCCAGGGTGATCACTAAAATGCAGACTGAGGACCTGAGATGTCTTGGGCCTGATGGTTCAGGAAACCTCTCTGAGGCCAGAGCAGACTGTGGGTCCTCATGGCCCCATGTGTGGCTGCTATCCTGGGGCAGCTCCTGAATCATCCTTCCTCTGGTGTTGATTGAGCAAGCTCTCCTGGAAATGTGGAGCTAAGGGCAGGCTTTGGGCGCAGTGTACAATCTAGAAATAATTTCATTGTTATGTTGGTAAACAATTTTAAAATGGGATTTTAAGATCAGAAGATGTGGATCTTGACCTCAATTGTCCCTGAGCTGGGGTCTTCCTGGTGGTAGAGGCCTTGTCTTGTGGGCGGTGCTGTCTCTAGAGCCAGCATGAAGTGTGCCCCTCGCTCTGGTTGAAGGAGCGAGAAGCAATCAAAGTGCAGATCAGAGAACCCTCCGTTCACAACTGCACTGTGTTGCTTGTAAACACACCACTTTTTTTTTTTATTGTAAAGATACTATACAGAGGGTTACAGTTACATGAGTGAGGTAATGAGTACACTTTCACTTCCTCTTGAACATTGTTACCCCCTCCATTGTTTTCCCCCTACTATCCCCTCCCTCCCTCCCTTCCCCAAGCTTCTTTTTTTTTTTTTTTTTTTTGATTGTGATTAAGTGATTACTTAATTTCCGGAAATTCACAGTATTGTGGAATAATGATGCTCATTTAAAGTCACAAGTTCATTCTAACTTTCCTGGAGCAAATTGTCTATCACAGTCTGTAATATATAACGGTGCTCATATGTTATATACCATATATGTGATCAGCAGCATGGGGATATTTAGTAGTGGTTCAACCAGATGAGTGGGAGTTCTTTGTTTCTTAAGTCCTGTTAGTTTTGTCATATCACCTAACATTTTGGATTCATCATCCACTTATCAGGGAGACCATGTACTGTTTGTCTCTTCGTTCTTGGCTTACCTCGCTCAACATGATTCCTTCTAGCTCCATCCATTTCCCTGCAAATGCCATTATTTTGTCATTTCTAATGGCTGCATAATATTCCATTGAGTATAGATACCACAATTTTTGGATCCATTCATCTGTGGTGGGGCATCTAGGTTGTTTCCATATCCTAGCTATTGCAAACAGTGCTGCAATAAACATGGAGGTGCACGTGTCCTTGTATATTGGTTCCTGTTGTTCAGGGTAGATGCCTAGAAGTGGTATGACTGGGTCGTAAGGGAGGTCAATCTTTAGCTTTCTAAGGACCCTCCAGACTGCTTTCCAAAGTGGTTGTATGAGTGTACATTCCCACCAGCAGTGTAATAGCGTTCCTCGTTCTCCACATCCCCTCCAGCATTTGTCATTGGCTGATTTGTGGATGTGGGACATTCTGACTGGGGTAAGGTGGTATCTCAGGGTTGTCTTTATTTGCATTTCCTTCACCACCAGGGATGATGAACATTTCCTCATGTGTTTCTTTGCCATTTTTATTTCTTCATTTGAGAAGTCCCTCTTTAGTTCCCTTGCCCATTTAGTAATTGGTTTGTTGGGTTTGGGAGGGATTAGTTTCTTGAGTTCCCTGTATATACAGGATGTTAACCCCTTGTCTGATATATTGCTGGTAAATATTTTTTCCCAATTAGTTGGTTGTCTTTCTAGCTTGGTTGCGATAGCTTTATCTGTGCAGAAGCTTTTTATTTTAAGGTAGTCCCATTTGTCGAGTCTCTCTCCAATTTGTTGTGACCCTGGGACTCTGTTCAGGAAGTTCCTTCCTGTGCCTATTAGTTCAAGTGTCTCTCCTACTCTGTCCTGCAGTAGTTTCAGAGATTCAGGTTTAATGTTAAGGTCTTTAATCCATTTTGAGTTGATGTTGGTGCATGGTGATAGGCTGGGGTCCACTTTTAGTTTTCTGCATGTGGCTGCCCAGTTTTCCCAGCACCAGCGGTTGAAGAGGCTGTGTTTCTTCCATTGTATGTCTTTGGCTCCTTTGTCGAATATCAGCTGGCTGTAGGCCTGTGGGTTTATTTCTGGATCTTCTATTCTGTTCCATTGGTCTTCGGGTCTGTTTTTGTGCCAGTACCATGCTGTCTTTGTTATTATAGCTCTGTAGTAGAGTTTGAAGTTCGGCATGGATAGCCCTCCCATATTGTCTTTATCCCCTAGAATTGTTTTGGCTATTCTAGGTCTTTTGTTGTTCCATATGAATTTTTGGACTGTTTTCTGTATTTCAGTGATGTACGTCATTGGGATTTTAATAGGAATTGCATTGAATTTGTATATTAGTTTTGGAAATATTACCATCTTTACTATATTAAGTCGGCCTATCCAGGAGCATGGGAGGTCTTTCCATTTCCTAGTGTCTTCTGCAATTTCTTTCTTTAACTTTTTATAGTTCTCATTAAATAGTTCTTTTACATCTTTGGTTAGGTTAATTCCTAAATATTTTATTTTTCGGGAGGTTATTGTGAATGGGGTTGCTCCCTTTATTTCCCTCTCTTCCTGTACATTATCAGTGTATAGGAAGGCAACTGATTTTTGTGGGTTTATTTTGTATCCTGCTATTTTGCCGAAGTGATTTATGATTTCTAAGAGTTTGGGGATGGAGTTTTTGGGATCATGGAGGTATAGTATCATGTCGTCTGCAAAAAGGGATAGTTTAACTTCTTCTTTCCCTATGCGGATCCCTTTAATGTCTTTTTCTTGCCTTATTGCCCTGGCTAAGGGTTCTAGGACTATATTGAAGAGGAGTGGAGACAGTGGGCATCCTTGCCTTGTTCCTGATTTTAGGAGAATTGGTTGCAGCTTTTCCCCATTAAGTATAATATTGGCTATTGGTCTGTCATAAATGGCTTTTATTGTTTTTAGAAATGTTCCTTCTATTCCTATTTTCTCCAGAGCTTTTAGCATGAATGAATGTTGAATTTTGTCAAAGGCCTTTTCTGCATCTGTAGCGATAATCATGTGATTCTTGACCTTGGCTCTGTTGATATGTTGGATTACATTTATTGACTTACGTATGTTAAACCATCCCTGTGTCTCTGGGATGAAGCCTACCTGGTCATAATGAATTATTTTTTTTATGTGTTTCTGGATTCTGTTAGCTAGAATCTTGTTAAGGATCTTTGCATCTGTGTTCATCAAGGAGATTGGCCTGTAATTCTCCTTTTTGGTTGGGTCTTTGCCTGGTTTGGGGATGAGTGTGATATTGGCTTCGTAGAATGAGTTGGGATAGCTCCTTCCTTCTCTGTTTCTCTGAAGAGCTTGAGGAGTATGGGTATTAGTTCTTGTTTAAAGGTCTTATAGAATTCTGCTGTGAATCCATCTGGTCCTGGGCTTTTTTTTGTTGGAAGACTTTTGATAGCTTCCTGTATCTCATTATAGGATATTGGCTTATTTAATTGGTTAACTTCTTCTTTGCTCAGTTTGGGCAACTTGTATTTCTCTAAAAATGCATCCATTTCTGCCTGATTTTCTTCCTTTAGAGAGTATAGCTTTTGAAAGTAGTCTGTTAGAATTGTTTGGATATCTTGGGTACGTTTGGTGATGTTTCCCGTGGCATCCCTAATCCTATTAATATGGGTTTCCTCTCTTCTTTTTTTAATTAATCTAGCCAATGGGCCATCAATTTTGTTTATTTTTTCAAAGAACCAGCTTTTTGTTTGGTTTATTTTGGTTATGGTTTTCTGATTTTCTAATTGGTTAATCTCTGCTTTTAATTTGGTTATCTGGCTTCTTCTAGTAGCTTTAGGTCCCATTTTTTCCTGTTTTTCTAGCTGTTTTAATTGCAACATGAGATTATTTACTTTGTCTGTCTCCATTCTCTTGATGTGGGCACTGAGGGCAATAAATTTGCCCCTCAGGACTGCTTTTGCTGTGTCCCACAAGTTTCTTTGTGAGGTGTTTTCATTTTCATTGAATTGTAGGAAATGCTTTATTTCTTCTCTGATCTCTTCTGTTATCCAGGCATTGTTAAGGAGTGTGCTGTTTAATTTCCATGTATTGGAGAAATTTCTGCGGTATGCTTTGTTATTGAGAGCTAGCTTGATTCCACTGTGGTCAGATAGGATACAGGGGATTATGTCGATCCCTTTGTATTTGCTTAAGTTCCTTGCATAAACTATGATATGGTCTATTTTGGAGAAAGTTCCGTGAGCTGCTGAGAAGAATGTGTACTGTGTTGTTTTAGGGTAAAATACTCAGTAGATGTCAGTTAATTCCGCTTGAAGTATGGCCTCTCTTAATTCGGTAGCTTCTTTGCCAATCCTCTGGTTGGTAGACCTGTCCTTTGGTGAGAGTGGTGTGTTAAAGTCTCCTAGTATTATCGTATTGGGTTCTATTTTATTCTGTAAGTTTGAGAGCATTTGTTTGACATATCTGGGTGCACCAATATTTGGGGCATATAAGTTGATGATGGTTATATCCTCCTCTTGGATTGTTCCCTTTATTAATATGTAGTGTCCGTCCTTGTCTTTCTGTACTGATTTTAATGAAAAGTTTATTTTGTCAGATATCAGGATAGCTACACCTGCTTTCTTACTGGGGGTGTTTGATTGGTAGATCCTTTTCCACCCCTTCACTCTGAGTTTGTTTGTATGTTTGGCTGAGAGGTGGGTCTCCTGAAGGCAACAGATGGATGGGTCTTGTTTTCTTATCCAGTCCTCAGTTCGTTTTCTTTTAATTGGCGAATTCAGCCCATTTATATTAAGAGAAAGTATAGAGAGATGCATTGTTGTCCCTGCCATTCTGTTTTCCTAAGTTTTTCTTTTTTCCTTTCCTCCTGTGCTTGCTCAGTTAGACTTTGAGTAACGCCTGTTTGGGGCAGGCCCCAGTTCCTGGCTGCTTTCTTCAGGTTGTGTCCCCCCTCTTAGAATTCTTTGTAATGCTGGCTTAATGTTTATGTATTCATTTAGTTTTTCTTTGCTATTAAAAGTTTTCAGTTCTCCATCAAATGTGAATGCTAGCTTTGCTGGGTAGATCAGTCTGGGTTGGCAGTTATTGGCTCTCAGGGCTCGTATGGTGCTTTCCCAGGCTTTTCTTGCATTCATTGTTTGTGTGGAGAGATCTGCAGTAATTCTTATTTTTTTCCCATTGTAGTATAGCTCCTTCTTCATTTTTGCTGCATGCAGGATTGTTTCCTTATTATTCAGATCTATCATTTTTACTATAATGTGTCTAGAAGTGTTTCTCCTGGGGTCTTGCTTGTTGGGTGTTCGATAAGCTTTTGTGATGTAGTTAAGATGGTCGTTTTTGAGGTGGGGAAAATTTTCATTGATTATATTGTTAAATAGGTGTTGCATTCCCTTGCTCTGGAATTCCTCACCTTCGTCCACTCCAATTATGCGAAGGTTAAATTTTTTAGCATTATCTGCTTGCTCTTGAATATCCCTTTGGTTTAATTTGAGTGTTTTTTCCATATCTGTCACTTTTTGGTCTAGTTGGTGTATTCTGTCTTCTGTATCTGACACCCTACCTTCCATTTCATTCACTCTGTTGACAGTGGCTTCTATTGTGGTTTGCATGGAGGAAATGGATCCCTTTATGGATTCAATGTTGGTTCTCAGAGTACTGATCTCACCTCTCAATGAGGTATGCATTACCTCTAATTTGGCATTTATCTCACTTCTTACTGAGGTTTGTGCAGCTTCTATTTTTGCATGCATCTCTTGTTTGATACCCTGTATCTCTTTGGATAGTTCATCCTTGTGCTCTTTCAATTTCTGATCAATTTCTCGCTTTATTTCTTGAGTCATTGCCTCCAGCAACCCTTGGAAGTAGCCTTTGTCTTCCATTCCTGCTTTGCTCCCACTGGGGCTCTCCCCTGTGTGGCTGCTGGCTTTTGAGGTGGGCTTGCTGTCCTGGGTGGTAGTAAACCTTGTGATTTTTCTCTGTGATTTTCGCATGGAGGTTCAGGAGACTGCTCTTCAATTTTGTTTTGGAAACACACCACTTTTATGTCCCCACATATTGAAAACTTCTAGGGTCATGGGATAGGAAAAGATGTATAGCTTACAATTCTTTCCTTTTGTTGGTTAGACATTTTAAAAATTCAATTTCGTTGTTGTTCTAAGGTGTTGTATAGCAGGGCTACCATTTCCTAAGTCAGATGATGAGTACATTTCTGTTGTTGTTGATGGTGGTGTTAGTGGTATTTGTTTTTGATTGTGGCTTAAAAAGTTTTTTTTTAGAGGCAGTGCAGAAAGGGAGGGAAGAAAGATGAACTAATACAATCATGCTCTTCAGTATACATTATAAGTTGGAGTTCTTAGAGCAAAACCACAGTAGGAGTCTGGTGCTGGTGTCTCACACTTACAATCCTAGCTACTCAGGAGGCTGATATCTGAAGATCATGGTTCAAAGCCAGCCTTGGCAGGAAAGTCCCCATGATAGTCTTATCTTCAATGAACCATCAGAAAAGCAGAAGTGGCACTGTGGCTAAAAGTGGTAGAACACTAGCCTTGAGCTGAAGATTTCTGGGACAGTGCCAAGGTCCTCAGTTCAAGCCCCACAATTGACAAAAAATAAAACTAAACTCTAGCAGGATTTCATTGGCCAATACTATCTAGTACTGTTTAGGGATATCCGAAGTTCAGCCACAAATAGTTGGGTTCTTGAGATGTTCATGTTTTCCCCACTTTTGTTGCTTCAGGTTTAGCAAGAAGAACAAGGGAAGCATCAATCCTTACATCTACATGCCCTTTGGAGTTGGGCCCAGAAACTGCATCGGCATGAGGTTCGCTCTCATGAACATCAAACTTGCTCTTGTCAGACTCATGCAGAATTTCTCCTTCCAACCTTGTAAGGAGACCCAGGTCAGTATACTTCCTAGGTAAATAATACTTCATGACATTTGTTTGGGACTGAATACTGGGGCTTGAACTCAGGGCCGCACAGTCTTCACTGTGTTGTTTGCTCAAGGCTGGTGCTGTACCATTTGAGCTATAACTCCACTTTTTCCAGTTTTTTTTTGTCGATCAATGGGCCTGATCTCTGGGCCTGGGTACTGCCCCTCAGCTCTTCAGCTCAAGGTTAGGGCTCTACCACTTGAGCCATAGCTCCACTTCCAGCTTTTTCTGTTTATGTGGTGCTGAGGAATTGAATCCAGCACCTCATGCATGCAAGGCAAGCACTCTACTAGTAAGCCACCTTCCCAGACCCCAATTTCCAGCTTTTTGCTGTTTAATTGGAGAAGAGTCTTATGGATTTTTTCTATCTTGGACTGACTTTAAAGTGTCATCTCAACCTCCCAAGTAGCTAGGATTATAGGCATGAGCTAAGGGTGCCTGTCTTTATGGGAGATTTTTTTCTTATTTTTTTTTTTTAAATTGAGAGGCCTATTGTCATCTTTTAATATTTGATTAACCAGAAAATCTTCGTTGTTAGTGTTGTTCCATTTCTCAGATTTCCCAATTTGGGAACCAGATCATTTATTTGATAAAATCAGAGTAGGAAACTGATGTCCACTCCGTTTGGATTAGCATGATGTGGCTCTGCTGAGGATTTTGGACCTGAGTGCATTTGAACTTCCTGTCAGCTGGAGTTAGGATGCATGGCATTTGATCATGACATAGAATGATCTCGTGATGTTGATATTTGATGGGGTTCTCCTTTGCCAACGCTTACAGCTGTTTCTTGAAGGATAGACTTGTTTCCAAGGCTCATGTATTTAAAATTCTGGTCTTGCTTTACAGTGAAATTGCTGCCTGGGAGAGGGTTTGTAGATAGATGATAGATAGATAGGTAGATAGATAGATAGACAGACAGATAGACAGATAGATAGATAAATAGATAGTTTCTGCTTCATATATGGCTTTGGGAGTGCTGTGTCACTTTCCTCTTAAATGTGCAACCAAGCAACTTAACCTTAAGAAAAAGCATACTTGAGATGGGACAAATGCTTTTCAGGTCCCCAGAGCATCTTTTTTCCAGATTGGAGAGTGTTCACTTTCATAACAACGTGCTTGTCTTCCCTGTTCTGGGATGGGCAGGCCACCCCTCCACTACTGAAAGACCAACTCACAGTATGGAGTACTTAGTACAGTACCCAGAAATTCCCTATTTCCCACTATGCTGGGAAGCCAAAAGAACATGATAGGAAAATCAAAAGAAAGGGAAGAAGGGAGGGAAGAAGGAAGGAAGCCAGGTACCAGCTGCTCATGCCTGTAGTCCCAAGCCATTGAGGATTCTGAGATCTGAGGAACATGGTTAAAAGCCAGCAAAGTTAGGAAAGTCCATGAGACCCATATCCCATGGACTTAACTACTGAAAAGCTTGAAGTATAGTTGTGGCACAAGTGGTAGAGTGCTAGTCTTGGTCAAAAAGCTCAGTGACAGTGCTGAAGCCTTCAGTTAAAACTCCAGGACAGGGCTGGGAAGGTGGCTCAGTGGTAGAGCGCTTGCCTTGCAAGCCTGAGGCCCTGGGTTCGATTCCTTAGCACCATATAAGCAAAAAGAAAAAAGCCGGAAGTGGCGCTGTGGCTCAAGTGGTAGAGCGCTAGCCTTGAGCTGAAGAGCTGAGGGACAGCGCCCAGGCCCAGAGTTCAGGCCCCACAACTGGACCCCCCCAAAAAAAAAAAACTCCATGACACCCCCATTTCCCTACGCACAATTGGGAAGGAAAGAAGGAAGGAAAAGTAAAAGAAGGAAGAGAGAAAACAAGCAAGCAATCAAGTCCTTCTAGAAGTCTCTCTCGTCATTAAACTTCATTGGCTCAAATTGAAGAATTGATTGGGCTATTTAGAATTTGAAGACTTTCTGTAATTCAAATGTATAATACTTTCTCAGGGTTATCCTTGACAGATCCAACAAATCTAAAATGAAACTTTTTATTTTTATTCTTAGTGGCTAAGAATCTGATTTAAATTTTGTGTGTTTTTTGTGCCAGTCCTGGGACTTGAACTCAGGGCCTGGGTGCTATCCTTGAGCTTTTCCCCTCAAGTGTAGTGCTCTACCACTTCAGCCATAGATCCACACCCACTGTTAGGATTATTAACTGGAGATAAGCGCCTCAGGAACTTTGCTCTCTGGACTGGCTTTGAGCTGTGATCCTCAGATCTCAGCCTCCTGAGTAACTAGGATTTCAAGCATGAGTCACTGGTACCTGGATAGGTAAATTTTTAAAACTCATTCCTTTATCTTAAAATTATATCAGTAGAGTAACATAACATATATACCTATATTTTTTCCCAGTGAACAGATGAAAGAGTGATTTCCTACCCCAATCTTGACAGAGTTTAATGAATGAAAGTATTCAAGACAAGCAAAGTCAAAACTTGTTGACAATCATTACCTTTAATGTGTCTTTTTCTTTTCTGCTGTGATTGGAGGTACTTGGTTCCTTGCTTTCTCATTGTGCTTCTTTCCTTTTTTTTTTCAATTTTTTTATTGTGATTAAGTGATTATATTATTTCCCAAATTTCACAGTATCGTGGGATAGTGATGCTTAGTTAACGTCTCAAACACATTGTAACTTTCATGGGGCAAATTTTCTATCGTGGTCTATAACATTTATGAGTTCTGTGAGCCTTTGACAGTACAGTTATTTCTTCTACATTGGGTGATATGTACATTTCTTTTGTTTTACATGGCGTCAGCTGTTCCCTCTTTCCCGCTCGTTGCCTCTCTCCTATTGCTGCCAATGAGTTGCTTAGTTCGTTTTGATCAATGTCCAGTGCAGCTGATGGGTCTCGCTGTTGTATGTTTTCTCCTGATTCCCTCTAGTTCTGTGTTCATTGTGCTTCTTTCACTGTTGCAGATTCCTCTGAAATTAATTGATCAAGGACTTCTTCAACCTGAAAAACCCATTGTTCTAAAGATTATGTCAAGAGATGGGACTGTAAGTGGAGCATGATTTTCTGCAAAGATTTTTCTGCTTGTGTTTTTCAAGAACTTTGTGTCCAAGAGCACTAGAAAATCGATTCATTGTGTGTGTGGGAAAAGAACCCCTCAGAAATGAAGCCAGGTCTGGTCTTCTGCTGTGAATTTGTGATTAGCAATTCTGGACAATTTCAGGTTTGTTCAATGGCTGTATGTATGGGCTTTTATCTACTGGGTGCCATAAAGGAACTGACTTCCTGTTCTCCCAGGAGTATTTCTTTATCCCGTCATTATTGCCATTCTCTGATCAGAGCACAGGCATTTATCACTAATCTTACCAGCAATTAGGAAAAGGAGAGCTCTTGTGATGACCCTGTGGTCAAAGGTCTATGTCCAATGTTTTATTTGCATCATTCTACTATGTGAATTGTGTTGAGAAAGCTGATAACAAACTCCATTCTGCAAAGAGTATGATTATGAGGCCTCTACCCACAGGAGGGGCTGAAAGAGGATCTTCCATTTTTATCATTAGAACCAGTGATTGTTTGGGGTCTGTTTCAAATCTCCAATTAGATTATTCATCATCCACAGGGTTTATCTGCCATGTTCTTCCTCATTGAAGGGGTATTGCTCTTCTGAGGCTACCATTTCTAAGTTCATGTTTTTGTACCACTCTACTGAGATGTGTTGTATTGGGTTTTGATCTAATGTTTCTATCTCATCTCCCCCCAGTATTCCTTTGTAATCCATTTTCATCTCCCCACTGTGTTAATATAATGAACACTGAATAAAGATAGTTGCTTGGTCAATTGATTCAACAGCAATGTTAAAAGCACTCACTTATTTCAAACATCATCCTTTCTTCCCCTTCGGTTCCAATGCTTTCACTCAGTGCTTTCTGTTGTCTGTTTTCCTTGTTTGCTGATAATTTAGTCCCAAAGCTTCTAGAGTACACCAAGGTGGTGGGTACACCTTGCAATGGAGAAGGGAGTCATGATGGCTTCAAGTCAGTGATAAAGTAGGACCAGGAACTTCCCCACATGGAGGGGAAGCCTGGCCTGGATGTGGGAACCCAAGCAAGATGAAATGAAGCTACGCAGATGGGCGGCCTGGTAAAGGCAGCTGTGCCTCAAGGAGGGCATGGAGGCATAGAAGTTGGCCCCATAATGGATGAAATAAGAAAATATATCAGAGAGGCTGCACTTACCACTCACTGCTGATGAAGCAAGTCACCTCTTCAGAGAGAAAAAAACATGAGAGAGTGGAGTAGAATATGGCAGTGTACATGAATGCTTTTCCAGATAAGTGGATAGATAGATAGTCAGACAGACAAACAGATAGGTACTTTTAATAACCAAGCATGCGTGTGTTACCTATCAATCTATCAACAGTTTGAATTTTATAAGAGCAAGAAATCCAATGAATATTGAGCAAAAGAACCATACAGACACTCAAGAAAAAAAAATTAAAAATGCAAATGGCTGGTGGTTTTATGAAAAACTATTCAGGAGGGGGTACCAAGATGGCGATGGGGCAGTAGGGAAACACTACAGCTCTCCCCAACCAAAAAGAGAGTTCCAGTTCCAACGCTTAATCTCCCCCAAGAGACCAACAACAACAAAAAGACAAACACTCAGAGAAAAACAGGAGGTGGAAAATAAAAAAGAAAGAGAGGAAAAGAAGAATTTCAGAACAGAGAAGAGCGAAGACCCCTCCCCCAATCATTACTGGTCACGAGGCAGCATGCCAAGCCGCGGCCAGCTGGCCCGGCGGGGGCTGCTGGAGTCCCAGAGACACAGGGGGCTGCCCACAGATCACCCGTGCAGAAGCTGCCTGAGGTACCGGTTTGCAGACCCGCTGATCGCCACAAACAGAGAAACCTACCAGCAGGGAGTCTCCACAAAGATCCCACCCCCACCCCTCACTCCCCATCTGAGCAGAGAGGCTCCATCCTGCCAAACCTGCCCCACACCAGCAGTGTGTCCAGCCGCAGCCAGTCGGCCCAGCGGGGACTACCGGGGTCCCAGATACACAGGGGGCTGCCTGCAGATCACCCACGCAGAAGCCACCTGAGGTACCAGTGTCAGACCCGCCAATTGCGATAAACAGAGAAACCCCCTGAGCCCGGAACTTGGCCCCACGACACGAACCCCAGAGCTACATGGGACGCTCACAGAACACTAAAGCAAAAGACCTACAAGGAACTGGTGCTGGTGCAAACCCCAGCGCTCAGAACCTGTACGGAGGCCCAGCTCCCACACCTCGCCCCTGACCTGGGTACTGTGGACCCGACAGAGGCAGAGACAGAAGATAATCACACAGAGCCACCACCACACAGCCCAGCCCGCAACCACCCCAACTGAACTCGGTTTGCAACAGCAACTGACGACCTACACCACACAGAACCAACTAGATCCAGGGTGAGTACCCCACAGGGGACAGTGTATCCCTCAAGGGAGACCAGAACTGGAGGAAATCCCCAGACCCTGACCTAGACTCCCTACCCCAACACCCAGACCACAGGACCCACTAAAACTGGGAACTGTTCGAGAGCTCCACCAGCCCGTGGAGCACACTCCGCTGGCCAGGCTAGAGCAAGAGCGCCCCTGGAAGGGAGCTTAAATGCCCAAGCCAGGAACAGCGCCCCTGGGTCAAGACTACCAACAGTAGAAGAAATTTGAACTGTGTCCCCCACGCTGCATAACCTAGGTGGTATACTCAGCAGCACAGGCCCGACCAGCATGCCCCAGGCGGGGGGCCGGGACCAGGCCTGGAATCTGGCGCCTGAACAACACAACCAACTCCTCCCAACTGAAGTCAAAAGCTGAGCATACACCTCAGCAGGGGGGAGAAAAACAGAGAACTGCACCCCCTGGGAAGTATGCCTATGACAGCAAAAGACTGGGAGGCTCAGGACAAGAGAAGCCCAAACCCCACCAAAATCCTACCCATATACTCTAGGCTGGGAATTGGGCAACACAGGCCGCCAGCACCTGATAGTAGGCAGGAGCTCAGGCTGGTAAGGTGGCTCAGCAGTAGAGTGATAGTCTTGGGTGCATGAGGCCCTAGTTCTGATTCCTCAGCATCACATAAGCAGAAAGTGTCAGAAGTGGTGCTGTGGCTCAAATGGTAGGGTGCCAGCCTTGAGCTGAAGAGCTGAGGGACAGCACCCAAACCCAGAGTTAAAGCCCACAACCAGCCAAAAAACAAAACAAAACAAAATCAGGAGCCCATAGCAGACTCCAGCTTCTGGGAGAGTGCATCCAGAACATCCGATCTTGCCAAGAGCACCTGTGGGAGCAAACAGGAGCAGTCTAGGCTGCTCAACCCTTCCAGAGACGGGAATTGCCAGCGATCTACAGCAGAGAGCCGAGAAGCTTATGTTGGTCAGACCAGCAGCTGGAGGTAGGTCCCCAACAGAACCCAGATCAGGCACAGACTCTCTCTACCAATACAGAATCAGCAACCAAGCAAAGACAGACACACCAAAACAAAATTGCAGATTAGTCTCCAATAATTCCCGAACCCCCATGTGAAAATCACAGAGAAAAATTACAAGGTTTATCACCACCCAGGATAGCAAGCTATCCTCAATAGCCAGCAGCCACGCAGGGGAGATCTTCAGAGAAACAGAGAAGGAGGGAGCTATCCCAAACTCATTCTACAAAGCCAATATCACACTCATCCCCAAACCAGGGATTTACAACATCATAATGCTGAATATCTACTGAGCTGGGCTTCATGTTATATTTGGAAAAAAAATTACACGCTTATGTTTAACTAGTAAAGGGAGCAAGTATAAAAGATTTTAAGGTAACTAATGGATGAAAAAATTGCCTTAACTAACAGACTCATGTCCTAGACAGTGCAGATTGAGAACATGTACAAAGAATATATGAAAGACCCATGAAAAAACAATGTATTATTCAGTTGGCACTAAGATACACCACAATAAAAGTCAAACATATTTTACTTTATGTTGACATACTCAGAGAAAAGTTCCCAATAATGTACTTTAGAAATTTTTTTTGCGGGCTGAGAAGGTGGCTCAGTGGTAGAGTGCTTGCCTTTCATGCCTGAGGCCCTGGGTTCAATTTCCTCAGCACCACATAAGCAAAAAGAAAAAAAGCCGGAAGTGGTGCTGTGGCTCAAGTGGTAGAGCACTAGTCTTGAGCTGAAGACCTGAGGGACAGCGCCCAGTCCCAGAGTTCAGGCCCCACAACTGGACACCCCCCCCCAAAAAAAGAATTTTTTTTTGCTAATTTTTATCTGTAGTTAAAGACCCATGGAACAAGACAAGGAAGCATTGAGCACTGAGGAGTTTCAAGTCCACTATCTGGAAGTCAAACTTGTTTTTTCCTCCATCGGTGATGGTTACTAACAGAGCATTGGCTTTTCAGATGGTACCAATTCTGTGATGAGGCACTTGAAGAGTTTGAAGGTTGGGGCATGTGAAATATGGGGCTGGAAGGAAGCATGCTGCTATTCCATTGGAAGCAAAAGGTAGTGTAGGCCCATAGAATACTTCTTCTTTGCCTTCTCTGCTTACATCTAGAACCTGGATAAAAGCCAGAGGCTCATTTGTCCAAATTGAATATCCACCAACTAAATATATTCTCCCATTGTGGACAGCAACTCCAGATTCATTCTGGCCAGTCAACAGGTTAAAATTGCAATGGGTCCACTGATCAGTGTCCATGTTATAAGAATCTGTGTGACTCACAAGAATCCGGTCATTGTTGTAATCCAGATCATTGCCTCCAAGAACATAAAGCTTCCTCTGGATGGCTGCCATAGAATGGTAGACTCTTCTCTGTATCATGGGGCTGCAGCTTATCCACTTATTCTAAAGAGAGGGAGAGGGAGAGGGAGAGGAAGAGCGAAAAGGAGAGGAAGAGGGAGAGAGTGAGGGAGAGGAAGAGGGAGAATACAGTGAGCACATTAGCAGTCCTCCTCTCTTCTTTTCTTAATTAATCTTGCCAAAGGTCCATCAGTTTTATTTATTTTTTCAAAGCACCAGCTTTTTTAAAAAATTTAATTTAATTTTTTTGAACATACTGTACAGAGGGGTTACAATTACATGGGCAGGATAATGCATACATTTCTTATCAAGCATTGCAGCCTCCTCCTACTCTTCACATCCCTTCCCAGCCTCCCCCCCCAAATCTTTCCCCCCGCCCCCCCCCCCCGCACCAACGTTGTAAAGCTTGTAAAGCTCGTTTTCAACATGACAACTTGTACTTCTCATTGCTACAACAGGTCCACCTGTATCCTTAAATGACTTGTTTTTCCCCATCTCCTCCACAAGTTATACTGACATCAAGTATAGTGAAAGCAGGGGTTATACTGTGGGGGAGGGACATACAAAGCAACAAAGAGATAATCTTATAAATGCATTAGAAACAAATGCATGAAAGAAAAAAGCATTAAAATACGTATCTAAGGGTTCATTTTCCTAACATCACATTATCTGATCTTTTCTGCTTGACTCATACATATACTAGATATTGCAAATAAGGGAAACCATGGGACCTATGTTTCTTTGGGCCTGGCTTACTTCACTTAATATAATTTTTTCCAAGCCTTTCCATTTCCTAACAAATGGGGCAATGTCATTCTTTCTGATGTAGGCATAGAATTCCATTGTGTATATATACCACATTTTCTTGATCCATTCATCTACTGAGGGGCATCTGGGTTGGTTCCATATCTTAGCTATGGTAAATAATGCTGCAATAAACATAGTTGTGCTGGTAGCTTTAGTGTGGTCTTGTTTGTAAACATTTGGGTAAATGCCCAAAAGTGGGATTGCTGGGTCAAAAGGGAGCTCTATGTGAAGTCTTTTGAGGAACCTCCATACTGCTTTCCAAAGTGGTTGAACAAGTTTACATTCCCACCAACAATGAAGTAAGGTTCCCTTCTGTCCACATCCCCTCCAGCATCTGTTGTTGTTAGAGTTCTTGATTTTTGCCATTCTAACTGGAGTGAGGTCGTATCTCAATGTTGTTTTGATTTGCATTTCTTTTATGGCTAGGGATGTTGAACATTTCTTCATGTGTCTATTGGCCAACCTTCTTTCTTCTTCAGAGAAGTTTCTCTTTAAGTCTTTAGCCCACTTATTTATTGGGCAGTTGTTTCTTTGAGTATTTGTTGTTGGGGGATTTAATTTTTTGAGTTCCAAGTATATTTTAGATATGAGACCCTTGTCTGTTGTATGGCTAGTGAAGATCTTCTCCCAATCCGTGGGCTTTCTATTGATCTTGCTAGCTATGTCCTTTGCCATGCAGAAGCTCTGCAACTTCATGCAATCCCATTTGTCCAACCTTTCTTTGATTTGTTGTGTTTCCGGGTCTCTATTCAAAAAATTTCGGCCTGAGCCAAGGAGACCTAGGGTTTCTCCTATTCCATCCTGTAATGTTTTCAGAGTGTCTGCTTTGACTTCAAGGTCTTTGATCCATTTGGAGTTGATTCTGGTGCAGGGTGATATGTAAGGATCTAGCTTTAGTTTTCTACAAGTAGTTAACCAATTTTGCCAGCACCATTTACTGAAGAGGCTGTCTTTCTTCCATTCTATTGTTTTAGCTCCCTTATCGAAGATTAGATGGCTATAGGTCTGTGAGTTCATTTCTGGGTTTTCAATTCTATTCCATTGGTCCTGAGGTCTGTTCTTATGCCAATACCAAGCTGTTTTGATTACTATGGCTTTAAAGTAGAGTTTGAAATTTGGTATTGATATTCCTCCAGCAGTGTTCTTTCCGTTGAGGAGCGTTTTTGCTATTCGGGGTCTTTTATTGTTCCATTTGAATTTTTGGATTGCCTCTTCTACTTCCTTGAAGAATGAGGTTGGAATTTTGATAGGTATTGCATTGAATTTGTAGATAGCCTTGGGAAGTATTGCCATTTTCACGATGTTAATCTTTCCAATCCAGGAGCATGGGAGGTTTTGCCATTTTCTAAGTTCTGTTTTGATTTCCTTTTTCAAGATTTTAAAGTTTTCATCATAGAGGTCCTTCACTTCTTTGGTTAAGTTAATTCCTAGGTATTTTGTTTTTTGTGGGGCTATTACAAATGGAGTTGCTTTCCTAATTTCAGCCACACTTTTCTCATTGTTGGCATACAGAAAAGCCATTGATTTTTGAGTTGCTTTCCTAATTTCAGCCACACTTTTCTCATTGTTGGCATACAGAAAAGCCATTGATTTTTGAGGGTTCATTTTATACCCTGCTACTTTGCCAAAGTTTTGAATCAGCTTGAGTAATTTGGGAGTGGAGTCTATGGAATTCTTTAAATATAAGATCATGTCATCTGCAAAGAGGGAGAGTTTTATTTCTTCTTTCCCTATTTGGATCCCCTTTTTGTCTGCATCTTGTCTTATTGCTGTAGATAGGCATTCTAATACTAGATTGAAGAGAAGTGGAGAGAGTGGACATCCTTGTCTTGTTCCTGAGTTAAGAGGAAATGGCTTTAGGTTTTCACCATTAAGTATAATGCTGGCTGTAGGTTTGTCATATACAGCCTTGATTGTATTGAGAAATGTTCCATTGATTCCTAATTTTTCCAAAACCTTCATCATAAAGAGGTGTTGGATCTTTAAAACTTTTTCTGCATCTATTGAGATAACCATGTGGTTCTTATTCTTGCTCCTGTTGATGTGATGAATAATATTAATTGATTTGCGTATATTGAACCAGCTTTGCATCCCTGAAATAAATCCTGTTTGATCGTGGTGTATGATTTTTTGGATGAATTGTTGAAGTCGATTGGCCAAAATTTTGTTGAGAAGTTTTGCATCAATGTTCAACGAAATGGGTCTATAGTTCTCTTTCTTTGATGAGTCCCTGCCTGGTTTTGGGATGAGGGTTATGCTGGCTTCATAGAATGTGTTTGGTAGTGAACTTTCTCTTTCAATTTCATTGAAGAATTGGAGGAGTATTGGTGTGATCTCTGCTTTGAAGGCCTTGTAAAATTCCGCTGTAAAACCATCTGGTCCTGGACTTTTCTTAGCTGGGAGGTCTCTTATTGCTGTTTCTATTTCAATGCTTGATATGGGCCTGTTAAGATGGTATAACTCATCTTGGTTTAGTTTTGGCATGTCAATATTTGCTAGGAAAAGGTCCATTTCTGTCAGGTTCTCAAACTTATTAGCATAAAGTTTTGAGAAGTATTCCCTTATAATGTAAAGAACCAGCTTTTTGTTTTATTAATTTTATTTATAGTTTTCGTATTCTCTAATTAATTTCTGCTCTTAATTTAATTATCTGGCTACGTCTAGTAACTTTAGATTCCATTTTTTTCATGTCTTTTAGCTATTTTAACTGCAACATGAGATTATTTACTTTGTCTGTCTCTATTTTCTTGATGTGGGCACTGAGGGTAATAAATTTGCCCCTCAGGACTACTTTTGCTGTGACCCACAAGTTTCTTGGAGATGTGTCTTCCTTTTCATTGAATTGTCGGAAATTTTTAATTTCTTCTCTAATTTCTTCAGTTACCCAGGTATTTGAGTAATTTCTGTGGTATGTTTTGTTATTGAGAACTACCTTGATTCCACTGTGGTCAGATAGGATACAACAGATTATGTCAATCCCCTTGTATTTGCTTAAGTTCCTTGCATGAACTATGATATGGTCTATTTGGAGAAAGTTCCATGAGCTGCTGAGAAGAATGAGTACTGATATCTACTCAGTAGATATCAGTTAGTTCCAGTTGAAGTATGGCCTCACTTAATTTGGTAGCTTCTTTGCCAATCCTCTGGTTGGTAGACCTGTCCTTTGGTGAGAGTGGGCTATTAAAGTCTCCTAGTATTATTGTATTTGGATCTATTTTATTCTGTAAGTTTGAAAGTATGTGCTTCACATATTTGGGTGCTCCAATATTTGGGGAGTATAAGTTGATAAGGGTAATAGCCTCCTCTTGGATTGTTCCCTATTAATAGGTAGTGCCCTTCCTTGTTTTTTGTATTTATTTTATTTTTTGTATTTTTATTTTTTTGTGGTCCGGTCGTGGGGCCTGAACTCTGGGCTTGGGCGCTGTCCCTCAGCTCTTCAGCTCAAGGCTAGCACTCCACCACTTGAGCCACAGTGCCACTCCCGGCTTTTTTCTTTTTGCTTATGTGGGGCTGAGGAATCGAACCCAGGGCCTCGAGCATGCAAGGCAAGCGCTCTACCACTGAGCCACCTTCCCAGCCCCTTTTGTATTTATTTTAATGAAAAGTTTATTTTGTCAGCTATCAAGATAGCGACTCCTGCTTTCTTAGTGGGAGCATTTGATTGGTAGATCCTTTTCCAACCCTCCACTCTGAATTTGTTTGTATGTTTAGTTGAGAGGTGGGTCTCCTGAAGGCAACAGATGGATGGGTCATGTTTTCTGATCCAATCTGCAGTTCTTTTTCTTTTGATTGGTGAATTCAGCCCATTAATATTAAGAGATAGTATAGAGAGATGCATTGTGGTCCCTGTCATTCCCTGTTTTTCTGTATTTCTTCTTTCCTTTCTTCCTGTGCTTACTAAGTTAGACTTCTACTAATACCTGTCTGGTGCAGGTCCCCATTCCTGGTTGCTTTCTTCAGGTTGTGTTCCCTCTCTTATTATTCTTTGTAATGCTGCCTTATTGTTTATGAATTCATTTAATTTTTCTTTCCTATTAAAAATGTTCATTTTGGGCTGGGAAGGTGGCTCAGTGGTAGAGTGCTTGTCTTGCATGCATGAGGCCCTGGGTTCGATTCCTCAGCACCACATAAGCAGAAAAATCTGGAAGTGGCGCTGTGTGGTTCAAGTGGTAGAATGCTAGCCTTGAGCTGAAGAGCTGAAGGACAGTGCCTAGGCCCAGAGTTCAGACTCCACAGTCAAAAAAAAAAAAAGCCAAAAATGTTCATTTCTCCATCGAATGTGAATACTATAATGTGCCTAGAAGTGTTTCTCCTAGGATCCTGCTTGTTAGGAGTTCTATATGCTTCTGTAATATAGTTAAGATGTTCTTTTTTAAGATGGGGGAGATTTTCATTGATAATCTTGTTGAATAGGTGTTGCATTCCCTTGCTTTGATATTTCTCACCTTTGTCCACTCCAATTATACAAAGGTTACATTTCTTGGCACTATCTGCTTGCTCTTGGATTTCCCTTTGGCATAATTTAAGTGATTTTTCCACATCTTTGACTTTTTGGTCCAGTTGGTGCATTCTGTCTTCTGTATCTGACACTCTATGTTCCATTTTGTTCACTCTGTTAACTGTGGCTGCCATTGTGGTTTGCATGGAGGAAATGCATTCTGTCTTCTGTATCTGACACTCTATGTTCCATTTTGTTCACTCTGTTAACTGTGGCTTCCATTGTGGTTTGCATGGAGGAAATGGACTCATTTATTGATTCAATATTGGGTCTAAAAGTAATAATCTCACCTCTTAGTGAGGTGTGTACTGCCTCTATTTTTGTACTAATCTCATCTCTTAGTGAGGTGTGTACTGCCTCTATTTTTTCATGCACCTCCTGTTTGAGATCCTTCATCTCTTTTGATATTTTTTCCCTGTGTTCTTTAAATTTCTGGTCTATTTCTCACCTTAGTTCTTTTTTTTTTTTTTGGTGGTCGTGGGGCTTGAACTCTGGGCCTGGGCGCTGTCCCTCAGCTCTTCAGCTCAAGGTGAGTGCTCTACCACTTGAGCACAGTGCCACTTCCAGTTTTCTGGTGGTTTATTGGATATAGGAGTCTCAAGGTCTCTCCTGCCCGGGCTGGCTTTAAACCACGATCTTCAGATCTCAGCTTTCTGAGTAGCTAGGATTACAGGCATGAGCCACCAGTGCCTGGCTCACTTTAGTTCTTGAGTCATTGCTTCCAACATCTCTTGGATGTAGCTTTTGTCTTCCATTCCTGCTTTGCTCCCACTAGGGCTCTCCCCTGGGTGGCTGCTGGCTTTTGGGAGTAGCTTGCTATCCTGGGTGTTGATAAACCTTCTAATTTTTCTCTGTGATTTTCATATGGGGATTCAGGGATTATTGGAGACTATCTGAAATTTTGTTTTGGTCGATAAGTGTCTGTCTTTGCTTTGTTGCTGTTTCTGAGTTGGTGGAGAGAGTTTGTACCTGGTCTCAGTTCTGTTGGTGGCCGACCTCCAGCTGCTGGTCTGACCCACGTAGGGCTCTTGGCTCTCTGCTGTAGATCACTGGCAGTTCCTGTCTTTAGAAGGACTGAGCGGCCTAGATTTCTCCTGTTTACTCCTCCTCCAGGTGCTCTTGGTGAGATTGAGTGTCCTAGATGTACTCTCCCAGTTGCTAGAGTCTGCTATGGGCTCCTGACTTTTTTTGTTTTTTGTTTTTGGCCAGTAGTGGGCCTAAACTCTGGGCCTGGGCACTGTCCCTCAGCTCTTCCACTCAAGGCTGGCACCATACCATTTGAGCCACAGCACCACTTCTGGCCCTTTCTGCTTATGTGGTGCTGAGGAATCAGATCCAAGGCCTCATGCACACAAGGCAAGCACTCTGCCGCTGAGCCACCTTACTAGCCTGAGCTCCTGACTATTATCAGGTGCTGGCGGCTTGAGTCGTCCAATTCCTGGCCTGGGATATATGGGTCGGGTTGTGGTGGGGTTTGGACTTCTGGTTCTCTTGCTCTGGGCACCCAGGTCTTTTGCTGTCATGTGTGTGATTCCCAGGGGTGAAGTTCCCTGTTTTCCCTCCTCTGCTGAGGTGTATGCTCAGCTTCTGACTTCAATAAGGAGGAGTTGGTTGTGTTGCTCAGGTACCAGATCCCCAGGCCTGGTCCTGGCTCCTGGTCCTGGCCTGGGGCACACCAGTTGGACCTGTGCTGCTGTGTATCCCACCTGGGTTACACAGCCTTGAGTACACAGTTCAGGTTTCTTCCACTGTTGGTGGTTGTGACCCAGAGGCACTGTTCCTGGCTTGGGTGTTTAAGCTCTTTTCCAGGGGTGCTCTTGATCTAGGGTGGCTGGCTGGGTGTGCTCCACAGGTTGGCAGAGCTCCGGAAGAGCTCCCAGTTTTAGTGGATCCTGTAGTTCAGGTGTTGGGGTAGGGGTCTGGGTCAAGATCTGGGGGTTCCCACCAGCTCTGGTCTCCCTTGAGGAGGGATACACTGTCCGCTGTGGGTACTCACCCTGGAGCTAGTTGTTGTTTCTGTGTGATGTAGGTAGCTCAATCAGAGTTCAGTTGAGATGCTTGTGGGCTCAGAGGGCGGTGCTGGCTCTGTGTGTTTCTCCTCTGTCTCTGCCTCTGTTGATGCTGTTCGGGTCAGTGCCATGGGATGGGCCATTCCTCAGGCGTAGGCTGTGCGCTGGCCTCTGGCTGAGTGGTGCAGGAGGGGTCTCCGTACAGCTTCTGAGCACTGGGGTTTGTCTCTGTTTGCTTTCCCTGGATCAGCACCAGTACCTTGCAAGTGTTCTGCTCTGGCGTTCTGTGGGTGACCCCTGTAGTTCTGGGGTTCCCGTGTGTGGCTGAGTGGCTTTGGTGGGATGGAGCCCCTCTGCTCGGAGAGTGCAGGGCGGGGGTGGGATCTTTGTGCAGGCTCCCGGCTCAGAGGTTTCTCAGTTCATCATGATCAGAGTCTGAGTTGTGTGCTATTTTGCAACTACATTTGGTGTGTCACCTCATGGTGACTGCCTGTCAGCCTGAAGACTTCAGGCTGTTCCACAAGCTCCCAGCAGAGGAACCTGAACCCAAAGGCCTACTTGGGAGTTAACACATTTTGCCAAGGGGACATCCACTTAGTAACTTTGCATTGCTGAGATAAACCCTGTAAAGGAGGAAATATTTTATTTTGAGGGAATCTATTCCCATAGTCTGAGACAAGACTGAAACCTCATAGCAGGAACCACTAGGTGGAATGAAGTATTCAATTCATGGTAGTTTGGAAGGAGAGAAGGAGAGGGAGGGAGAGGGAGAGGGAGAGAGAGAGAGAGTGGGAGAGGGAGGAAAAGGGAGAGAGAAGAGAGAGAGGGAGAGAGGGAGGAGAGAGGAGAGAGGAGAATGTAAGAGAAAAGAGGGAGAGAGAGGCGAAGGCTAGAAAAAGAGATTGAAAGATATAAGTTGGGAGGGAAAGATGAGGGAGAGGGACATAGAGCAGAGACATATTCAGGGAGAGGCGAGAGAGAGAAAGAGACAAAGATAAGAGAGAATGAGAAACTTGAAAGAGTAAGAAAGACAGACAAAAGAGAGGAGAGAGAGGGAGTTGAGAGAGAGAGAGAGAGAGAGAGAGAGAGAGAGAGAGAGAGAGAGAGAGAGAGAGAGAGAGAGAGAGTATTGATGTGGTATATTTTCTTGCAATGCTGCCCAGCAATGTTCTTCCCACACACAGGTCCCAGGAATTAAATATTTTTGACTATTGTGGTCACTCCTTGCATGGGCCGGTTTCAGATCCACATTTGACTTTTAGACAAAGATTAAATTAACCTACTTTGACTTTGTATAGTGCCTAGAAAATAAATCAAATTTTTATTTTTTTTATCATTTTGAAACATATATTTAACATAATTCATTTTCTTACTCTTAGTTTGAATGTATCATCACATCTCTGATATTTCTGCATGTCTGTAAACATGTTTTCTTGCATCTGTTGTATTCCATATTGAACTCTAAAGGCTGTTAGAATAGGGAAACTTAGATAAATATGGTTGACAGACCAGGATGGGATCTCAGGCCTAAAAGAGCTTGTCAGTTTCTTGTGGTATTAGAAAGTGAACAAGGTTCCTCTTTTCCTCTTCAGTTCATTCCTTTCCACTCCTGGGTCTTTTGTTCTAAAGCCATTAGGTGGAGTAAGCAAATTGTCTCCACCTTGGGGTGGAGGTCAAAGCTATGGTGGCTCAAAGTTGGGAAGTTGGGATGAGAAGGCATGTTTATGGAGGTAAGTCTGGCCTGAGTGTGGGGGTCCAAGTAAGGTGATAAACGGTGGGTAGCCTCTCATAAGCAGCCTTTGCTTAAATGGGGTGAGGAGAGGAGGGTGTCCATGAGATGGAGGTAGTAGGTTGAAGTTGACTAAAAATGTATCATATAGCCGGGCACCAGTGACTCACACCTCTAATCCTAGTTACTCAGTAGGTTGAGATATGAGGACCATGGTTCAAAGCCAGCCTGAGCAGAAAAGTCCTGTGAGACTCCTATTGACAGTGAACAAACAACAACAATGAAAGACCCCCTCCCCAACCAACCAGGCCCTGAGCCTCTTTGTAGGGGAACAGAGTTTTGTATCTAACCAAGCTATTTCTGGCTTCTGTAACATGCTTTGCTAAGAAAATTATATTACCCCCACACTCCCCCTTTGATAACTAACCTCACCAGTTAATCAATAAGTCCACACCCTACTAACTAATCCCACCCAGCAGTCAGCCCCCTGTGTGAGCGAACGACAGGTGCTGACTCGGACAAAGGTCACTTCCTCATACCAAGGCCGGAGACACACAACTCGGCACGTACACCGAGGGACCCCCTTGAACAGTGATTGGCCAAAACATATGATTTGTTTTAAAAGGATTGGCTGCCTGCGTGCAGACCAGGTTGTAACACTTTAAATTTACTGGCTGAAAAAGCGCGGGCTCCACTGTAACGGACTGAGGGGTCCCATAAAAGGACCATCCCCGGGACTGCTCGGGGCTCCCAGCCACTGACCCGAACCTTGCGGATCTCGGGGTCACGTGCACCTGGGAACCTGGGCATGCCCAAATAAAACCCTCTTGCTTTTGCATCTGGTGTCGTCTGACTGGTGCTTGGGGCAGGGAGATCCTGATTTGGGGGACACCAGAAGTCGGGGGTCTTTCTACAATAACAAAACCAGCTGAAGCTGTGGTTCAAGTGGCAGAACACTAGCCTTGAGCAAAAACAAAACAAAAACCCAAAACCTCAGTAACAATGCCCAGGCCCTTGAGTTCAAGTTTAAGGACAGTTGCATGCATGCACGCATGCACACACACACACACACACACACACACACACACACACACACACATACACACACACATACACACAAAGATAATAAAAATAATAAAATAATGTCATAGATTGGTGATATTTCAAAGAGTTAAGGAGGGTTATGAAACCCAAGACCATTTGAAAAGTACCCACAGCTAAGGAAGCTAAGGAGATGAGACATGGAGACTTGTTTGGGCTGGATGCTTCTGCTACACAGGACATTACTGAGACAGTAGGGGCCAGTGATTTGAGTGAGGACTAGAGGGCAGTGTTGCATTAGTGTTCCTTTCCTGCTTCTGAAAGGTTGCTTTGTGGAGATTTAGCAGAATGGCCCTGTTTGTAGGAAGATAATGTGTTCTACAACTTGGGGGACAATTTACTTTCTGATCTTTGAGGGAAAGTCTTTTCTTTGAACAAACTGCTTGTGGTTTTGTCATTCTTCAGGGAGGAAACTGGTACACAGCTATATTTTATTTATTTTTCAGACTTATCTTTTTAGTTCATTGGTTCATTATCTTGAAGTGGTTGGACAGAGGAGTTAAGACTCAGCATGTCACTTTGGGAGTACAATGCATCTTATCAGAGTCACCCCTTGTATTATTTTCCACCATCTCTCCCAACCCCAGCCATCCTCTAAATTTACCAGATTTCATTCTCATATACATTGAATATTCTAAAATGCATTCATCCATTCTTCTCCCCACATATCTCCCCTTCCTCCCCTATCCCTCACCCCTTCTCCCTAAAATACATGTTCCAGTTTCTTGATATTTATTTTGTTAAACTGTTAAGTTGTTTAAAGGGCTTATTACACTGGAATCCTCCCCTGTATCTACCATGTATCTACTTTAATGTGTGTGTGTATATATGCATATGACCCTGTATATGCTTATATATATTTATCTATTAGTTTTCACTTTCAAACTTGCGAGAAAACATGAGTCCTTTGTCCCTCAGAGCCTGACTTCTTTCACTGTGCATGATTGTTTTTGCAGGTCCACTCATTCCCCTGCAGATGACAAACTGTCATTCTTCCTGATGAAGAAGTAAAACGGTGTCTTTTCCTCCACTTTGGCTTCCTGTCTCCCACCTTGGCCTTGCAGGTCCTCTTCAGTCCTCTATGGAGACAGCACCCCACTGTCACAGATGATGTGAGTTTGAAGTGTGGTGCTCCTACATTTTTAATCTCAGCTTTGGGCCAAAGTTCCCAAGTCTCTACTAAATAGTATACCTTGGCCCACAGGTTTGAGCTAAATTTCTGCTTCCATCTGCCCCATGGATAAATGCTATTGAACACGGATTATCTCTAGCTAAGTCAATGTTAGCTGGTTAGGGAGTCTCTGCCTGAGACAGGGATTCTTTGCTTATGGTTTCTCAAGAGAATCCTCCCAGGCGGAGAAGAAGGGGTATGCCAGGGCCCAAGGGAAAAGCTGGGTAAAGAAGATGTTGTCTTATGGGACATGAGTCAGCCTCACCCCATGGCAAGCTCTTTAGCCACAGTTGTATTCAAGTTCACTGTTAAGAAAACAGGGCCAATGTAAAGACTATAGACATATCAACTCTTACTTGAAGTGACTTTTATTTAGTCAAGCATGATTCTCCAGAAAGTGGATTCACTGTGAGCTGTGGACAATTAATGCAGTGACTGGAGCATGGTCCTTGCTCAGTTAAAGGAATGTGGTGTCTTCTTTACACACATTTATAAGCTTTGTGATGTTGAGAATACCATCCACTACCTTACTCAATTTATGGTATGTCACCTTCCCCATCTACAGGCTGATCAACTGTGTCACTCGATAAAAATCTGATGATCATGCCCATAATCCTAACTATTCAGGAGGCTGAGATCTGAGGATCGCTGTTAAAAACTCAAAGCCAGCCCCAGGAAGGAAAGGCTGTGAGAACCTTATTTCCAATTAGCCACCAAAAGTGCTGGAATTGGAGCTTTGGCTCAAGTGATAGAGCACTAGCTTTGAGCACAAATGCTCAGGGACAGTTCCCAGGCCCTGAGTTCAAGACCCAGAATCAGGATAAAAAGAAAACAAAATCTGATGATTGTGTGATGTGTTTAAGACATGGACCAAGTGTAATGAGTAGGACTCAAATGGCCAATATTCATTTCCAAGACTAGATTCCAGCATTGTCACCTTCAGATTTGATTTCTTTTTAGGAAATAGCATTGCAGAAACTTTCCATGGAGCTTAAATATGAAATTGTCGGTGTCACAGAATCACTCAATTCTCTATCATGAATTCAGTGCCTTCCTTGCTCAGCTATTGTGGTGTGAGGCCTGAATAAAATAGAATATAGCCATTTTAGGTTTAGATTCCATCCGGTTAAGGCACTATAACTGAAACTGCAGGAACTGTATCAGCAACTCCCCTTGAACCCAAACTCTGAGGAACTAAGATAGCTCCATTTTGAGCTGCCACCACTCCATTTTAAGCTGACACCATCATCTTGTGACAGGCAGTCCCCAAAATAACATCGAAGGGAAAAACAATTCTCGGAAAAACTGCAGAAGTTCCAGTCAAACAAATAAGCTCCACATAGCCCCTTACAACAGCCAATCAGGAGAAAATCTGCCTGAGTGCCAGATGTCCCGGTGACAGGATAGTGCGGTTTTGCAGGCCTTGAACTGCTAAACGTGGACCAATGGTACAATTTCTGTGAATATCAACCAATCATGTAACTGCTTGTGTGGAAATCCCCTAAACTTGTTTGTTTAATGCTATACAAGCTGTGCTGACTTTATGCTCGGGGCCTCAGTTGCCACGTGTACAGAAGACCAAGCTGGAGCTTGCAAATAAACAACTCTTTTGCTATTTGCATTGGTCGTGGTCTCTAGTGATCATTCGAAGGGTTCCCGAGTCTGAGCCCAACAACTCCAAGAACTGAGTCAGCAACTCCCCTTGAGCCCAAATTCTAGGAACAACCCCCTTTATGGAAAATTCCACTAACTACAGCTAAGTTCCAAATGTTCCTGCAAGATAAAGACCACTTGGTGGCAGCTCAGATCATCTGCTTTAGCCAATCATTTCCACGAGCATCAGCCCCATGAACCAACCAACCCCCAGTCCCTGGTTGGTTCCTGCCACTGGTTAAACTAATCATCTTTTAGAATTATTTTATGAATTTCCTGTGGTGTGATATGATTTGCTAAGTGATGCTATGGTGTATACAATGTCCCTGAAACCCTATAAAAACCCTGCTGAAGGAAGGTTCATGGCTCTCAACTCTTCTGACCCCCTGCATAGGTGATGGTTGCGAGTCCAGGCTCAAGCTTATAATAAACAACTTTCGTGTGATTGCATAGGAGTCAGCTCCTTCATGGTCTTTAGGGATCCTTATCTGGGCATAAGATCTGGGGGCTCCTCCGGGATCCCCCAGAGAGTTGGACCCCAATTGGTGAGTTGTGTTTGTCTGCTTTCACTTCTGTGTGGTTGTGTTTCATTTTGGGGGCCGGAAATCTGAGAATTTGAAAATCTGTTCAGGCTGACATAAGACCCAGGCAGACCTGCTAGAGGGTGGTCAGTCAGGGGTCTTGGAAGACATTCCAGGTCTTTCTAAGAGGGCATGAAAGCCCCCCCCCCCCATAACTCTGGAAATTCTGATTGGACAAGGGAGGTCGCTTCTGCGGACTGGCCTAGAGCCAGCATCTGGTTTCATTTCTCCCTCTGGTTGACAGTTGGGATCTGTTGTTTGTCTTTTTGTGTATTAGTCTTGCTTTTGTGTGTGATTATTCTGTTCCGCTTTGGGTTGCCGAGCAAAATGGGATAGACTTATACCACCCCCACTCCACTTTCCATTTTGGAAATATTAAGGAGGTGAAAGAAAGAGGCCAGAGTTTGAGTGTAGAAATTAAAAAGAATAACCTAATTACATTTTGCAGTACAGAGTGGCCCACATTCGAAGCTGGGTGGCCTGCAGAAGGGATATCTGACCTATTCACTATCCACAGACTTATGAGTGTAATCTTCTTCCCAGGGCCTAATGGCCACCCAGACCAGATCCCATATATCCTGGTTTGGCAAGACCTTGTTGAGGACCCCCCTTCCTGGTTAAAATCTTTTTTACCTCGGCAGAGACAGGTGCTGACAAAGATCCTCGCCTTCCAAGACTGCTTTGCAGGATGGGTACAGCCCAGCACCAAACCTTTGACACCCCTTTACTCCATCTTACAAGGTGGCATTGATGAAGATCTAATTTTTCCAGAGCAGTTTTTCCCTCCCCATACCAGTTGCCTGTGTCGCCAGAGCATGTCATAGCAGAACAGCCACAGCCTCAGCTGCCAGAACTGGATGAGGGTGGAGCAGCGACTGCAACAACAGCAGTAACGGCAGGGGAGGGGGCAGTGCAGGGACGAGGGGGAGGGCACACAGGGCAGTCTCCCTTGGCCCCCAAGGGCCTGCAGATTCCACCGTGCTTCCCTTGTGGGCAGCCGGACCCCCTGATGCAACTGGCAACCAACTCCTTCACTACTGGTGACCTAGACAACTAGAAAAATCAAAATGCTCCATTTTCTGATAACCCTAAAGATTTTATTAATCTTTTAGATACTGTTTTGTTTACACATCAGCCCACAAGAGACGATTGTCAGCAGCTCCTCCGAGGCCTATTTACCATGGAGGAACTGGAGAGAATACAAGCTGAGGCCCGGAAACGATTCCCAGAGAGGATGGGCAACCAACGATAAACATTGACCTCATCCATCACACCTTTCCCCTTACATGACCATCTCCCCAGGAGTCGGATTTCAACACAGAAAGAGGTAAGGAGAGGCTCCGGGTCTATCGCCAACATCTAATGGCGTGTCTCAAAGTGGCTGCTCGCAAGCCCACTAATATGGCCAAGGTGTATGGTGTTCAGCAAGGTAGAGAGGAGTCCCAGGCTGCATACCTAGAAAGAATATAGGAGGCGTTTTGACAATACACCCCCATGGATCAGAAGCAAATGAATGTCAGGCAGCAGTGATAATAGCATTTGTAAATCAGGCGGCACAGACATTAAAAGGAAGTTACAAAAGATAGAAGGCCTAGAGGGGAAAAATTTGCAGGACCTGATAGCAATAGCAGAGAGAGTGTATAACAACAGAGAAACTCCAGAAGAAAAGCAAGTGAGAGTGACGGCTGAAGCTAGAAGGACCAGAGAAATAGAAAGGGCTGAGGAAAGGAGAGCTAGAGCAGGGGAAAATTCGAGACAGACTCGGGACATGGCAAGGGTCCTCCTAGTGACCACAACCAGAACCATGTGTAAAAGATGGTACCAATTGCAAGACCTGGCAAAAGACCAAGGTAGGGATGGTCGTCAGCGGGAGCATCCCAAGTTACAAAAGGATCAGTGCACGTACTGTAGAGGAACAGATCACTGGGTAAACAACTGCCCAAAGAAAGCCAAATGGAAGGCTTATGAGTCTGGGTACGGATCCTTGCCAAATGCTGGTCACTGAGGCTGAACTCAGAGACTAGGGAGGATGGGGTTTGGCTCTCCTCCCTGAACCCACAGAAACCCTCAGAGTGAGGGGACTCCAATTAATTTCTTAGTGGACACTGGGGCTCAGCATTCAGTCCTACTTGAGCCCCATGGCAAATTGTCTGGCAAAACTTCCTGGGTACAGGGAGCCACCGAGATGAGCCAATACTCATGGACTACCCGAAGAACAGGGGACCTAGGCATGGGCCAGGTTTCTCACTCATTCACAGTCATCCTAGAGTGCCCATAACCCTTATTGAGATGAGACCTACTCACCAAAATAGGAGCCCAAATTCATTTCGAACTGAATGGAACCTCAGTCCTGGATCATCAAGGCCACCCCATCCAGGTCCTAACCCTAAATTTAGATGATGAATAGACTACATCAAGAGCTGCTGCTACCGGCAGACAACTTAGACTATTGGCTGCAGACATTTCCTGAAGCCTGGGCAGAGACTGAGGGAATGGGACTGGCAAAGCATAGACCAGCGGTGTATGTAGAACTAAAACCTGAAGCGGATCCAGTTAGGGTCCAACAGTACCCCATGCCTCTAGAGGACTGGACAGGGATTACACCCTACATCTGGTGGCTACTGGAGCTGGGGATACTACGACCCTGCCAGTCCACGTGGAACATTCCACTCGCAAGCTGCAGACCAATGATTATTGGCCAGTACAAAGCTTAAGAGAAGTAAATAAGCAGGTTATGGACATACACCCTACAGTTCTAAACCTGTATACCCTTCTCAGTTCCCTGCCACCAGACTGACAGTAGAATACAGTCTTAGATCTGAAAGATGCTTTCTTTAGCCTGCCCTTGGCCCCCCTTAGCTGTTTGCCTTTGAATGGACTGACCCTGAAAAAGGCATCAACGGTCAACTGACCTGGACTGGGTTGCCCCAAGGATTTAAGAATTTGCCTACCATCTTTGATGAAGTACTACATGAAGACATGGGTGAGTTTCCTCTCTATCACCCTAACTCCACTCTCTTACAGTATGTAGATGACCTCTTAATTGCATCCAAAAGTTATGAAACATGTCTGCAAGGGACTAAAGGGCTTACTCCAGACTCTAGGGGACCTGGGATACAGGGCATCTGCCCAAAAGGCCCAGAGCTGTAAACCTGAGGTAAACTATCTGGGACAGCTGTTAAAAGAGAGCCAGAGGTGGCTAGCAAAGGCTACAAAAGAGATTGTGCTTAAAATCCCTAAGCCTCAGAGTTCTTGCCAAGTTTGTGAGTTCCTGGGATCTGCTGGCTTCTGTAGATTGTGGATTCTGGGGTTTGCTGAACTGGCAAAGCCCCTCTATGAAGCCTCTAAAGAGGGATAGCAGTGGCAATGGACTAATGATATAGAAAAATCCTTTGAGTAGAGCCCTGCTGTCACCCCCTGCTCTCGGGATGCCTGATGTGACAAAACCTTTCTATCTGTATGTGGATGAGCACAAGGGAGTAGCCAAAGGAGTGTTAGGCCCCTGGTGGAGATAGGTAGCATATCTTTCCAAGAAATTAGACCCTGTTGCAGCTGGGTGGCCACCCTGCTTGTGAAGGTTAGCCACAACTGCACTACTGGTCAAGGATGCTGACAAACTCATGCTGGGGCAAGAACTGCATGTAATGACCACCCATGTAGTTGAAGGGGTCCTTAAGCAACCTCCTGACCACTGGCTCAGTAAAGCCCAGCTCACACATTATCAAGGCTTGTTGCTAAACCCACCCAGAATTACACCCAGCCACCCTGCTACCTGATCCCGACTTGGAAGCTCCACTTCACGACTGTGCTGAGATCTTGGCCCATGTGCATGGAATCCAAGCAGACCTGAAAGACCAGCTCTTGTCGGACGCAGAACTTGCCTGGTTTATGGATGGTAGAAGCTTCGTTCGAGGTGGTCAGAGGTATGCAGGGGCAGCGGTGATAGCTGGAGCAGAGGTTGTATGGAACCACTCCCGACTGGGATCTCTGCACAGTGGGCAGAACTGGTGGCATTAACTAAAGCATTGACCCTGGCAAAAGACAAAATTTGACTGTCTATACTGACAGCCACTGCCCATGTACATGGGGCCATATACAAAGAAAGAGGACTGCTGACAGCTGAAGGGAAAACTGTTACAAACAAGGAAGACATCCTAGCCTTGTTAGCAGCCCTGTGGCTACCAAAGAAACTGACTATAGTACATTGCCCAGGACACCAAAAGTCTAAAGATCCTGTAGCACGGGAAAACAATTTCACAGACAAAACTGCCCATGAAATAGCCCTTCAAGTAGACCAGACCTTGGTGACTACTCTACATGACCCTGGGTTGCGCAGCCTCTCTGAGCACCCCAACTATACCGAAGAGGAAGTAGAATGGATTAAAAGACTGCCCATGGCCCAATACCTGGACGGATGGTGGCAAGACTGAGTGCAAGTATCATCCTCCCAGAGAAGTTGGGGGAGCAAGTGCTACTTAAGATGCACCACTCAATGCATATGGGGGGCACCAGGAAGATGCAAGACCTGGTGAGGCATGCAAAGATAAAAATCAGAAATGCCAATTCAAAAATGAACAAATCATTGCCTGATGCAGAGCTTGTCAACTGACCAACGCAACCCGGAGTGAGCCAAACCTTGGGTCCAGATAAAGAGGAGACAAGCCAGGATCATACCGGGAAGTGGATTTCACAGAGGTAAAGCCTGGGAAGTTTGGGTATAAGTATTTGTTAGTTTTTGTAGACAGTTTTTTAGGATGGACAGAGGTGTTTCTTACCAGGAGTGAGACGGTGTAGACGGTGGCCAAGAAACTGCTGGAAGACATTTTACCCAGGTTTGGCCTTCTAGTAATGATAGGTTCAGATAATGGACCAGCCTTTGTATCCTTTGTATCCTTTGTATCTTGGGGCTGATTGGAAACTTCATGGTGCATATAGATCCCAAAGCTTAGGGCAAGTAGAGAGAATGAATAGAACCTTAAAAGAGACCTTAACCAAATTGACCATGGAGACTGGCGGGGACTGGGTGTCCATACGCCCTTTACAGGGTGCATGACTCCCCTTATAAAATAGGACTAACTCCTTTTGAGATTATGTTTGGGAGATTTCCACCCATTATTCCTAACCTGCAATCACACCTGCTAGTTGAATTTGATAATCATGAATTCTTATCCTCCCTCAAGGCCCTACAGCAGGCCCACCAGGAAATCTGGCCAAAACTAAAGGCCTTCCATAAGACTGGACCCCCCTCCTGAGCCTCATCACTTCTGATCTGGAGGCTGGGTCTACATGAAGTGCCATTGGCAAGACACCCTGGAACCTCGCTGGAAGGGACCCTATGTGGTGATTTTGACTACCCCCATGGCTCTGAAGGTCGATGGAATTGCCACTACACCCACAGACCCCTTTGTGCTGAGAGAGGACTTCCTGCCACAGTGGCAAGTTTCCTGCTACAAGAACAATCCCTTTAAGCTTAAGTTGTGCCACATCCCCTAAGCTACATGATGGTATTGTTGGTTTTATTACTTTTACCCCTGAGCTATGTAAGTCCCCATATTCCCTGGGCATGGGTAATTAGTAACCCTGGGCCTGAGGGATGACAAGTCCTTCAATCCCAGATAGGACCTCAACTTCCCTGGTTCCCTGATTTAACCTTTGACTATGTCAGCTGGCAGAGGGCTTGCCTGCATTCATCCATGGGCTACCTGGCTACCCCACCCCCCAATGTATGCATTGTTCATTTTATGTCTGTCCTGAAGTGAAGCACTCTGCTTCCTGGGGGGGGGGGACTACTGTGCTCCCTGGGGATGTGAGACTTTTGCTACAGATTGGAGGGCCAAAGGAAGGGATTTAATAGAAATGATTAGAACCCAGCAAAGGATCCAGTTTAAGTTCACAGATAAAGGAAAAAAGGACCAGACTTGGGAATCAGGTAAATCATGGGGCCTCCAACTCTATAAATGCTATTCTAGATAGACAGGGTATATCCCTGCGGGGGATGGAGGCCTCCTCTTTACCCTCTGGCTTCTTAAAACCCCAACCTCCCCCATTAAGTCGCTGGGACCCAACCTGGCTTTTGTACCAGCCCCACCAGCTAAGCCGGTGGGGGATGTTAACCCTCCCAGGGTTACTGAGAAAAACCATATAGATAGTCCTATCCCTACTCCAGCAGGGAAAAAAGACTCAGATCCTTTATCGAACCTATTAGTAAGTACCTTCCAGGTCATTAATGCCTCCCAACCAGAACTCACTCAATCCTTCTGGCTTTGCTATGACATTTACCCACTCTTTTATGAAGGTATAGCAATAATGGGATGGTATAGTGAAGCAGCCACCCTGGAACAATGTCGCTGGCAGCAGAAAGGGAATGCTAGGCTAACTCTATAGTCTATAGCCAGCGGGGGGTTGTGCATAGGAAAGGTACCACCCCAATATACTGATTTATGCAACTTGACAATCCAAGTCAAGACTGAAAACTATATGTTACCCCCTGAGGACGGCTGGTGGGCCTGTGCTACAGGACTGACTCCCTGTGTTCATGGGAAAGTGTTAAAACAAACTCAAGACTTTTGTGTTCTGGGCCAACGGGTACCTAGGCTGATGTATCACACAGATGGGGAAATCTAATAGCACATAGGAGGAATGCAGGCACTGGAAAAAAGAGAAATAATTATGGCCATAATATTAATTGTCCTACTGGGTCTCAGCCTAATAGGAGCAGGGATAGGAATGTCCTCTCTAGTGCTGCAGAACAAACACTATAATAACCTGAGAGCAGCCACAGATGTAGATCTCAAAAGAGTTGAGAAATCCATTTCCCACCTCCAAGACTCTCTATCCTCCCTGGCAGAGGTAGTTCTCCAAAACAGAAGGGGCCTGGATCTCCTGTTTTTACAGCAAGGGGGATTCTGTGTGGCCCTAAGAGAGGAATGCTGCTTTTATGTTAATCACTCAGGAGTGGTAAAGGAATCAATGGCTAAAGTAAGGGAAGGACTAACAAAGAGAAAGTGGGAATGGAAACAGCAAGAAGGATGGTTTGAGTCTTGGTTCAATTATAAGGCCTGGCTAATAACTTTAATTTCAACTCTGGTAGGCCCACTGCATGTATTGTTTATAGTGCTGACCCTGAGAACCTGTATACTCAACAGATTGGTGGCTTTCGTGAAGGAATGAATTAATACAGTTCAGTTGATGGTGCTCAGGGCTCAATTCCGATCCCTAGATAAGGAAGGCATGGAATTAGAATCCAACCCTCTACATCTGCTTCTAGCCCATGTCCTTATTGAGAATAGCTTCAGGTTAGGGCATGCTTAAAAACTACCTACATGCTGACCACCTTGTTGCCTTTAATTGGAGTAAAAATGGCCACTTGTAAGACTCATTGGTCTACAAACTGGTTCGAAGCCAGCCCGGGCAGGAAAAAAAGGGTCCCTGTGAGACTGTCATCTCTAATCAGCCAGCAGAATGCTAAAAGAGTTGTTTTGGGACTTAAAGTAGCAGAGTGCTAGCCTTGAGCTGGAGAGCTGAGGGACAGCCCTCAGGCCCTGAGTCCTAGTCCAGTGGCCCACTAAGGGAATGCCAATGAGGCATTTAGCCCAATTTGGGGAAAGCACTCCTGGGAGCAGTAGCCACTGCTTGGAGGACAGAGATGTCAGATCCCATAGTCACTTGTGTCTGGCCTATCAAAAGATGATCCAGACTATCCAGCAGATAGTCTGTAAGCATTCTTCTCGACGTTTAGGGGACCATGTTTGGGTCCCCTTCCTACAAGTAAAGGGGGGAATGTAAAGCCCTAACAAAATATAATATAGCCATTTTATGTTTAGATTCCATCCTGTTAAGGCACTATAACTGAAATCCAGGAACTGTATCAGCAACTTTCCTTGAGTCCAAACTATAGGAACTGTATCAGCAACTCCCCTTCAACCCAATTTCCACTGTGTCAGCAACTTTGAGCCCAAATTCCAGGAACAACCCCCTTTATAGATAATTCCACTAACTACAGATAGGTTCCAAATGTTCCTGCAAGATAAAGACCACTTAGTGGCAGCTCAGATCATCTGCTTTAGCCAATCATTTCCAAGAGCATCAGTCCCATGAACCAACCAACCCCCAGTCCCTGGTTGGTTCCTGCCACTGGTTAAACTAATCATCTTTTAGAATTATTTTATGAATTTCCTGCGGTGTGACATGATTTGCTAAGTGATGCTATGGTGTATACAATGTCCCTGAAACCCTATAAAAACCCTGCTGAAGGAAGGGTCATGGCTCTCAACTTTGACCCGCTGTGTTGGTGATGGTTGCGAGTCCAGGCTCAAGCTTGTGATAAATGACTTTTGTGTGCTTGCATAGGAATCAGCTCCGTAGTGGTCTTTGGGGATCATTATCTGGGCATAAGAGTGGAAGTCTTAACCTTAGTCCATTTCTAAACACAGGAAAGTGCTCCAATGGATGTGAGCCCATTATATTTCAGGAAGCTTCCTCAGAGACTTTTCCTTCTAAATTTTGTTTTCTGTCCATGTAAGTAGCCATCTCTGAGAGCCGACAGCAGCAGTGTGCTCCAGGGAGAGCTAGTTTTCTATTCTCAACCTGCCCACAACTGTCTGATTATAATTTGAACTTTCTAAGTTTTCAGAGGTCAGTAGAGGTCTTGGTTTAATGTTCTACAAGGATTATGTCAGTCAGCCAGGTTAGAGAAAGTACAAGATAAATATTATGACTGCCAGCGGCAAGTGTTGGCTTTTTAGGGTAGCCAAGTCTGCTGAGATTACTTCCTGTTCTTCTGCAGTGAGGTTTGCCAGTTTCCTCCAGATATCAAAGTGCTGGAGTTGTACTTTTCTTCCACAGGCTCACAAAATGTGGGTCTTCAAAGAGAAAAAAGAAAGAAAGAAAATAAAACTATTTTGAATTGTCTCTTTATCTTGCAATTATCTCTAGCCACCAATTACAACCTGTACCAAATTCACTGATTTTTTTTTTTTTTTTTGGTGGGTTGGGCTTGAACTCTGGGCCTGGGCGCTGTCCCTCAGCATTCCACTTCAAGGCTAGCACTCTACCACTTGAGCCACAGCACCACTTCTGGTTTTCTGCTGGTTTATTGGAGATAAGAGTTTCACGGCCTTTCCTGCCCTGGCTGGCTTTGAACCGTGATCCTCAGATCTCAGCCTCCTGAGTAGCTAGGATTACAGTGTGAGCCACTGGTGCCCGGCTAAATTCATTGATTTTTATGTATGGATGTGACCATCCTGGAGCTTGAACTCAGGGCCCAAGTGCTGTCCCTGAGCTTTTATGCTGAAGGCTATTGTTCCAACATGTGAGCCATAGCCCCATTTCTGACCTGCCTGGCTTCAAAACACAATCCCTCGATCTCAGCCTCCTGAGTAGCTAGGATTACAGGTGTGAGCCACCATGCCCGGGGCTGCTGATTTTTGAACCACAAATTCCAATATTTAATAAATGTAATCTTGATGATACCTAAAGCAAGTTTACACTTTAAATTTCATTATGAAAAAAAATTGTTCCATCTTCACATTTGTATTTTTGTAAAAGAAAAAAAAATGAGAATCTTGATAGAGATCAGACCAACGTGTGGGTCACATTGGGCAATATGGTAGGTTGTTTTTTTTAAAAACGTAACTCTTTTTAAACTGGGAACACATTTTTCAGCATGTTAAACATGCAGGACAGAATATGCAAACCACAGGACCAGAGAAGTAACACATGACCAAACCAAAATCGCTGGACATTGCAAGTTGTGCTTCGGCATAGAAGGTTCTTGAACTTTGATTGATGGTATGGCTCTTTGCTGACGATGAAAAATTCTATAGTGTAGTTACAAAACCTGGCAGGGGGAGGGGGAGGGGAAGGGGGGAGAGGCCTCCAGGGGGAGGGGAACACGACCACAGCGTCTAGGTGAGTTCCCTGATGCTGGCTCTGCAGCCACCCTCCTGGCCGCGTGGTCTCGACCCCTCCGACCAGTGAGGAATCGGAGGCCGCCCCTGGGCCCGCACCGCGGCCGGCCAACCAGCATCGAGTCCCAGAAAGACCGCCAGAACCTGCTGCGGGCCTGGCAGACCAGGAGGAGGCCACACAGCCGCCTGCGGCACTTTGGAGAGGAGCAAGTGGAGTGGGAAGAAGACCAGATCAGCCACGTCAGGGTGAAGGGAACAAGAGGGATAGAAGACCAGCAAGGTGATCGCAAGGTCAAGGTGAAGGGAACAAGAGGGATAGAAGACCAGCAAGGTGATCGCAAGGTCAAGGAGGCGATCACCGAGCGGCCTATGGAGGTCGCAGACGTGGAAGGGGCCCAGGAGATGGGCTGGACTCTCGTAGGCCTGCTGGACCTGACAGCTCGTCCTTGGACCAGCGTGGAGGAGGCCACGGGTCTCACGGCTGGGGAGCTGTCCAAGCTGAATTAACAGAGTCCCCCCAACACAAATCCCTTATCCCTGCAGTGACTTCGGATCAAACACAGGACTGAGCAAACATCTGCAGGGGAAGAGCACGCAGGGGCAGACACTGAAAATGAGGAAGAGATACCTCCTGTTTTTCAGTGGAGGAGGGTCCAGAGAGAGAGGCCTTTGGATGGGTGGAAGGCGGTTCACAATAAAGACCGGGCTGAAGTGGAACTTAATATTTAGAACCCAGATGAAGGTGCTGATGGGCAGTGGAAGAGGGGATTTGTTCTTCATGAATCAGAGCGTGAAGAGGCTCATGCTGAAGATTCGGTGGTAGATCATCATTTCCGGAAGCCAGTAAATTAGACAACAACATCTCAGCTGGAGATCAGCATTGGTGACCTAGCCTGGCACCTGTGGCTCAGGCCTGTCACCCTAGCTACTCAGGAGGCTGAACTCTGAGGATCACGGTTCAAAGCCTGCCCGGGGCAGGAAAGACCGTGAGACTCCTATCTCCAATAAACCATCAGAAAAACCGTGGTGCTGTGGCTCAAGTGGTAGAGCGCTCACCTTGAGCTGAAAAACTCAGGGACAGCGCCCAGGCCCAGAGTTCAAGCCCCAAGAAGGACAGAAAAAAAATTGGTGACCTAAGCCGCCCAGGACGTGGTGGTAGAGAAGAATGAGGTGGACGTGGACGTGGACATGGTGGACGTCCAAACCGAGGCAGTAAGACTGACAGTGCTTCTGCTTGGTATGTGTCTGACCCAGAGCATTCCCAGCTCTGCCTTAACTAGATGCCATAAGACAGCCCTGGTTCATCTGTAGACCATCCTGTTCTAAAAGCTTTTGCATGCTCAAGATCCTAAACAACCAAGACATTTAAAACAAACAAAAAAGACTGTCATTCATACCATACACACCTAAACACTGAATTTTATCTGTTACAAAAATGGACTTCTTTTGCTACACAGAAGTAACAAAAATGGTAGTCAGTTTTATATTTAGAAATGTATTTGTAGCAGGGATGTTTGCATAATTTTCAGAGATTATGCACGCTTCATGAATACTCTTGTATTGATGCTTGCAAATATGCATTTAAACTTGAAATGTAGGTGTGAACAGTGTGTACCAGTTTAAAGCTTTCACTTCATTTGTGTGTGTATATTTTTTTGGGGGGGGGAGTCATGGGGCCTGAACTCTGGGCCTGGGCACTGTCCCTTAGCTCTTCAGCTCAAGGCTAGCGCTGTACCATTTTGAGCCACAGGGCCATTTTTGGCTTTTTCTGCTCATGTGGTGCTGAGGAAGTGAACCCAGGGCCTCATGCATGCAAGGCAAACATTCTACCACTGAGCCACCTTCCCAGCCCTTCATTTGTGTTTTATAGTGAATGATTTAGCTGTTTCTCTAATATACAGACTGGTATAAATATTGGACATTATCAGTTTTAATACCTGCTTTGAATTTTCACACATAGTCAACTGGGACATGTAAACCTGGATTTGTCAAATTTTATGCTGTGTGGAATACTACTTTATATATTTTAACTTAGTTTTATTTTCATTTTTGGAGAGAAATCTCTTCACTTCTCATATAGCTGGTATATACGCTAAATCTTTATATACAGAAATATCAGTACTTGAACAAAAAAAAGGTTATAGTGAAACAGATCCACTGGTGTCTGACACCTGTAATCGTAGTTACCCAGGAGGCTGAGATCTGAGGATCATGGTTCAAATCCAGCCCTGACAAGAAAGACTGTGAGCCCTGAGTTCAAGCTTCAGGACTGGCATACACATATACCAAAATGTCATAATGAAACATACTTTTTTTTGAAAGTGAGTCTTAGTATGTAGCTTAGGCTGGTCTCATACATACCCCAGTGTACCCTCAAACTCATGATCCTCCTGTCTCAGTCTCCAAGTGCTGGTATTACAAGTGCTGGTATTACCATACCAGAAGAAGCTCATTACTTGATGTGATTAATATATGCTAATGACACCTTTGATACATTTTACAAAAAAGATCCAAACATTTCTTATACTATCTGACCTTCCCTTTCTCTTCCAAAACAAGTTTTTTTAAACTTATTATATTCCTTGTTTATCATTCCAAAATATGATATGTTTGGAAAAATGGGCTAGAAATCAATCTAGGTATCTTTGTGTTATTTTTCTTTTGAAGTTATATTTTATGAAGTTATTTATATATTTATATTTATATATAATGTATTTACATTAAGTTCTAGTTATTAAGTTATATTTCTTCTTTTTCAGATGTTGTCCAAAGGGGTTACAATTCCACTTATGAGTACTATGCATCTTGATAAACATCACCCCTTCCATCATTCTCCCCCATCTCTCTCATCCCCACCCATTCCCTCAATTTTTCTAGCTTCATAGGATATACATTGGATATCATGATTGCATTCTCCTCCCCTTCTTCTCTTCATTCATTGACCTCCCCCTATAACTCAAGTACCAGCTTCCTTGTATTCAGCCAAAGCAGTCTTTTAAGATTTATGAAGACTTGTTTTGTGGCCTCACATATGGAATCTTCTAGAGAATATTTCATGGACACTTGAGATCTGTTTGTTATTGATCAAGGCCTCTGCTTCCCAATTTGCCTTCTGTCTTGTTTTCCTGTTGAAATCTTCTACCATGATTGTGGAACAATTCCATCCTCTTAATTTCCTTTTTAATCTTTCTAGTGCTGGGGGTTGAATTCAGAGTGTTGCACGTGGGAGATGATCTATTTAAAATGAGAGATTACTAATAGACAAGAAGTTACTAGTTACTACTGTAATTTTGTTCTTTGTTCTCTGTGTGTCTAATAACTTTTTATCCTTCAATCCTTACCCCCTAACTTGCTGTGTATTTTGTTGATATTTTCTAGTGACATTTTTTTATTTCCTTCTCATTGTCTGTTGTGTATATTTCATAGATATTTTCATTTTGGTCATTGTGGCCGATTACAGGAAACATTTGGTACTACTAAGAGTATTTTAAATGAATTATATCTTAACTTCAGTTGTTTCATACTTTTTCTTTATGCTCATGATGTCCAAACTTGCATCTTTATTGTATACTCATTAAAGAAACATATTTATTGCTTCTATTTTTTTCACATTAAAAAATGGAGCTATTTCTAGGCACTGGTGGCTAACACCTATAATCCTATCTAAGAGACTGAAGTTTGAGGATGGTGGTTCTTAAGACTGCCTAGGCAGGGAAGTCTGTGAAACTAATTAACCACCAAAAATGCAGAAGTGGAGTTGTGGCTCAGTGGTAGAGCAACAGCCTGAGTGAAAAAGCTCAGGGACAGCACCACAGGTCCTGAATTCAAGCCCCAGGACTGGCACAATAATGAAAAAATGTGGAAAGCACATGAAAATTACATTATATATAGAAGTATGCATGTATTTGGTATCATTAGAGAGCTGTATGCTTTATATGGTTTGAAAGAATTTGGCTTTTGTTATTACTAAAGTAACTTTACTAGCATTGAGTTTTTAGCAATTAAAGTTTCCCAGATAATGCAGTGAGTGTAGATCTACTACTTTTCAGGAAGATTTTTATGTTTACTGGGCATGCAGATGTCAGCCTTTACGAAAATTAGAACTAATAGAGTCCCCCAATTTTCTTTTCTCAACCTGTCTGAACACAGTCTGATTGTAACTTGAACTTCCTAAAGTTTGTGAGGTCAGTTAAGGTCTTTGTTTAATAGTTAACAAGGTTTATGTCAGCCAGACAGTGTTAGGAAATGACCAGATAAATGCAATCTATCTCTTTGTGTATGTGTGTGTGTGTGTGTGTGTGTGTGTGTGTGTGTGTGTGTGTGTGTGTGTGTGTGTGTGTGTGTGTGTGTGTGTGTGTGTGTGTGTGTGTGTGTGTGTGTGTGCCAGTCCTAGGGCATAAACTCAGTGCCCTGCACTGTCCCTGGACTTTTTTTTCTTTCTTAAGCATAGTACTCTACTACTTAAGCTACAGCTCCACTTCTGGTTTTTTGGTGATTAATTGAAGATAACCTCATAGACTTTCCTCCTTAGGTTGGCTTTGTACCATGATCCTCAGATCTTAGCCTCCTGAGAAGCTAGGATTATAAGCATGAAGCACTGGTGCCCAGAAAATGTTGCATTTCTGACATACAAGTAACTGGTTTTTAGGTTATTGGCCTGATTATGATTATTTTTCTTTTGCTAGATTATTGTCAGAGGATTGAAAATGTCCGAGAAATGTTGGCATCTCTGGCAAATACCAGCATAGTCCCTTCCTGGAGTGTGCCAGCTCATATTTGTAATCTACCGAAGGTAGCTTGATTACAGCATGAAGTTCTTGAACTTGATGTGGTCATTGGAGTTCTTTGTTTAATATTCAGTGAAGAATAAGCAAGGGAGACAGGGCCATAGAGGGCAGAAGATTCTTTTTTTTTGTTCTTGTTGGTGATGAGGCTTGAACTCTGGGCTTGGGCGCTGTCCCTGCACTCTTCAGCTCAAGGCGAGCACTCTACCACTTCCACTTCCAGTTTTCTAGTGCTTTATTGGAGATAAGAGTCTCACAGACTTTCCTGCCCGGGCTGGCTTTGAACCTTGATCCTCAGATCTCAGCCTTCTGAGTAGCTAGGATTACAGGCGTGAACCACCGGTGCCCAGCTAAAATCTTTCTTACTTTTTTTTTTTTTGTCGGTCGTGGGGTTTGAACTCTGGGCCTGAGTGCTGTCCCTCAGCTCTCCAGCTCAAGGCAAGCACTCTACCACTTGAGCTACAGCGCCACTTCCAAGATTCTTGTTCTTATTGATGGCTTCTTGTAAATGGCAAAGGATTCTAGCTGGCTGATTCCACCATCTGCATTTAATCTCTCTTTTCTTTATCTGTAGTGCTGGAAGTTTTCCACTTCATGCAAACAATGTGAGTACCTAGAAGCTAAGGACATGAAATTCTAAGAAGCAGCCAGGGAAGCCATACATCAAAGCAGCATTCCATTGTCAAGTGTATTGGTGATGGATCTGGAGTCGGATGCCAGGGTCTGAACCCCCATGATGACTGACTGACTCTCCATAATACTGTTTCATTTGTCCATTTATTGCCTCCAGACTAACAGGTGTTCTAATTTCTCCATTCCCATCCTCCATTCCTTGCCTTCTCCAATGCCCGCCTCTGGTTGTCAAAAGAGCATCTCAAGTTGGGCACTGGTGGCTCATACCTGCAGTCTTCTCAGGAGGTTCAAAGTCAACCCAAGCAAGAAAGTCCATACGATTCTCATTTCCACTTATCCACCAATAATAAAGAAGTAGAGCTGTGGCTCAAGAGATAGAGCACTAGCCTTGAGTAAAAGGCTCAGGGTTCACCCATGCCCTGAGTTCAAGTTTCAGGATTAGTACAACAAAACACAAAAAGTGACCACCACAACTAAGATACAGACTCATCTAGATTCCAGTCAGTGTATGAATAGATAGACACCTTGTGCTATAAATATACAATAGAGTATTATTTATGTGCAAAGTGCTATTTGGTTGATAACAACAAAATGGATGGAATTGGAGGACACTGTTAGTATGAATGAAGTATACAGAAAGATAAATTCTTCATGTTCTCTTTCACATATGGGTGCTAAGAAAAAGTGTAGCCAAGTGCTGTTAGTTCATGCTTATAATCCTAGCTATTCAGAGTCTGAAATCTGAGGATCATGGTTCAAAGCCAATGTGGCAGGAAACTCCATGAGACTCTTTTTTTTTTTTTGTCGGTCGTGGGGCTTGAACTCTGGGCCTGGGCGCTGTCCCTCAGCTCTTCAGCTCAAGGCAAGCGCTCTACCACTTGAGCTACAGTGCCACTTCCGGTTTTCTGGTGGTTTATTGGAGATAGGAGTCTCACGGTCTCTCCTGCCCGGGTTAGCTTTGAACCTCGATCCTCAGATCTCAGCCTCCTGAGTAGCTAGGATTACAGGCGTGAGCCACCAGTGCCCAGCTTCCATGAGACTCTTATCTTCAATAAACTACCAGAAAAAAGCCAGAATGGAACTGTGGCCCAAGTGGTAGAGCACTAGCTTGGGTAGCTGAGGATTACAGGTATGAGCCACCAGTGCCTAACTGGAGCCACTCTACTGACACCCAGAACGACGCCAAGCAGTATTTGCTGGAAGATGGAAAGAGGGGTAGGGGGCTGGAAACAATACCAAAACCCCCACAATATACAAAACACCCTTAGTATAAGCTCTATACTATAGAGCTTATATATAACATAGCAGGTAATCAGAGGCCACAGTTACCTGCTATATATGTTATAAATAATGGACATTTTGATGGGTCAAAGAATCTGGACAACCAAAAATTGATTCCTAATATCTCCTCTTCCTGTGCAATGCTATGTATCAACTTACAGCTGCTTAAGGAAGACTGATTTTGCAATGACTGACATGTACATCTTCGGAGCCCTGTACAGCACTTCATGAAGCAGGATTACAGGGCAGCAGGTACAGGAGAAAAATTACTGAAAGCATGATTTCTTCGGGTGCCAACTGTCTCGCACACATGATGGTGTCCTGGGCTGTCTTTTTTCCTCTCCTTTCTTACTTTTCTGGTTGTTAACTGGAGCTAAGAGCCTCACCAACTTTCCTTCCCAGGTTGGCTTTGAAGTGCCATCCTCAGGTCTCAGCCTCTCCTGAGTAGCTGGGATTCCAAGTGTGTGCCACTGGTGCCTGGCTCACCTCAATTGTTTTGAGCTGGTTCTCAACCTGCTGGTTCCTCCTGCAGTGACAATTTGGTTCCTTCCCGAAGAGCTGTGGCTCTCTGATGATAACCTCAATGGAAAATTTCAGCATATGGCCAATGGAAATGAACCTTATTTGCCTCCTCTTCCATTTCCCCCATACCTAGTATGACAGCATTCATTGCTGGGTCCTTTGGCTCCTGTAACAAGTTATATTAAATGACAGGAATTTATTTTGAGCACCAATGGGTCAAGACACAGATGATGAATCATTATGGGTCAAAGTAAAATATTAGCATCTTTTCATTCCCTCTGCCAGTCACTGGGCTAGGATGGGCCACGTGATCCTCTTCTAGCCAATGAGGCTAAAGGGAAATCAGCCAGGGACCCTGAGAAGTGTTTCCTTCCACCATAAGAAATACCACTAGAGCCAGGCACTGGTGGCTCAAGCCTGTAATCCTAGCTACTTAGGAGACTGAGATCTGAGGATCATGGTTCAAAGCCAGCCTGAGCAGGAAAGTCTGCAAGACTCTTATCTCCAATTAACCACCACAAAACCGGAAGTGGCACTGTAGCTCAAGTGGTAGAGTGCTAGCCTTGAGCTGAAGACCTGAGGGACAGCGCCCAGGCCCAGAGTTCAAGACCCATGACCGACAAAAAAAAAAACAAAAAAAAACAAAAAACATTGGGGAAATTCCTGGTATTCTCACCTTCCCTTCCAATGTCTTCTCATTTCATGTGAAGATGTGATGCTCAGAGCTACAGCAGCCATATTGCATGTATGAAGAAAGATGTTATGAAACAGAGTTGAAAGATCAAGGAATTTTTTTTGTCTTTGATGATATCATTGCCTTGGCACTAGCACTGACTACCTACAGTCTCCTTATTACAAGACATAACTAATATCTTTGCTTCTGCTTTACTCAGTTATTTCTTTATTCTTTGAAGCTATGGGCATTCTTTCTCATATAACACATCTTCTGTGTCTCCACATTCCCATGAATCCTTGAAATAATCTTTCATTTTCTAAGGTCACCTAAGCATATTTCTATTCTTTGCAACAGGAAAGAGACACATAGCTTAATCCTGGGTTTATTATGCAGATTCTGTAGATGTGGATGAGCAAGGGGAGAGGACTTTATAAACAATGGAGATTTGTTTAGCTGAAAGTTTTGGAGATTAAAAAGTCCAGACAGTTAAGTGCAGAATGTGGCAAGGGGCTCCTAGCTATATAATATCAAGACAGATAATATCCTGACAGGAACATGAAAGAGAAACATACAGAGAGCCAGAGACACACACAGAGACACAGAGAGCCAGAGACAGAAGAGTGCTCACAAGGTAGAGCAGAAAGTACAGCAGAGAGAGGAATGAGGAATAACATTGCCTCACGGAGAACAAACTCCCTCACCTGAGCTCTTGGCACCCAAAAGTACATTCCAAAGGTCTTAACTTGTGGAGCACATGGCCAGCCAAGATGGCTCTGGGAGAGGGTAGAGTGGGCAGACCCCAATTGATCTTCTGATCAGTACCTAACCAGCCCGTGAAGGCTCAGGTGAATGATAGGGTGTGACCTTGACAGTGATTGGTTCCTCTTCCTCCCTTACCATACCACCCACCCTCTTTGTCTTTAAAAAAGGGGCTGCTCTCTGTTAATAAACGAGTTTTTCTACCTGCTGGATTTGGCTCCCCGCTGTGTCTGATTGTCTCCTGGGCTGAGGGAGGCTAGGGAACGGGCGAGCGCCGCGCTTACCTTTCCTCGGACCCCGTCCGTCTTTTGTGGGACGGACGAAGACCCAACATCTGGCGTCCAACGTGGGGCACGAAAGGAAAAGATACCGGCCGAGGCTAAGCGGTCTCTCGGGGTAAGTGAAACCCTAAATATGGGTAATGCTATATCACAGAAGGAGGAGGAAGAGGCAACATCAGGCCTAGAAGGGGTACAGGAGGATGTGGGAAGTGAGAAGGAAAAGGAAAGGGTCAAATCCAATCGAGAACGCACTGAGACGTGCACAGTAGAAGTCAAAACGAGGGTAAAAATTACCCCCTCTGACCCAGCTGATATTACCCCCTCTGACCCAGCTGATACTGACGGTCCTAGGCCCCCTCCCTATTCTCCTGATTGGAGGGGAGGTACGGCACCCTACGAGACCTGCGAGAGGGACTTGCAAGACCCAGACCCCTCTATGGAGGGGCCGAGGGCTGGGGAAGTAACCTCCTCGGAGACCTCCTCTGGAAAGGAAGGGCCACCAAAGAGCCCTGGAAAGGAAGGGCCACCCAAGAGCCCAGACTCTCGGCCACAGGATTCGCTTCCCCAAGCGTATCCAGTCAATCTGGCACCAGGAGCTAACAGGCCCTTGGAATGGTATCCATGGGAAGCTAAGGATCTTAAAGAGCTCCGCAAGGCGGTGGCGGAGGATGGCCCAAACTCTCCCTGGGCCCAGACCCTATTACAAGACATTACCTATCACCCGTGTGTCCCTAAGGACTGGATGGATGTGGCCAAAGCCGTTCTTACTAGTTCTCAGTTTATTAAATGGTGTGCTTTCTTTAAGGAGGAATGCAGAGTGTGGGCAGAGAGTAACCAGGAGGCTCAACCAGTGATACCTATTACTAAGCTGCTGGTCTGGGAAGGGATGAATGCAAACCACCGCATGGCCTGCGCAGGATTGAGAGAGAGTTCCCTGAGCAGATGGGTGGTGGCCTCACAGGATGTGGGAATGCAACATCACCAGTCCCAATCACTAGCTTTAGCTTTACAGGCTCAGGCGTTTACAATGACTGAGGCTATTACTCAGGCGCTGGCAGCCCAGGGCCAAGAAACCCCAAGACTATCGGGAAGAGGGACTTGTTTTAAATGCAGGCAGGAGGGGCACTTTAAGAGGGACTGTTTACAACAATCCCCCGCCAACCGGCCTGAGGGCAAACCGTCCCCTACACCCTGCCCCAGGGGCATGGAGGGATACAAGTTTGATTTAGAGGGGAAGTCTTTAAACTTGGGGAGGGGCATCCTCTAGCCCCTTTAACTCAAGGAGGAACCCCCTCTGCTGTGAGGCCCAGGCAGCCTCATGGCAGGGCAGCCCAGGCCCATTGGACCAATCCCCCTGGTGGACGGACTCCGCCCTAAAATGAGTATTCTCATAGGCGGAAAGAGGTTTCACTGCTTAATTGACACTGGGGCAGACCGAACCATACTCAGGGAGGAGGAAGTGCGCTTGGACTGGAAGCTTGCACCTGGGCCCCCGATATTGGGGGTAGGGGGCAACTCCCAGACCAAAGAAACGGTTGCCCTTATGACATGGACTAGCCCAGACGGAGAACAGGGAAAGATATGTCCTTTAGTGACAAAGAACCTCACTGCCAATTTACTAGGGCAAGATATGCTAAGACAAATGGATGCCATGGTCACTACAGACCATCGAGCATCCTATGATGATATCCTGGATGGGGAAGAAACACAAAGGCTTAAACAGGATCTAGAGGGGGTTAAGGAAGGGGATTTTTTTTAACTTTCATAATTACAGAGAAGAGCATAGGGGGCCCGCTCGGGTGCACCCCCAATCCTAAAGGCCACTGCCCCCCCGGGTACCTCCCATTAGGTGGAAGCCGGGAAGCCCAATCTGGGTGGAGCAGTGGCCATTGACTAAACCTAAACTTGAAGCCCTCCACCTTCTGGTGGAGGAGCAGATAAGCCTCGGGCATATCCGCCCTTCTATAAGTCCTTGGAACACACCCGTATTTGTTATTCAAAAAGCCTCCGGGGCTTGGCGGATGCTCCAAGATCTACAGAAGGTAAATGAAAGGATGGAGCTAGTAGGAACTCCCCTAAGAGGCATGCCCTGGACTCCTGCTATACCTTCAAAATATACCTTGGTTGTGATTGATATTAAAGATTGTTTTTTTTCTATCCCTCTGCATCCAGATGACTGCGAGAAGTTTGCTTTCTCTATACCTTCTCTTAATTTTTCCCAGCCTGATCGGAGGTTTGAATGGACAGTGCTGCCACAGGGTATGGCCAATAGCCCGGCCTTATGCCAACAATACTTGGCTACACTTTTAGAGCCTGTGCTGGGTTCAGATACCTCCCTTGCCTATGCCTACATGGACGATATAATTCTGGGGCACCGAGACCCAAGCTGCCTGGAGGGCCTTCTGGCCCAGGTTCTGGACATATTAAAAAAGGGGGGTTTTACCATAGCCCTTAATAAAATTCAAAAGGTGGCTCCTTTTAAGGTGCTCGGGACCCACCTTACCTTGACTCAGGCCAGCCCCCTTAAGCCTTTGCTGGATATTCCAGCCTCTCTGACCTTAACCCAACTTCAGAGTCTTTTAGGGGAAATCAATTGGCTGTTGCCATGGGTTTCTGTCCCTAAAGATAGTCTTGTGCCCTTATTTGCCCTGCTAAAAGATAGGACGCCACAAGAAGTTATTACAATTACAGACAGCCATCGGGCAATATTTTTGCAGTTCCAAAAAGCCCTGGATAAAGTTTCTCTAAAGAGGTATTCTATCAGTGAGCCCATTTCCCTTTGGTTGTTTGCAGGGGTTACATTAATATCTGCCGTTTTAACTCAAAATGGGGAGCCATTAGAGTGGGTTCACACTCCCCTGGGGGGCACGCCTCGGGTGTACTCTCAAGCAGACCAACTTGCAGATGCTATTGTGAAGGGAAGGACGCAAGCCCAAAGGCATTATGGCCTCGACCCTCACTCCATTGTTTTTCCTTTTCGGATGGCAGACGTTGAGTGGCTCACTCGAGCCAATGCTCGTCTTGCTCTCTCCTTGGAGGGGTTTCTAGGCCAAACTGACTGCCATTATGGGCCGTCCAAATGGACTGTCATGTTATGGCGACTTCCCCTCAAAATACCATCTCTATTTTCTCCTATGCCTATTCCTGGCGCCCTTCATGTTTTTACTGACGGAGGTAAAGCGGGCTCTGCATATGCAGCCTTTGAGGAGCAACAAAAGACCCCGAGCCAACAAAGATTTCAACCTTGTCAAGGGTCAGCACAATATAAGGAAATGCTGGCCGTAATTATGGCTCTTCAGGACATTCAAAAACCCTTCAATTTGTATTCTGATAGCCTGTATATGATTAACTTGCTCCCTCATATTCCCCAGGCACATCTTAAGCTGGATGAAAACCCTATTTCCCCCCTTATGGTTACCCTTAAGGGCCTATTAGAAGGGCGGGGAGCCCCTATTCATATTCAACATTTGAGAGGGCATTCAAAACTTCCTGGGTTTTTTTCCCTAGGCAATAAGTGGGCGGACCAGTTAGCTACTGGCCCACAAGCATTAACATTACAAGAGGCTACCTGTTTGCATGATTTAACCCATATTAATTGGAGAGGTCTTCAGCAGAGATTTCCTCAGATTCCTGTAAAGGACCTTAAAAGAATAGTACATACCTGTAAAACATGCCAGCCTTTCTTAAAAGTACCCCCGTTACAGCCCCCGGGGGTAAATCCCAGAGGCCTTAAACCTAATGTCCTCTGGCAAACGGATGTCACTCATTTCCTGGCCTTTGGTAAGTTTAAATATATCTTTGTCTCTATAGATACCTACTCGGGAGCATGCTGGGCCACAGCACATACAGGAGAAAGAACTAAACATTCACAAGCACATTTTCTTCAATGCTTTGCCACCTTGGGTCTACCAGCACAAGTTAAAACCGATAATGGACCCTGTTTTGTTAGCAAAGCAATGTCAGAGTTTTTTGACAAATGGCATATTAATCATACTACAGGAATTCCCTATAATCCCCAAGGCCAAGCAATTATAGAAAGAAATCATCAATGTCTTAAAGAGCAATTATTAAAACAAAAAATGGGAGTTAGCCCCCATGTACAGTTACAGATAGCTTTGTTTACCATTAACATCTTAAATTTTTCAAAAGGGGCAACTGAATCCAGATTTCAGAAGCACTGGGGACAACTAAACCCTAAGCCCCAAGTGGAAGTCAGGTGGAAGGACCCCCTGACACAACAATGGAGAGGACCTGACCCCCTAGTTACTATGGGCAGGGGATTTGGATGCGTTTTCCCCATAGGGGAGTCCGCTCCCATTTGGATCCCTGCCAGGAACCTTAAGTTTTTACCCATTTCCTCTATACAGGAGGATGCCCAAGAATAAGCTAAAGACAAAAGCCAGAAAGACAATTATTAACCATCCCCAAGGGCAACCAGCCCTTGAGAAGCTCTCTTGTGTTCTCTAACAATTGCAGATGCCGATACTCCAGCTGTCCTGACACTCCAGCTGTTGGCTGTCCTGACTCTCCCGATCCTGTGAACGGCCCTATGGAATCTGCATCAACCTCAGCGAGTGACCTGGGCAGTGATCAACGCTGGCAATGCAGAAATCGTCAGGAGCACCACAAGAGAAGCTGTCCCTTCGACCTGGTTGCCTGACCTTCATTTTGATCACCACCCTATGGACTATTTAATATTTTTTTAGGAGTTAATTATTTTAATGTTACCTGCTTTAATTGTTCTTTTACTAATTGCTTGTATAGCGGCATTGAATCCATACTTATTGTTAAACAACCACCTTTTGTTATGCTTCCAGCTTAGATTTTGTCCAACCCCACAGGCAAATAGCTGCATTAGAACAATCCCCACCTCTGGACTCTGAAGTGGCAAAGACTGCTATCCCATCCTTCACTAAGGTTAAAGGACTAGTAGTGACATTTCCTGGCCTGGGAATGCTTTTGCTGATGGTTTTTCTATGCCTTCCTTGGGTTATACGTGCACTGCAAAACTCTTATGAGCTTAGCCAGCCAGTTATCAAGCTCCAAATGAATGAATTTCCACCCCCGAGAGGAATCGCAGCCAGAGACGGGTAAGAGGGGGTGTCAGTCTAACCAACCTAAGACAGGGCCTTCAGCTTCGCTCTGAAGAAGTTCCCGATGACGGGTAAGGCAGACAAGGCGATCCACCCAACCTAAGACAGGCGGGTTCGCTTCTTTAAGCAAAGATGGGGGGAGATGATGTTGGGAGCCATTGGGAGCTGACAGTAAAGCTCAAAGGTCATCTTGACTCCTGTGCTAGCTTAAAGGCCACGTACAAGGAAGTGGCTTACTTAAAAGACACCAGGTGCCCAGGAATTAATTGAACTGCTTCGGACATTTTTAACTGTGGTGGGACTGATGTTTATTACTGTGCTAGGTGGGTCTGTCATTAAAACAAAAAAAAAAGGGGGAATCTGTGGAGCACATGGCCAGCCAAGATGGCTCTGGGAGAGGGTAGAGTGGGCAGACCCCAATTGATCTTCTGATCAGTACCTAACCAGCCCGTGAAGGCTCAGGTGAATGATAGGGTGTGACCTTGACAGTGATTGGTTCCTCTTCCTCCCTTACCATACCACCCACCCTCTTTGTCTTTAAAAAGGGGCTGCTCTCTGTTAATAAACGAGTTTTTCTACCTGCTGGATTTGGCTCCCCGCTGTGTCTGATTGTCTCCTGGGCTGAGGGAGGCTAGGGAACGGGCGAGCGCCGCGCTTACCTTTCCTCGGACCCCGTCCGTCTTTTGTGGGACGGACGAAGACCCAACATTAACTCATTCCAGCATCACTCAGAAGTCCACGTTCAAAGTCTAACCTAACACCTGTAATAAACACACTCAGCTGACAGCCCTGAGAGTGTAAAACAAGGCCTATACCTCCAGGGCAAAATGGTAAACAAGTTGCAAACAGGTGAATCCTGTTCTAGAAGAGGACTAGGAAGGTAGAAAGGCATGTGACCCAGAGTAGACATTAAATCCTAACAGTCCAGGAGTGCCCATCTTGCACACACCGGAGCTAGCTTTGTGAGCCTGGAGCAGCCTCACCTGTATGGCTTCCCTGGTCCTAGGCCATTTGGTTGATAGATCAGCCTGGCCTTGTACAGGGCCTGCAGCTTTCCCAGGCAGGTGCCCCACACTGCAGTGTCTATTTTCCCAGGATCCTGATTTTACCTCCATTTTCACAGCTCCACCAGACAGTGCCTCATGGAGGCCTTCTGCAGGACTCCAGCACTGTAGTGCAGGGTCTTAGGCTTTCCTTTGAAATCTCAGTGGAAGCTGCCATGATTTCTTATTTCAACCTCATGCATTTTGTGGGCCTGAAAACCCAGCACCATGCAGATGTTTGCTCTGCCTCTATCCCTAATTATGCCTGGGGCTGAGCAAAGCATGTCTGTATCTGTATATGGACTGAAGAAGAAAGTCAAGGGGCAAGACAGGAAGTCAGAACTGAAGGGCTCAGTGTTGAATAAAATAACGAGAAATGGGCTCTGGTTAGACCCAGCCTCTTCAAGGTCTTAGTGTGTGTGTGTGTGTGTGTGTGTGTGTGTGTGTGTGTGTGTGTGTGTGTGTGTGTGTGTTTACTGGGACTTGAACTCAGGGAGTTGCACTTTTGTGTGACTTTCCCACTCACAGCTCATTCTCTGCCCCTGAGCCACACCTCCAGCCCAGCATTTTGCTGGTTAATTAAAGATGAAGTCTCACAGACTTTTCTATCTGGGCTACCTTCAAACTGAGATGCTCCAGATCTCAGCCACCTGTGTAGGGTTACAGGAGTGAGCCACTAGCACCCAGCTCCAGAAACATCTATGCCATACAGTAGAGGGCTAGACTTGCTTGGGGAAGGAAAAAGAGTCCTAAGGAGAGTTGAGACTATATTATGGCCAGGCCAGGCCATGGTGAAAAGACTACACAGTTCATTTCAAGAGATTATGTGGTTCTTCTTTAAAGAAAGTAGAGATAAGACTCATGAGATTCTCTTTAGTGTGTGTCAGTCCTGGTAATTGAACTCAGGGCCTGGACACTGTCCCTGGCTTCTTTTGCTGAAGCCTAGTGCTCTACCACTAGAGCACAGCACCACTTCCAGCTTTTTTGGTAGTTCAGTGGAGATAAGAGTCTCATGGACTTGCCTGCCTAGCCCTGCTTCACACTGCAACCCTCAGATCTCTACCTCCTGAGTAGCTAGGACTACAGGTGTGAGTCATGGGTACTCAGCTAGATTTATACTGATGTTAGTGCCATTGCAAAGAACATCTTTATGCCCATGTTTCTGGGATTGGAGCACCTGCTGTGGTGTCTGCCATCCTGTGTTTGTATCATCCTCCAGTGATGGCCTCTGTGTGACACAAGGAGAATTCTTTTGCTTCACTGGGCTTGTTTTTCTCCTCAGAACCATGAAGATGCCAATAGACCCCCATCCAATGGAGTTATTGATAGATGCAGTGAATTCAGCCTGGAAGCTATTTGAAATGGTTCCTTCTATGTGATGACTAGTGGCTGTGGAGTGTGTTGTGCTGTTTTGAATGAATCCTGAAGCAGCATAGAATTACTGGGATGGTTTCCTACCAAGAAGAAACATTTCATGTGCTATCAGGCTTCCCTCAACTAAGAGAGTGGAAAAAATAATTCCATTTCTTTTTATCATCTTTAGGAGTTACCTTTCTACAAACCAGTTAATGATTTGTGGAATCACAAATCACTCAGTGGAAAATAATTCCATTTCTTTTTTATCATCTTTAGGAGTTACCATTCCACAAATCAGTTAATGAGTACAAAGAACTTTGATGGATGTCAGCCCTTCCATCAATGTCAGCTGATACAACAGCCGCAGATGTTAATTAAATGAGTGAGTTAATAAAACATTGGACCTAATGTCTGTGCAAAATATAGTATTTGTGGGGGGACCAAGATGGCGACGGAGCAGTAGGGAAACGCCACAGCTCTCTCCAACCAAAAAGAGAGTTCAAGTTCCAACGCTTAATCTCCCCAAGAGACCGACAACAACAAAAAGACGAATACTCAGAGAAAAACCAGAGGCAGAGAATAACAAAAAAAGAAAGAGAGGAAAAGAAGAATTTCAGAACAGAGAAAAGCGAAGACCCCTCCCCCAACCTTTACTGGCCGCGCGGCAGTGCGACAAGCCGCCAGCCAGCCGGCCCAGCGGGGGCTGCGGGAGCCCCAGAGACACAGCAGAGACACAGGGGGCCGCTTTCAGACCACCAGGTACTGGTTTGCAGAACAGCGGATCGCCAGGAACAGAGAAACCTACCAGCCGGGAGTCTCCATGAGGATCCCACCCCCCCCCCCACTCTCCACCCGAGCAGAGAGGCTCCATCCGCCAAAGCTGCTTGGCACCAGCAGCGCGACAAAGGGACCTGTCGGCAGACCACCCGCCCGCCCGATCGCGATCACAGCGACCTGGCTGGGCCGCTTGGGCCCCAGAGGTACCGCGAAGAAGCTGCCTGAGCGTGGACACTTTTGACCCGACAGCTTCGACAGAGGCAGAGACAGAAAAGAATCACACAGAGCCACCACCGCCCAACCCAGCCCGGATTGCAACAACAACTGACGACCTACACCACACAGAAACAACCAGCTCCAGGGTGAGCACCCCACAGGGGAAGTGTATCCCTCAAGGGAGACCAGAACTGGAGGGAATCCCCAGACCCTGACCTAGACTCCCTACCCCAACACCCAGACCACAGGACCCACTAAAACTGGGAACTGTTTGAGAGCTCCACCAGCCCGTGGAGCACACTCAGCTGGCCGGGCTAGAGCAAGAGCACCCCTGGAAGGGAGCTTAAATGCCCAAGCCAGGAACAGCGCCCCTGGGTCAAGACTACCAACAGTAGAAGAAATTTGCACTGTGTCCCCCAGGCTGTATAACCTAGGTGGTATACACATCAGCACAGGCCTAACAAGCACGCTCCAGGCTGGGGGCGGAACCAGGCCCGGGGATCCAGCGCCTGAACAACACAACCAACTCCTCCCAATTGAAGTAAAAAGCTGAGCATACACCTCAACAGAGGGGAGAAAACCAGGAAACAACACTCCCTGGGAAGCACGCCTGTGACAACAAAAGACCTGGAGGCCCAGGACAAGAGAAGCCCAAACCCCACCAAAACTCCACCCATATACCCTAGACTGGGAATTGGGCAACACAGGCTGCCAGCACCTGATAGTAAGCAGGAGCTCAGACTGTTAAGGCGGCTCAGCAATAGAGTGATAGTCTTGGATGTATGAGGCCCTGGATCTGATTCCTCAGCATCACAAAAGCAAAAAGGGTCAGAAGTGGTGCTGTGGCTCAAATGGTAGGGTGCCAGCCTTGAGCTGAAAAGCTGAGGGACAGCACCCAAACCTGGAGTTCAAGCCCACAACCAGCCCAAAACAAACAAACAAAAACACATCAGGAGCCCATAGCAGACTCCAGTATTTGGGAGAGTGCATCCAGAGCATCTGTTCTTCACAAGAGCACCCGTAGGAGCAAACACAAGCAGTCTAGGCTGCTCAACCCTTCCAAAGGCGGGAACTGCCAGCAATCTACAGCAGAGAGCTGAGAATCCTAAGTAAGTCAGAATAGCAGCTGGAAATAGGCTCCCAACAGAACCCAGATCAGGCACAGACTCTCTCTACCAATACAGAATCAGCAACCAAGCAAAGACAGACACACCAAAACAAAATTGAAGAGCAGTCTCCTGAACCTCCATGCGAAAATCACAGAGAAAAATCACAAGGTTTACCACCACCCAGGACAGCAAGCTCACCTCAAAAGCCAGCAGCCACACAGGGGAGAGCCCCAGTGGGAGCAAAGCAGGAATGGAAGACAAAAGCTACATCCAAGGGTTGCTGGAGGCAATGACTCAAGAAATAAAGTGAGAAATTGATCAGAAGTTGAAAGAGCACAAGGATGAACTATCCAAAGAGATACAGGGTATCAAACAAGAGATGCATGCAAAAATAGAAGCTGCACAAACCTCAGTAACAAGTGAGATAAACGCCAAATTAGAGGTAATGCATACCTCATTGAGAGGTGAGATCAGTACTCTGAGAACCAACATTGAATCCATAAAGGGATCCATTTCCTCCATGCAAACCACAATAGAAGCCACTGTCAACAGAGTGAATGAAATGGAAGGTAGAGTGTCAGATACAGAAGACAGAATACACCAACTGGACCAAAAAGTGACAGATATGGAAAAATCACTCAAATTAAACCAAAGGGATATTCAAGAGCAAGCAGATAATGCTAAAAAATTTAACCTTCGCATAATTGGAGTGGACGAAGGTGAGGAATTCCAGAGCAAGGGAATGCAACACCTATTTAATAATATAATCAATGAAAATTTTCCCCACCTCAAAAACGACCATCTTAACTACATCACAAAAGCTTATCGAACACTCAACAAGCAAGACCCAAGGAGAAACACTTCTAGACACATTATAGTAAAAATGATAGATCTGAATAATAAGGAAACAATCCTGCATGCAGCAAAAATGAAGAAGGAGCTATACTACAACGGGAAAAAAATAAGAATTACTGCAGATCTCTCCACACAAACAATGAATGCAAGAAAAGCCTGGGAAAGCACCATACGAGCCCTGAGAGCCAATAACTGCCAACCCAGACTGATCTACCCGGCAAAGCTAGCATTCACATTCGATGGAGAACTGAAAACTTTTAATAGCAAAGAAAAACTAAATGAATACATAAACATTAAGCCAGCATTACAAAGAATTCTAAGAGGGGGGACACAACCTGAAGAAAGCAGCCAGGAACTGGGGCCTGCCCCAAACAGGCGTTACTCAAAGTCTAACTGAGCAAGCACAGGAGGAAAGGAAAGAAGAAAAACTTAGGAAAACGGAATGGCAGGGACAACAATGCATCTCTCTATACTTTCTCTTAATATAAATGGGCTGAATTCGCCAATTAAAAGAAAACGAACTGAGGACTGGATCAGAAAACAAGACCCATCCATCTGTAGCCTTCAGGAGACCCACCTCTCAGCCAAACATACAAACAAACTCAGAGTGAAGGGGTGGAAAAGGATCTACCAATCAAACGCCCCCAGTAAGAAAGCAGGTGTAGCTATCCTGATATCTGACAAAATAAACTTTTCATTAAAATCAGTACAGAAAGACAAGGACGGACACTACATATTAATAAAGGGAACAATCCAAGAGGAGGATATAACCATCATCAACTTATATGCCCCAAATATTGGTGCACCCAGATATGTCAAACAAATGCTCTCAAACTTACAGAATAAAATAGATCCCAATACGATAATACTAGGAGACTTTAACACACCACTCTCACCAAAGGACAGGTCTACCAAACAGAGGATTGGCAAAGAAGCTACCGAATTAAGAGAGGCCATACTTCAAGCGGAATTAACTGACATCTACCGAGTATTTCACCCTAAAACAACACAGTACACATTCTTCTCAGCAGCTCACGGAACTTTCTCCAAAATAGACCATATCATAGTTCATGCAAGGAACTTAAGCAAATACAAAGGGATCGACATAATCCCCTGTATCCTATCTGACCACAGTGGAATCAAGCTAGCTCTCAATAACAAAGCATACCACAGAAATTTCTCTAATACATGGAAATTGAACAGCACACTCCTTAACAATGCCTGGATAACAGAAGAGATCAGAGAAGAAATAAAGCATTTCCTACAACTCAATGAAAATGAAAACACCTCACAAAGAAACTTGTGGGACACAGCAAAAGCAGTCCTGAGGGGCAAATTTATTGCCCTCAGTGCCCACATCAAGAGAATGGAGACAGACCAAGTAAATAATCTCATGTTGCAATTAAAACAGCTAGAAAAACAAGAAAAAATGGGACCTAAAGCTACTAGACGAAGCCAGATAACCAAATTAAAAGCAGAGATTAACCAATTAGAAAATCAGAAAACCATAACCAAAATAAACCAAACAAAAAGCTGGTTCTTTGAAAAAATAAACAAAATTGATGGCCCATTGGCTAGATTAATTAAAAAAAGAAGAGAGGAAACCCATATTAATAGGATTAGTGATGCCACGGGAAACATCACAACACGTACCCAAGATATCCAAACAATTCTAACAGACTACTTTCAAAAGCTATACTCTCTAAAGGAAGAAAATCAGGCAGAAATGGATGCATTTTTAGAGAAATACAAGTTGCCCAAACTGAGCAAAGAAGAAGTTAACCAATTAAATAAGCCAATATCCTATAATGAGATACAGGAAGCTATCAAAAGTCTTCCAACAAAAAAAAGCCCAGGACCAGATGGATTCACAGCAGAATTCTATAAGACCTTTAAACAAGAACTAATACCCATACTCCTCAAGCTCTTCAGAGAAACAGAGAAGGAGGGAGCTATCCCAAACTCATTCTACGAAGCCAATATCACACTCATCCCCAAACCAGGCAAAGACCCAACCAAAAAGGAGAATTACAGGCCAATCTCCTTGATGAACACAGATGCAAAGATCCTTAACAAGATTCTAGCTAACAGAATCCAGAAACACATAAAAAAAAAATTCACTTTGACCAGGTAGGCTTCATCCCAGAGACACAGGGATGGTTTAACATACGTAAGTCAATAAATGTAATCCAACATATCAACAGAGCCAAGGTCAAGAATCACATGATTATCGCCACAGATGCAGAAAAGGCCTTTGACAAAATTCAACATTCATTCATGCTAAAAGCTCTGGAGAAAATAGGAATAGAAGGAACATTTCTAAAAACAATAAAAGCCATTTATGACAGACCAATAGCCAATATTATACTTAATGGGGAAAAGCTACAACCAATTCTCCTAAAATCAGGAACAAGGCAAGGATGCCCACTGTCTCCACTCCTCTTCAATATAGTCCTAGAACCCTTAGCCAGGGCAATAAGGCAAGAAAAAGACATTAAAGGGATCCGCATAGGGAAAGAAGAAGTTAAGCTATCCCTTTTTGCAGACGACATGATACTATACCTCCACGATCCCAAAAACTCCATCCCCAAACTCTTAGAAATCATAAATCACTTCGGCAAAATAGCAGGATACAAAATAAACCCACAAAAATCAGTTGCCTTCCTATACACTGATAATGTACAGGAAGAGAGGGAAATAAAGGGAGCAACCCCATTCACAATAACCTCCCAAAAAATAAAATATTTAGGAATTAACCTAACCAAAGATGTAAAAGAACTATTTAATGAGAACTATAAAAAGTTAAAGAAAGAAATTGCAGAAGACACTAGGAAATGGAAAGACCTCCCATGCTCTTGGATAGGCCGACTTAATATAGTAAAGATGGTAATACTTCCAAAACTAATATACAAATTCAATGCAATTCCTATTAAAATCCCAATGACGTACATCACTGAAATACAGAAAACAGTCCAAAAATTCATATGGAACAACAAAAGACCTAGAATAGCCAAAACAATTCTAGGGGATAAAGACAATATGGGAGGGCTATCCATGCCGAACTTCAAACTCTACTACAGAGCTATAATAACAAAGACAGCATGGTAATGGCACAAAAACAGACCCGAAGACCAATGGAACAGAATAGAAGATCCAGAAATAAATCCACAGGCCTACAGCCAGCTGATATTCGACAAAGGAGCCAAAGACATACAATGGAAGAAACACAGCCTCTTCAACCGCTGGTGCTGGGAAAACTGGGCAGCCACATGCAGAAAACTAAAAGTGGACCCCAGCCTATCACCATGCACCAACATCAACTCAAAATGGATTAAAGACCTTAACATTAAACCTGAATCTCTGAAACTACTGCAGGACAGAGTAGGAGAGACACTTGAACTAATAGGCACAGGAAGGAACTTCCTGAACAGAGTCCCAGGGTCACAACAAATTGGAGAGAGACTCGACAAATGGGACTACCTTAAAATAAAAAGCTTCTGCACAGATAAAGCTATCGCAACCAAGCTAGAAAGACAACCAACTAATTGGGAAAAAATATTTACCAGCAATATATCAGACAAGGGGTTAACATCCTGTATATACAGGGAACTCAAGAAACTAATCCCTCCCAAACCTAACAAACCAATTACTAAATGGGCAAGGGAACTAAAGAGACACTTCTCAGATGAAGAAATAAAAATGGCAAAGAAACACATGAGGAAATGTTCATCATCCCTGGTGGTGAAGGAAATGCAAATAAAGACAACCCTGAGATACCACCTTACCCCAGTCAGAATGTCCCACATCCACAAATCAGCCAACGACAAATGCTGGAGGGGATGTGGAGAATGAGGAACGCTATTACACTGCTGGTGGGAATGTACACTCATACAACCACTTTGGAAAGCAGTCTGGAGGGTCCTTAGAAAGCTAAAGATTGACCTCCCTTACGACCTAGTCATACCACTTCTAGGCATCTACCCTGAACAACAGGAACCAATATACAAGGACACGTGCACCTCCATGTTTATTGCAGCACTGTTTGCAATAGCTAGGATATGGAAACAACCTAGATGCCCCACCACAGATGAATGGATCCAAAAATTGTGGTATCTATACACAATGGAATATTATGCAGCCATTAGAAATGACAAAATAATGGCATTTGCAGGGAAATGGATGGAGTTAGAAGGAATCATGTTGAGCGAGGTAAGCCAAGAACGAAGAGACAAACAGTACATGGTCTCCCTGATAAGTGGATGATAAATCCAAAATGTTAGGTGATATGACAAAACTAACAGGACTTAAGAAACAAAGAACTCCCACTCATCTGGTTGAACCACTACCAAATATCCCCATGCTGCTGATCAGATATATGGTATATAACATATGAGCACCGTTATATATTACAGACTGTGATAGACAATTTGCTCCAGGAAAGTTAGAATGAACTTGTGACTTTAAACGAGCATCATTATTCCACAATACTGTGAATTACCGGAAATTAAGTAATCACTTAATCACAATCAAAAAAAAAAAAAAAAGAAGCTTGGGGAAGGGAGGGAGGGAGGGGATGGTAGGGGGAAAACAATGGAGGGGGTAACAATGCTCAAGAGGAAGTGTACTCATTACCTCACTCATGTAACTGTAACCCTCTGTATAGTATCTTTACAATAAAAAAAAATTAAAAAAATATAGTATTTGTGCATCTGTGTATTAGCATGCATCCATATTTCATTCATTTTGTGGATGAATACTGTGCTTGGCCTGAGCAAGCTGCCATTTGTCTATCTTTATAGCTGTTGATGGGTGTTTGAGGCTGGGCATTGTGCTCTTTTGTTTATATGAAGAAGTGCATTTCCTTAAATAACTCATGTACAGGAAGTGGTATTGATAAGGCCTATGGCTGTTTGTCTGACTTTCTAGGGGGAATTATCAAGCAATTTTCTGGGACAGGTTTGTATTTTGCATTCTCATAGCAAGATTTGAGCCAGTTTTCCACGTTCTTACCTACACTTTTTATTTTATTTTATTTTGTGTTTTTGAATTTGGGACTTTTAATTTTTTTTCTTGTTGTTGGTTGTGGGGCTTGAACTCATAGCCTGGGCACTATCTCTGAGCCCTTTTTTGCTCAAGGATAAGGCTCTACCACTTCAGCCACAGTGCCACTTCTGGGTTTTGAGTGGTTAATTGGAGATAAGAATTTCATTGGGACATTTCAACCTGGACTGGCTTTGAACAGTGATGCTTGTCAGCCTCCTAAGAAGCTAACATTACAGGCATAAACCATGGCGTCAGCTTTTTTTTTTAAACCAAATAAGATCTTACTGTGGAGCCCAGGCAGGCCTTGAACTTATGATCCTCCTGTCTCAGCCTCCTGGATTCTGGGATTACAGATATACACCACTAATTTGGCTTTAGGTAATTTTTAAAATAAGTATCCTATCCTAGTGGGTATGAAGCAATAACATTTCTGGGATTTTTATTTTGTGTAACCACAAGGGGTAAAAAATGTATGAGAACATGCCAGAGATAGAAAGGGACCAGAGAAGCGGGGATGGGTGGGGTTCACAGGTTCCATGGCTTTCTGTGGGCTCTAAAGACACCTGTTATTCTGTTCAGTGGATAGTGGTTGTATGAATCTACTGTGAATGGGTTGTTTGCAGGCCCTGCACAACTTAAACTTCTATAGCTTGAGTTGTATAATTTATAAAATAGGGGCTGATGATTCTGTCTTTCCTCCAAAAGCCAAGATAGACCCAAACTAACCTGTTGCGGGCTTGAGACCTACATCCTTAAAAAAAATCTTTGTAGAGATGAAAGTAGCCAGCTTAGTGTCTGACTCTTGGCAATCGTTCTATAAGTAGTCATTTTATGTCAGAGTTCAATCAGCATCTCAGAGAGGACAAAGTTACAGAGTAACACCAAATTGCACAATGTAGTTTGTAGTTTCTTTTTATCAGCAAGAGACATATGAGTTCAAGTTATTTTGCTGAAAATGTGGTCAAGTTTGGGAGCTGGTTCAGTGTGGACTGCTGGCCTTTTATGGTCTATTGAACCAACTATGTCACCACATGTGGTCAGGGTGGCAGACTTCATAAATGTGTCAGAACTTAATTTCTTTTTTTTCTCTTTTTGGGTCCGGTCATGGGGCCTGAACTCTGGGCCTGTGCGCTGTCCCTCAGCTCTTCAGCTCAAGGTTAGCACTCTACCACTTGAGCCACAGCACCACTTCTGGCTTTTTTCTTTTTGCTTATGTGGTGCTGAGGAATCGAACCCAGGTCCTCAGGCATGCAAGGCAAGCGCTCTACCACTGAGCCACCTTCCCAGCCCAGAACTTAATTTCTTTACTCAAGTTCAGGTTCAGTTTGTAGGAACACTCACATTTGTGAAACAAGAGTCTCTCAAATTCATCTTCCTGGGCTGCTTTTGATCCTGAGATCTCAGATGTGAGCCCCAGCCTCCAGCCAGCAGGAGAAGTCTTAATCTTACCTCTATAAAGTATTTTGTTGTGATAAAAAATATTAGCCACTAGAAGTGAACAGGGCTCAGTTTCTACTCTTGGAACCGGGGAAGCAGTTGTTCACACTCCTGCTTGGCAGTGCCCAGTGAAACCAATGAATAGTGGCAGAAATGGCATCAGAATTCCCTAAACTTTCATCTTCTTTTTAGGGGTTAATTCTCCAGCTTCCAGGGTCTATTTTTGTTGATTTTCAAGCTTGATGCGATTTCCTCCTGTCCCTGAAGGGGATGATGGTGTGGAAAAAGGACTATGTGGCTTCCACTGTACTCTGGGCATCATATCTAAACATGACATATGTACACTTGTCACTGATTTGAGGATGAAAAATGTGTGTGTGTGTGTGTGTGTGTGTGTGTGCCTTTTATATTTCTTTTTTTTTTTTTTTTTTTGTCGGCTGTGTGTGTGAACTCTGGGCCTGGGCACTGTCCCTCAGCTCTTCAGCTCAAGGCTAGTGCTCTACCACTTGAGCCACAAGGCCACTTCTGGATTTTTCTGCTTATGTAGTGCTAAGGAATCAAACCCAGGACATGCATGCGAGGTAAGCACTCTACCACTGAGCCACTTTCCCAGCCCCAACTTTTACATTTCTTAAGCACAGCTGTGAGTTTTATCTGGTGATTTCTGGAGAAGGCTGTCGCCAAAGAGTGACAGCTATCATGGTAGAAATGTCAGACTGCTCAATGGGTCCCCAAAGGAAGAAACTCAAGCAGGAGTGACAGTTATGAAGGAATTCATATAATTCTGAGAGGTGGCATGGAACACCCAAAGGGGATTTACAAGCCAGCAGTTTGGGAAGAATTGGCAAAGACAAGATGAGACCAAGCTTTTGCGGAGTGCCAACGTTCTATTGTGAAGATTTGGGGGCTTTTTCCTACCAAATAGCCCTCATGTCACTAGGTATCAAGGTTCATGGTGTGAGTTAGGTGGATAACGTGGCTTGGAAAGAATTTTCCTGTGGGCTTTGATGGCTCCCAGATTCCCAGTCTCACCCCTGTCCCTTGAACTCCTCTGTGTGGCTCTTTCTCTCTTCTCATTTTCTCCACTCTTAGATCTCTGCTACCAACGTGGAATGAATGATTTCAGCCCTTCTAATATGTGCTCATAAATGTATGATGTCACTGTTAATTAAAAGCCAAAACTGCTGTATATAAAACATGTATTTAACATATACTGCTGAGTTGGGAGAAAGACTAAGAGATGTAGAATGCAGAATTGAAAAACGCTTAAGCTCACATGTTTTCTTTTTTTCTCTTCATTTGTTTTTTAAAAAATTATTGTTATTATAAAGGTGATATACAGAGGGGTTACAGTTATATAGGTCAGGTAACGAGTATATTTCTTTTTGGACAGTGTCACCCCTTTCCTCACACTCTCCCCATTTAGTTTTAAGGTAAGACTCTTCCATAGAATTATGTACAATGTCTTTTTCTCTACTTTGTTCTACTCACTTTCAAGAACTTGTGTAGGGTTGGGTGCTGGTGGCTCATGCCTATAATCTTAGCTGCTCAGGAAGCTGAGGTCTGAGGATTGTGGTTCAAAGCCAACCCAGGCAGGAAAGTCAGTGAGACTCTTATCTCCAATAAACCACTAAAACGCCAAACGTAGAGCTGTTGTTCCAGTGGTAGGGTGCTAGCCTTGAGAAGAAGATGCTCAGAGACAGTACCCAGGCCCTAAGTTCAACCCCAGGACCAACACACACACACACACACACACACACACACACACACACACACACACACACACACACACACACACACACACACACACACACACACACACACACACACACACACACACACACAGAACCTGTGTAAGAGTCAGGCACCCATGGCTCATACATAATCCTAGCTGCTCAGAAAGTTGAGATCCAGCAGTTTGAAGCCAGCTCAGGCAGAAAAGACTCCATCTCTACAAAGTCAGACTGGAGGCCTGGCTCAAGTAATAGAACACCAACCAAGCGAGCACATGTAATGCCTTGTGTTCAAACTCTGGTGTCAATAAAGAAAAAACAATTTGTGTAGAATATAGTTCACTACTAAGTTCTCTGGGGACCTTCAGGTGGGGTAGCCTTAATTATAGTATCTGTTCTCTTTCAGAGCTGCTGGCAAGAGCATTGGAAAAGATCATTTTTTTTGCTTCTGTGTTCCAGGCAAGTGGAAAAGACTTTGCCCTTTTCTACCTCTTTATTATCATAAAGACTGGGTCTGGCCCCAGATCTGCAATGTCCCCATAAAGACCATGTGCTCCCTAGCAGGAACACACAACTGGAGACCAGGGCTGTCCCAGACCTGACTGCCCCCTTACAATACTTAGGACTTTTACTCAAAAGTAATTGCCTCCCATTTGTTATTGGACCCAGTAATCCCCTTTATAATCCAGTATTTTGAACATGTAAAAAGTCCATGGGAGGGGGCTGGGAAGGTGGCTCAGTGGTAGAGCGCTTGCCTTGCATGCAGGAGGCCCTGGGTTCGATTCCTCAGCACCACATAAGCAAAAAGAAAAAAGCTGGAAGTGGCGCTGTGGCTCAAGTGGTAGAGCGCTAGCCTTGAGCTGAAGAGCTGAGGGACAGCGCCCAGGCCCAGCGTTCAGGCCCCAAGACCGGACCCCACCCCAAAAAAAGTCCATGGGAAACCAGGTGCTGGTGGTTCATGTCTGTAATCCTAGCTACTCAGGAGGCTGAGATCTGAGGATCACAGTTCAAAGCCAGCCTGGACAGGAAAATCTATGAGCCTCTTATCTCCAATTAACCACCAGAAAACTGGAAGTGGAGCTGTGGCTCCAAGTGGTAGAGCACTAGCCTTGAGCAAAAGAGCTCAGGAACAGTGCCTGGGCCTTGTGTTCAAGTACCATGACTGACAAAAATAGTTCATGGCAGGGCTGGGACGGTGTAGAGTGCTTGCCTTGCATGCATGAGGCCATGGGTTTGTTCCTCAGTACTACATAAGCAAAAAAAGTCAGAGGTGGTGCTATGGCTCAAGTGGTAGAGTGCTAGCCTTGAGCTGAAGAGCTGAGGGACAGCGCCCAGGCCCAGACTTCAAGCCCCATAACTGACCAAAAAACAAAAAAGTTCATGGCAAATAGTACAGACAATTATCATGGATGCACCATTGAGTCATAATAATAATTCCAATATAACTTATGGACAGTGTCTTTGAAATACTGTTTTGTATTCAGATACCCTTGCCTGAGCCACATTACTCAACATTTTGTGCACTCGGGTGGCTCCTGTGTTTGAGTCCCTCACTTGAACTAGGAGCTAATGTTGGTTTTTACAGAGTAGGGCCTGTGAAGGTTGTAATATCAGGACCAAAGTCTACCATTTGTGGGTAGAGCCCCAGCTGTTGAAGCTGTTGAGCTTTATCAATTGTTTCCCCAACCCATGTTTTATGACTGTTCGTCATCATAGCAGGGAGATATCTATTTTTAATAGCATTTTAAGATGTATTTATTAATTCTGTTTTTATTATGAAATAAGGAAAGATCACAGCACATTGCCAGTACCAGGGCAGTCCATTTGCCCCTTGTACCACTGTGTTTCTGTTGCTGTATTAAATTCTTGAATATTCTTTTAAGGCATGGGGATTTTAAACTCAGGACCTCATCAGTATGCATCAGTTTTTTGTTTTGCTTTGTTTGTGTGTGCCTGTCCTGGGGCTTGAACTTGGGGCCTGGGTACTGTCCTTGAGCTTTTTTCTCAAGGCTAGTGCTTTTAACACTTGAGCCACAGCTCCACTTCTGGCTTTTTGGTGGTTCATTGGAGATAAGAGTCTTACAGTCTCTCCTGTCTAGGCTGGTTTCAAACCCAGATCCACAGATCTCAGCCTCCTGAATAGCTAGGATTACAGGTGTGAGCCACTAGCATGCTAGTGTTCATCAGTTTTATGGGCTCTCATTTGTGTGTATCTCTACATAAATTTATCAGCTGCACATACTTATGATATACACAGCTAAGGTACAGAACTGTTCCTTCATTATAAAACTCTTGTTTTACCTGCCCTCATTTGTTCATTTATGTGTTTACATATACATTAGATATATGCCTTAACATCATGCATCATTATATTATATGCCGTAACATCATTTCTTATCTTTTCTGAAGTGTTTCCCTATTTTTGTTCCTTTGCCTTCTCCTTCAAATTCAAAATAACTTTGTTTGTGCCTACAAAAATGCCCCTACATTTTGGTGAGGATTGCACGGAAACTACAGGTCAATTTGCAGAAAAATCGACGCTCACCCTGCTGTGCATGAGTTGCTCAGGAACTGTAAAAGGCCTGGGAATATACAATGAATTGGTTTAAAAGAAGGGTAGGTGAAGAAATGGTAAAAGAAGGAAGATGGGAAGCTGGAAGTCGATGGAATGAGAAAGCATAAGAATAATAGTGTGCAAAGAACACAGTAGGATTTTTAAGAATGACAATATACTCAGGGAATTTTTTTTTTACAAAAGCTAAAAGCAAGAGTAAATGTCCATCAAATAAAATAAATAGTAAAATATTCCAAAAAAGGAAACAAAACCCGCAGACATCAGTGTGTGTTGCTTGGCGAGAAGCAGAACATTTTCCAGGTGTGCTCTGTTCCTGCAGCAGGCATGTCCAGGTGGAAGGTAAGTCCCAGCTGTACCATGCTGCTGCAGCAGGTAGGCTCCAGGGGTGGCAAGTCCATGCAGTAGGCCTGTTCCTTTGAGCTCTGGCCTTTGGTGTGCCATATATGGCTTCTGAGGCAATCACTCTTAGTACTTCTGGCCCTGGGACTGCATGTGGTTCCTCTGGATTCAATCTGGGTAACGGGGCTATGTAGAGATAACGGCTTCCCAACACCGCTCAGCAGTGACAACCCCTCTCACATGTAACTGAGGAGACTCAGACTCAGAACTCCACTCCAGGGAAGTTTGTCCTTCCTTCGTTCCTTTTATAGCTCTAAAATTTAAAGCTTCTGTTTTTTCCCCAGTATTCTTTTTAGAAATACTGTTACTGCTATTGTTTTTATTAAGATGTACATCTTAATCAGAAGGCAGGTGATGAGAACATTTCTTTTTTATTGTTATAAAGGTGGTGTACAGAGGGACTGCAGTTACTTAAGTCAGATAATTTCTTTCTGGGCAGTGTCACCCCTTTCCTTGATCTCTCCCATGTTTTCCTCCCATCCCCACCCACAAGTGGTAGAGTTCATTTTGTAAAAAATAATTTTTATTGAGATTAAGCGATCACATAAATTTCACAAATGTCACAGTATTGTGATCTAGTAATACTGAAAGTCGCAAACACATTCTTAACCTTCAAGAGGCAAATTGTCATTATCATGGTCTGTAATGTTTGTGAGCTTTGACAATACAACTATTTCTTCCACATCAGGTGATATGTACATTTCTTTCCTTTTGCTTAGTGTAAGCTTTTCCCTCTCATTCCCTCCCTCCCATCACTACCCTTGAGTTGCTTAGTTGGTTTCCATTAATGTCCAGTGCAGCTGATGGGCCCCTCTGTTGTATTCCAGCCCCTGTTTTCCTCTGATTTTATGCCCTCCTCTTAGTTTCCCTCAGATGTGTGTGCATGCGTGCACACACACACACACACATACACGCACACAAACACACGCACACACACAGACGATATATGTGGTCAAGAACATGGAGTCCACTATGTTGAAAACAAAATTTACAACTTGGGGGGGATGAGGGAGGAGTTGGGGAGGTGGGGAGGGAGGGATGGTAGGGGAAAAACAAAGGAGGAGGTAAAAATGCTCAGTAGGAAATGTACTCATTACTTACTCGTGTAACTGTAACCCCTCTGTACAGTATTTTTACAATAAAAACCATATATATATGTATATATATATATATATGTATATATATATATATATATATATATATATATATATATATATAACAATCTCTTATTCAATAAAAAAGGACCTGGAGTCATTTAGAAATGATATGACAAATTGAGTGGAGGTCCTTTGTTTCTTGGGTCCTGTTTACTTTGTCATATCTTCTTGCATTTTGGATTTAACATCCACAAATCAGGGAAACCATGTGCTGTTTGTGTCTCTGTTCTTGGCTCACGTCACTCAAAATGATTTGTTCTAGTTCCATCCATTTCCCTGTGAATGCCATTATTTTGTCCTTTCTAATGGCTGCATAATACTCCATTGTATATATGTACCACACTTTTTGGATCCATTCATCTGTAATGGGCATCTAGGTTGTTTCCATATCTTTGCTATTGTAAACAGTGTTGTAATGAACATGGAGGTGCATGTGTCCTTGTATCCTGATTCCTGTTGCTCAGGGTAGATGCCTAAGAGTGGTATGGCTGGGTCATAGGGGAGGTCTATATTTAGCTTTCTGAGGACCCTCCAGACTGCTTTCCAAAGTGTTTGTAGAGTGTACATTCCCACCAGCAGTGTAATAGGGTTCCTCTTTCTCCACATCCCTGTAAGCATTTGTCATTGGCTGGATTTAGGATGTGGGCTATTCTGACTAGGGTAAGGTAGTATCTCAGGGTTGTTTTTATTTGCATTTTCTTTACAGCCAGGCATGATGAACATTTCCTCATGTGTTTCTTTGCCTTTTTAAAAATCTCTTCTTCTGAGAAGTTCTCTCTTTAGCTCCCTTGCTCATTTAGTGATTGGTTTGTTAGATTTGGGAGGGATTAGTTTCTTCTTCCCTGTCTATAATGGATATTAGCCCCTTGCCTGATATATTGCTGGTAAATATTTTTTCCCAGTTAGTTGGCTGTCTTTCTAGTTTGGTAGCTATGACTTTAGCTGTGTAGAAACTTTTCATTTTAAGGTAGTCTCATTTGTCAAGTCTCTCTCCAATTTGTTGTGACCCTGGGACTCTGTTCAGGAAGTTCCTGCCTGTGCCTATAAACTCAAGTGTCTCTTCTACTCTGTGATAGTTTCAGAGTCTCATGTTTGATGTTAAGGGCTTTAATCTATTTGATGTTAGTGCATGGTGACAGGCTGGAGTCCACTTTTAGTTTTCTGCATGTGGATGCCCAGTTTCCCCAGCACCAATAGTTGAGGAGGCTGTGTTTCTTCCACTGTTTGTCTTTGGCTTCTTCGTCAAATATCAGCTGACTATGGGTATGTGATTTTGTTTCTGGATATTCTAATCTGTTCCATTGGTCTTCAGGTCTGTTTTTGTGCTAATACCAACCTGTTTGTTATTGTGGCTCTATAGTAGAGCTTGAAATCTGGAACTGTGATCCCTCTACATTGTTTCTTTTGCCTAGAATTGCTTTAACTATTCTAGGTCTTTTGTTGTTCCTTATAAATTTTTGGACTGTTTTCTCTATTTCAGTAAAGAATGTCATTGGGAATTGCATTGAATTTGTGTATCATTTTTGGCAGTATGGCCATTTTCACAATATTGATTCTGCCTATCCAAGAACATGGAAGGTCCTTCCATTTCCTGGTGTCCTCTATGATTTCTTCCTTTAGGCTTTTACAGTTTTCACTAAATAGGTCCCTTACATCTTTGGTTAGGTTAATTCCCAGATATTTTTTGTGGCTATTGTGAATGGGGTTGTTACCCTGATTTCCCTTTCTGCTTGTACATTGTTGGTGTATAGAAAGGCAATTGATTTTTGTGGGTTAATTTTATATCTTGTTACTTTGCCAACATGGTTTATAAGCTCTAGGAGTTTGGGAGTGGAGTTTTGGGGATTGTTAAGTTATAATATCATGTTATTTTCAAATGGTGATAGTTTGATTTCTTCCTTTCCTATGGGTATACCTTTAATATTCTTTTCTTCCCTTATTGCTCTGGCTACGGATTCCAGAACTATATCGAAGAGGAGTGGTGAGAGTGGGCATCCTTGCCTTGTTCCTGATTTAAGAGAATTGGTTGTACTTTTTCTCCATTTAGTATAATATTGGCTATTGTTCTGTCATATATGGCTTTCATTGTTTTAAGGAATGTTCCTTCTATCTTCCTATTTTCTTCAGAGCTTTTAACATGAATGGATGTTGTATTTTATCAAAAGCCTTTTCTGCATCGATGGAGATAATTGTGGTTCTTGACCTTGGATCTGTTGATGTGTTGGATTACATTTTTTTTTGATTTATGTATGTTAAACCATCCCTGAATCTCTGGGATGAAGCCTACTTGATCATAGTGTATGGGTTCTTTTTTTTATATGTTTCTGGATTCTGTTGGCTAAAATTTTATTGAGAAGTTTTACATCTATGCTCACCAAAGAGATTGGTCTGTAGTTCTCTTTATTTGTTGGATCTTTGCCTGGTTTGGGTATGAGTGTGATATTAGCTTCATAGAATGAGTTTGGGATTGCTCCCTCTGTTTCTATTTTGCAGAAGAGCTTGAGGAGTATGAATATTAGTTCCTTTTTAAAGGTCTTATAGAATTCCATAGTGAATCAAGCTGTTCTGGGCTTTTCCTTGTTGGAAACTTCTGATTGCTTCCTCTATCTCATTGTAAGTTATTGGCATATTTTATTTTGGTTGGTCGTAGGGCTTGAACTCTGGGCTTGGGTGCTGTCCCTGCACTCTTCAGCTCAAGGTGAGGGCTGTACCGCTTGAGCCACAGCACCACTTCTGGTTTTCTAGTGGTTTTTATTGTAGAGTCCTCATGGACTTTCCTGCCCGGGCTGGCTTTGAACAGCGATCCTCAGATCTCAGCCTCTTGAGTAGCTAGGATTACAGGCAGGAGCCACTGGCACCGGGCTGTTATTGACATATTTAAGTGATATATTTCTTATTGGCTCATTTGGGCAATTCCTATTTCTCTAAAAATTCATCCATTTCTGCTAGGCTTTCCTTCTTTAGTGAGTATAGATTCTGGAAATAGTTCTTTATAATTGTTTGGATGCCTTGTGTGTTTGTTGTAATTTTCCTGTGGCATCCCTGATCTTTTATTTATTATTATTTATTTATTATTTTGCAGGTTGTGGGGCTTGAACTCTGGGCCTGGGCACTGTCTCTCAGCTCTTTAGCTCAAGGCAAGCATTCTACCACTTGAGCCACAGCACCACTTCTGGCTTTTTGTGCTTATGTGATGCTGAGGAATTGAACCCAGGTCCTCATGCATGCAAGGCAATCACTCTACCCCTGAGCCCCCTTCCCAGCCCCTGCATCCCTGATCTTATTGATTTGGGTCTCCTCTTTTCTTTTTTAAGTTAATCTTGCCAGAGGTCAGTCAATTTTACTGATTTTTTTAAAAACAGCTTTTTGTTTTGTTAATTTTATTTGTAGTTTTCTTAGTCTGTCTTGTTAATTTCAGCTCTTATTTTGGTTATCTCGCTCCATCTAGTAACTTTGGGTTCAATTTTTTCTTGCTTTTCTGGAAGTTTTAGTTGCATCATGAGATTATTTACTTGGTCTGTCTCTATTTTCTTGATGTGTGCACTGAGAGCAATAAATTTGCCCCTCAGACTGCTTTTGCCATGTCCCACAGGTTTCTTTGTGACTATATTCATTTTCATTGAATTGTAGGAACTTTTTGATTTCTTCTTTAATTTCTTCTCTGACCCAGGTGTTGCTCAGAAGTGTGCTGTTCAATTTCCACATATTTGAGTAATTTCTACGGTATGCTTTGTTATTGAGAACTAGTTTGATTCCATTATGGTCAGATAGAATGCAACAGGTTATGTCGATCCTCTTGTATTTGCTTAAATTTTTTGTGTGATCTATGATATTATGTATTTTGGTGAAATTTCCATGGACTGCTGAGAAGAATGTGTACTGGGTTGTTGTTGGGTGGAAAACTCTGTAGATGTCAGTTAAGTCCACTTGAGATGTGGCATCATTTAATTCAGAGGCTTCTTTGCCAATCCTCTGGCTGGTGGACCTGGTGAGAGTGAAGTATTGAAGTCTCTTAGTATTATTGTATTTGGGTCTATTTTTCCCTGTAAGTCTGAGAATATTTGCTTAACATATGTGGGTACAGCAATTTTTGGAGAGTATAACTTGATAATGGTGATGTTCTCTTCTTGGATTGTTTCCTGTATTAAATTGTAGTGTCCCTCTTTGTCTTTTTGTATTGATTTTAATGAAAAGTTTATTTTGTCAGATATCAGGATGGCAACTCCTGCCTTCTTGCTGGAGGTATTTGCATGGTAGATCTTCCTCCAACCCTTCACTTAGAGTTTGTTTTTACCTTTGTCTGTGAGGTGGGTCTCTTGAAGACAACAAATGGATGGATCTTGTTTTCTGATCCAGTCTCAGATTCTTTTGATTGGTGAAATGAGTCCATTAATATTAATGATTATTATAAAGAAGTGCATTGTATTGCCTGTCATTTTCCTGCTTTCCTATGTTTTTCTTCTTTCCTTTCCTCCTGTGCTTACTAAGTTGGTATTCTAGTGATATCTGTCTGATGTGGATCTTGATTGTTTTCTTCAGAGTGTAATCCCCCTCTTAATATTCTTTGTAGTGCTGGCTTATTGATTATGAATTCATTTAGTTTTTCTATTAGAAATTTTAGTTTCCTTATTGAATCTGTATACCAGTCTGGTTTAGCAGTTATTGGTTCTCAGGGCTTGGATGGTACTTTCCTTGCATTCAGTGTCTATGTGAAGAGATCTGTAGTGATACTGATTTTTTTCCCATTGTAGTATAGCTCCTTCTTTGCTTTTGCCATGTGCAAGATTGTTTATTGTTCAAATCTAGTGTTTTTACTATGATGTGCCTAGAAGTGTTCCTCCTAGGACCCTGTTTGCTAAGATGTTCTGTATGCTTCTGTTATGAAATAAGACTTTTCTCTTTTAAGATTGAGTAAATTTTGGCAATAATCTTATTGAATAAGTGTTGCATCCCTCTGTTCTGGGATTCCTCACCTTTGGTGACCCCAATTATTTGAAGGTTAAATTTCTTGGCACTGCCAGCTTGTTCTTGGACCACGCTTTGAGTGTTTTTTCCATATCTGTGTCTTTTCCCCCCAGTTGCTGCATTTCTATTTTCCATTTCATTCACTCTATTAACTGGCTTCCATTGTGGTTTGCTTGGAGGAAATTGAACCATTTATGATTTCTTATTTTTTATTTTTTTTTGGGGGGGGGTCTGGTTGTGGGGCCTGAACTCTGGGCCTGGGCGCTGACCCTCAGCTCTTCAGCTCAAGGCTAGCGCTGTACCGCTTGAGCCATAGCGCCACTTCCGGCTTTTTTCTTTTTGCTTATGTGGTGCTGGGGAGTCGAACCCAGGGCCTCAGGCATGCAAGGCAAGCGCTCTACCACTAAGCCACCTTCCCAAGCCACCATTTATGATTTCTATGTCGGTTCTCAAAGTATTAATTTTGTCTTTTAAAGAGGTATGTACTACATCTATTTTTGAGTGCAGCTCTTAAGTCCTGGATCTCTTGATGATTTGTTTCTTTGTTTTTTAAATTTCTGATCCATTTTTTGCTTTAATACTTTTTTGTTGTTGGTGGTGGTGGTCATGGGGCTTGATCTCTGGGCTTGGGCGCTATCCCTCAGCTCTTCAGTTCAAGGCAAGTGTTCTACTACTTGAGTCACAGCACCACTTCCGGTTTTCTGAGTGGTTTATTAGAGATAAGGGTCTCACTAACTTTCACACCCAGGCTGGCTTTGAACAGAGATCCTCAGATCTCAGCCTCCGGAGTAGCTAGGATTACAGGCATGAGCCACTGGTGCGTGGCTTTGCTTTAATTATTGAGTCATTGCCTCTATCAACTTTTGGATGTAAGGCTTGTCTTCCATTTCTCTTTTGCTTTTATTCGAGTTCTTCCCTGGGTGGCTGCTGGCCTTTGGGGATGGTTTGCTGTCTTGGCGGTTGATGAATCTTGTAATTTTTTGTTGTGATTTTCACATGAGGATCCAGGGATTATTGGAGATGAATCACAAATTCTGACTGTTTTGGTCAATAGGTGGCTGCTTTTTTTGCTTGGTTCTGGGTTGGTTCCTGGGTCAATTGTTGAAGCTTGTTCTCAGCCCTGGGCTGGTTGAGAAAGACTGCGCCTCCTCTCGGTTCTGTTGGGGGAAGGGCCAGCCTCCAGCTGCTAGTCTGACTCACGTAGGGCTCACTCTTGTTAGATTCTGGTAGGTAGACACACTCCACCCTCTGCTGAGATGTGTGCTTAGTTCCTGGCTTCAGTCAGGGGCAGGTGGTTTAGACAGCTTGGGCTCCCACCTGGGACACACAAGTAGGGCTCGTTCAGCCCCTAATGGAGCCCACAGGCAGTTCCAAACTTCAGCCAAGGACCAGCAGCCTCAGCAGCGCAGTCTGTTCATGCTCTTGGCAAAACCTGGTGGTCTAGATGTATTCCACCAGTTGCTGAAGCCCACTTGCAGTTCCTGACTTCAGCCAGGTACTGGTGGCCTGAGCTGCCCAATCCCCAGCCCAGGACACACAGGTTGGGCTCCTTCTCCTGAGGCCTGCGGGCATGGTTCCTGACTTCAGCCAGGGACTCCTGGACCTGAGTTGCTGCTGGTCTCCTGCCTGGGACACAGGTCAGACTTCTTCCACTGCTGGCTGTTGGGGCCCACAGGCACAGTTCTTGGCTACAGCCAGGGACCAGCTACATTTGAGTTCCCTCCCAGGGGGCTCTTGGTCAAGCCTGGCAGGCTGGGTGGGCTGCACCGGTTTCTGGGGCGCTTGCACATTTCCCAGCTTTAGTGGGACCAGTAACCTGGGTGCTAGGGGGAGGAATCCAGGTCAGTCTCTGGGGGTTACCCCCAGAGCTAGTCTCCCAAGGAGGTGGGGGGGGCATCCCCTATGGGGTATTCTCTTATCCTGGAACTGGTTGGGAGCAGTCCAGTGGTGCTGTGGCAGATCGAGGTTTCTATGTCTTGTAGGTTACTGGTCACCCCTGTGTTCTGCGTTCCATTGAGATGATGGTGAGCTGGGCCGGGTGGTGGTGGGATCTTTGGATCTGGCAGTACCTTGTGTGTGGTTTCTCTTGTTGTCACTGTCTGTGTCTGTGGGAGTCTTCTGCATTGACATGCTATGGACCACTGTGGCTCTGTGGTCCCCACTGGCTGCGGGCCGTGTGCTTTGGTGACTTGGCGCAGAGCCACAGCACCAGTGAAGGGTGGGGGAAGAGTCTTCAGGCTTTTCCATCTTTGTGTAGATTATGAAGTTTTTTCTTTTCTTTTTTCACTTCCTGTATTTCTCTGAGTGTTTGCCTTTTTGCTGTTCTTGGTCTCTTGGGGAAACCAAGCATTGGAACTTGATCTCTGGTTGAAGAGTGCTGTGATGTTTCCCTACTGTTCCATCCCCATCTTCGTCCCCCTCTCCAGTATAGTTCATTTTTAACATAATGTCCAGTGAGTACCACTGCTGCACTTGTTCACCTGTCCCTCCATTTCTGTGTTTCCCTTACACACCCAAAGATAAATGAGCAAAGAAGACAAGACAGAAAGAAAATAAAAATAGTAACAAAGTAAAAAAAAAAAAAACTCTTGTTTCCCTTTTCCTGGAGTTCTTTTTTTTTTTCCCATCCTGGGGCTGAACTCAGGGTCTGGGCACTGTCCCTGAGCTTCTTTGGCTCAAGGCTAGCACTCTAGCACTTGAGCTGCAGCACCACTTCTAGCTTTTTTGTTTATGTGGTACTGAGGAATTGAACCCAGGGCCCATGCTAACCAAGCACTCTACTACTAAACCACATTCCCAGCCCTGGAGTTCATTTTGATAAATATTATTTTATGTGATCAGAGGCACATAGCCATTGCACCTTTGTGTTTCTCTCATAGGAGTATCCTCCTTTGGTCTTACTGTGTGTGAATGCTTAGAGTCCTGTACAGTTTATCTTGTTCCCATGTATGTTAGGTCCAGCTTCCACATATGAGAGAAAACATGCACCATTTGTCTCTATGCTTGGCTCACTTCATTTAACACGATCAGCCTGGCTTTTGCTAGTTATGTTGGAAATGAACTCTCACAAACTTGTGTTTGTTCTGCCCAGGCTAGCTTCAAACCATGATCCTCTGGATCTCAGCTTCCTGGGTAGTTGTGGTTATCTGCTGGCACCCAAATATGTAAATGAGTTTTCATTTCAAATTTGGATGTTGAGGAATGTATTGGCATCTTTAGACCTAAGCTGTTCTTTTAGTTTATCACGTTTTTTCCCCCCAATTTACAGTTCAATATTTATTTTTTTCATTTTGTTCCTTAATGTTTTTTCTCCTCAAAAGGGGTGTGTGTGTGTGTGTGTGTGTGTGTGTTTGTGTGTGTGTGTGTGTGTGTGTGTGTGTGTGTGTGTGTGTGTGTGTGTGTAGAAAAGTGGGAAAAGTGGAGATTTCTCTTTAAAAAAATCTGTGTTTTGTAAATATGTCAATTATCCTTGTTGGGGTTGTTAAATACACTGGATTCAATGAGTTTTGTGCTTTCTCATGGAATGACATAGGCTTTCTTGATTTTAGACAATCCCTCATTTTAGGTTTAACCATTCACTACACTGTAAGTTAGTATTTTAGTTTGGACTTCCCAGAAGGGCAAGGTTGATCAAGGTTTGAAAGCGTTAGGCAGTCAATTTAATGTGTATTTAAAAATCTATGCCATGGTGTGTTGAATTTCCACACCTTTTCTCTCCCTTCCTGCCAGTTTTATTTCCTATCCTCCCTCCAGTAAGTATTCTCTGCTCTACCAGACTTCTTTTTTTTGTTCTCACTATCCTGAGAATTTCTTGTATTCATTTCTATCAATTTTTTCCTCATTCTTTGCCTGGAACTGGCCTCTTCTTTCTTTTCCTACAGTATATATTCAGTTCTGCACATTCTTTAGGTTGTAGCTCCTCTATCAATATCTCTGTCTGTGTGTCTGCCTTTTTGTATGTCTGTCTGTCTCTCTGATGGTATTGGGGTTTAAACTCAGGCATTTGCCTAGTAAGTGCTCTTCCACTTAAACCTAACCTCCAGCCCTTTTTACTTTATCATGCTTTTCAGGTAGGGTATAATACTTTTTCCAAGGCCCACCTTGGACCATGATCTTTCTACTTCTAGTTCCTTTAGTAGTTGGGACTACAGCTATGAGGCACATGGCTAACTTGTTTTCAAGATCAGATCTCAGTAACTTTTGCTTAGGTTGTTGTCTTCCTCCTTCTGTCTCCCAAACAGCTAGGATTAAAACATGAACCATCATATTCACGTCTATCAGTTTTTTTGATTTATCAACTATGTTCATTTTTTTTCTTCTCATACTACTCCCTTATGTAATTATTAATGGTTACAGGAATATTTGACTTGGCAAATCTCTATAGCCATTTCTGTCCTTGAGAGTCTGACTCTAAATTGTCTTTTTAACCAAATAGTAAGCTTTATAAAGGATATATGATTTGTTGTTGGTGAGACACATAAGATGTATAGAACAGAGCAAAGCACATTAGTGTCTAATAACACAATTCAAGCAGCTAAAAAATTAAACTGGAAATCTATGTAGTCTAATATGACACCTATCTTCTAAGGAGAAGACACTTGTTTGGTATGAAATCATTTGAATGGAATTAATAAAATTCACATTGCTAATATACCTAAACTTTAATGCAAAGAGGATGAGAAAATGGCTTTCTTAATGGAATTACAAAGAAAATTCTCACTAGCAGCCTACATCGTGCACCTGAATTTCAAAAACTGCTGTTATATTTGATTATGTTTATTTGGTTAATGTTTTTCTACCCTGTGAAAGGATTCTACCCTGTCGAGGATTCAGACTTTCCTGTGTTTAGTGCTAAGTATATAGTGTGAACATGGTAGGCATAAAACTAAACCGACATGCCACAGCAAGGAGGAAAATAAGGGTCTTAATCTTAAGGGCTTGACATTCTCCATGCCTCCCCCAAATAGGAAATTTATAAGAACTGTCTCTCCCTCTCTCCAGCCACCAAAATGGGGCCCTAAAAATTGGCAAAAATCAAGTTTCACACAACTGTGAGGAATGGGCACCTAGCTAAATGAAACCACCTTATTTTCATTTTCCTGGCACAATTGGAGTTGTGACTCATGAAATTTGAATCTAGTATGTAGATTAGTGCACACATACACACACACAGTGGATACAATTTACCCATTCAGTATTAATCAAGAAATTCATTCATTCAGTGGAAATCATGACAAGCTTCCTATGAGCAGGACCGTTTGAGTGACCAGCACAAATCCTTTGCACTGCCACGAGCATGGATCAGTAATCCAATAACTGGGACAGCTGAGTCTAATATTTTTTGTGTGTTATCTGAAAGCGAACGTCAACCTTTCATTAAAGGGACAGGAAATAGTGTCCATGTAAGTTGTGTGTTTAATTTGTACTTGAATATGCAGGAATGATCTCATCTGTGTATCTGAAGCCCAGAGTTTTATCTGATTGTTCTTATCTGTGTACTCTGTATACAATGGATCTTTAAAAGTATACAATACCAAGGTTGGAGGGCATGGCTCAGTTGGCAGAGCATTAGACAGTGAGTGAACATGTCAGTTCCGGTCTCAGACCAAAAACAAATGAATACACAAGGCCTTCAATGAGCATATGATCCAATGAGAGAACAGATGCCAATAGAACATTCTTCTGGCAAACACTAAACTCTAGAACATGTGCAGTGCGGCTCTTCATAATCCAGTCCTTATCTTATATATAATTAAATTCACACAGGAGTTGTCTCCTTTCATTATCCTTTCTGTGGAGCAAGACATTTGGTGTTGGCTAAGACATAGTGCTGAATATATTTGTTTGATACAGAACATTTATTTTAAAATTATATATTTCTTTATTTAATTTGTTACTTTATATTTTGTCATTCATGGGGCTTGCACTCAGGGCCTGGGCACTGTCTTTGGACTCTATTGCTCAGGGCTATTGCTCTACCACTTTGAGCCAAGCTCCACTTCTAGTTTTCTGGTGGTTAATTGGAGATGAGTCTCATAGCCTTTCCTGCCAGGGCTGGCTTCGAACCAGGTTCATCAGACCTCGACTCCTAAGCAACCATGATTACAAGCATGAGCCACCAGTATGGGGCAGAAATTTTACTCTTTTCCTGGGTATTTTTCAATTCAATGCATGAAAAATAGAGCAAAAATCTCAACCATAGCAAAATGTTCATTAGGTTTTTGTTTTGTTTTGTTTGTTTTTTGGTTGTGGGGCTTGAACTCAGGGCTTGGGTGCTGTCCCTCAGCTCTTCAGCCCAAGGTGAGTGCTCTACTGCTTGAAACTCAGCACCACTTCAAATTTTCTAGTGGTTTTATTGGAGATAAGAGTCTCAAGGATTTTCCTGCCCAGGCTGGCTTTGAACCATGATTCTCAGATCTCAGCCTCCTGAAAAGCTAGGATTACAGGCGTGAGCCACTGGCTCCCAGCTGTTTGTTAGTTTTTAAGCTTTCCTATTTTAGTCTTAAGGAATGCCAAGCCCATCTTTGTTGTTATAAAATTTCAACTAGTTTGATCATGGCATGGAGATGGGTAGAATCGCAAAAATGTCATTATTGCTCTCATCACTAAAGCATTGCAGCCAAATAAGTGTTTTGGAGGAAGATGGTATAATTTTAGTTCCATGGAGATTCAATAGCTTAAAAAAAGTTATACTGGGCACTAGTGGGTCATACTCAGAGGACTGAGACCTAATGATAGTGGTTCAAAGCCAGCCCAGGCAGGAAATTCCATGATATTCTTATCCCCCCCCCCCCAATTAACCACTAGCAAACTGGATGTGGAACTGTGGCTCAAAGTGGTAGTGGTAGCCTTGAGCAAAAGAGCTTAGAAACAGTGCCCAGGTCTTGAGTTCAAGCCCCACGTCTGATAAAAATTAATGTTATATATAGGAAAAGTATGGGGTTTGGGTGAGTCCATAAGCATCAACAGCAACCATTAATGCAGTGTTTCATTGTTTGAACTATGGTAAGATTAGTAATGTACTAATGTATTCCTTGTCTACTGCTCTGATGGAGAATGTGGAGGTGAATGTCTTATATGCTAGTTTTATATTTCTTTTGTGTTTTAGGAACTTTGAGGCCTTATCTGTCACCAGATCCTTCATTTCTCAGATTAAGTAGACATAGCATATAGGTAATAAAGGTCATGAGCCAGTATTATTCTTATACAACTAGTTGTGACATCTCTCCCATCAGGATTCTTGGGGGTGGCAAGGGGTGAGAACTAGAATCATTGCTCTTTCTAACCTATTCCATTGTTAATTTTTTGGTTTGAGACCAGAACTTGAACTTAGTATCTGATGCTTTCCCTCATTGGCTGGTGCTCTACCCTATACGCCATGCCTCCAACCCCAGCTCCTGGGCCTTGCTTTCTACCCGTGGAAAAATGACCCATTCTTTGAAGAGCAAACCATGTCAGCAGAAGCTGCATTCATAAACACCTGTGGATATCATTTATTTGGGTGCAGTTTTAGGTATTTTGAGTCACCTTAAACATAAGAGCTTAGAGGAGCCAATACCTACACTTGACTTTCTATGAGCGAATTCATAAATCTTCAGCCCTAATGATAACAGTGATTGCATTTATTTACTGATACGTTTATAAAATGTGAAGTCAAAGTTCAAAGTATGCACATCCATGATTCCTTGTCCACTGCCCAATGAGGACAGAATATCTGCCTCACAACACCTGTGGGGTGGGTGGGCACAGGTAAGTTTTCTACTGTCTGTGCCATCAGCCCTGCCTCCTCTCCCAGCCCATAAACTGCAGGAGCCTCAGCTCCCTCATCAGAGCTGGGCACTGAGAGGAGCTCAGCAGAGTCCACTCTGCAGCCAGCACAACCCAGAGCTGAAAGGAAAAATCAGAGGAGAGAATTACTGGATGAGCGTGACAATGGACTTGATCCCCAACTTTTCCCTAGAAACCTGGGTCCTCCTGGCTACCAGCCTGGTGCTCCTCTATCTGTGAGTAACTGTCTAGACTCTGCTCCTCTCACCACCCTCTAACCTAGGATTCAGGGTGAGGATTATTATGGTCTGTTGATTGGGAATATCTAAAGAGAAAAACAAATGGGACAATTTAACCAACACATTTAAAGCTTATCCTGTAGAGATCCCAAGAGAGACTTAATAAATATTTCTCTTTCATGGACTCTCAAATTTCTTTCTTTCTTTCTTTCTTTTTTTTTTTTTTTTGGTCCGGTTGTGGGGCCTGAACTCTGGGCCTGGGCACTGTCCCTCAGCTCTTCAGCTCAAGGCTAGCGCTCTACCACTTGAGCCACAGCACCACTTCCAGCTTTTTTCTTTTTGCTTATGTGGTGCTGAGGAATCGAACCCAGGGCCTCAGGCATGCAAGGCAAGCGCTCTACCACTGAGCCACCTTCCCAGTCCCGACTCTCAAATTTCTGTGTGCATGTGGGTAGTGGCATCATTTGGAAATGATCTCTGAGTTGATGTTTGGGCCTGAATTAATGACTCAAATTCAGCAGAAGCAGAATATGAACTGATCACCCTTGGAGAGACCTCAGATTACTTGGGGTAGAAGGTCTCAATTGTTTGTTTTGGTGCTGGACTTGAGGCTTTAACTCATGGCCCAGGTGCTGTCCCTGAGCTTTTTTTGCTTAAGGCTATATCACTCTACCACTTGAGCCACAGGTCCACTTCTGAATGTTTTGGTGGTTAATTGAAGAGAAGAGACTCACAGCCAGGTGCTGGTGGCTCACACTTGAAATCCTAGCTACTCAGGAGGCTGAGATCTGAGGATCATGGTTCAAAGCCAGCCTGGTCAGGAAAGGCTATGAGACTTACCTCCAATTAACCACTACAAAACTGGAAGTGGTGCTGTGGCTCAAAGCATCAGCCTTGAGCAGAAAGAGCTCAGGGACAGTACCCAGTCTCCGAGTTCAAGCCCTACCCCTGAGTTCAGGTGCACACACACACACACACACACACACACACACACACACACACACACACACACACACACACACACACACGAGTCTTACAGACTTCCTGCCTAGGCTGGCTTCAAACCATAATCCTCAGATCTCAGCATTCTTGGTAGCTATGATTACAGAAATGAACCACCACATATATATTTACCTCATAAGCACATTGTTTTAATTCATTGGCTGTTTACATTTACTTTTATTTCTGAATGAACATACATTAGTAATACAAGTGGTTTTATTATGATAATTTCATACATGGGTGCAATAAACTTTGAACACATTCACTTCCTTCATTCTATCCTCCATTCTCTCCTCCCGCCATCTGTTTGAAACAGTGTTTACTGCACCCATTGTGTTATGTTTATATATATACACATAAACTCATAAAAATCTAGCATGTGTAACACAGATGTAACATCTTTCAATACTCTTTAGTCCTTTCCTTCCCAATCTCCCCATTACACAAATCTCCACAGATAAACCTATTTTTATTTATGTCCCATTCTTAATTGCTGTCATCTTCATTACCATCATCATCATCATCATCACAACCATCATCATCACCTTCATTATCATCATGATCATTTCACAGATGAGCAATAGCATGCAACAGTTGGCTTTTGGAACATGACATTTCTGACTCAATAGGATCCTTTCCAGTTCTATTTTCCTGCAAATGATTTCCACTTAGGACAGTAATATTCCATAGTGTGTGTGCATATGATTATCTGTTCATTGGTCACTGTGCACTTGGTTGATTCTACAGCTTGGCTAGTGTCGATAGAGCTGTAATAAGCATGCATAAGCAGGAATCTCCCTTGTATATTGATATTCCTCTCCAGAAGGTTATTTTAATCTTTCTGTGGAGGTGAGTAGGAAGAAGGTAAGCCAATAATGAAAAACAACACCCAGGTAGGATTTAGGAGGATGCAATGAATATTCCTCTCCTTTAAGGTCAGAGCTCCAAGCCCCACTTATGATTCCTGGCTGTCCACATCAAATGGCACATGGAAATGAAATGACTTGGAAAATTCTAGTTTGAATCTCACAAGATCACTCAAAACAAGGTTGTAGACTTTTCCAATTATCCACTGTGGGTTGGGGAGCCTAAAGACTCCAGCTTCTTTTAGCTAATTTTTGTGACTTTCAGAGTTCTCTCAGAAGCTGTAAGAAAGGAACTGAAGAGCAAGGGAAATCATTGCGATTTGAGTTTCTGGTGTTATCGTTGCCTACATGTTGGCATCCCATTTTGACTGTCCTACTTCTTGAGTTAGTAACTGACTACACTCCATATGTATACTGTGTGTGTGTGTGTGTGTGTATATATATATGTGTGTGCATCTTTATGATCTGTATTTTAAAAAATATTTATAGATATGGGACCTATCCACATAGAGTTTTTAAGAAGTTGGGAATTCCTGGCCCGAAACCTCTGCCCTTTTTTGGAACTATTCTTTGTTATCGTAAGGTGAGTGTTGCTTGAGGTCTATAGTTTGCTTTTCTGGTTGCAAAGACTGGCTTCCTTCCATTCATAAAAAGTGCTGTTCAGCTGACCCATTGTAACAATGAGATGTACAGGACACTATGTCGAAAACAAATTTTACAACTTGGTGGCAGGGAGGGAGGAGTTGGGGAAGTGGGGAGGGAAGGGATGGTAGGGTAAAAACAAAGGAAGGGGTAACAATGCTTGATAGGATATGTACTCATTACCTTACTCATGTAACTGTAACCTCTCTGTACTGTATCATTGCAATACTTTTTTTTTTTAAGTGCTGTTGGTGGAGAGGAAATGCGGACTTTCAGAAGCTGTGTGTGCACCCCTTAGAGTATGGCCAGGTGTACTGTAGGGCTGTGTGTCCAGCTGACCTGACTATCCACTGGCCGTGAGTGGATCCACTCAGATTTCTTGTATCTTGACACTCATGTTGAGAACTTGATATTTAGACAAAGGATTTTTTCCCAGACCAGTGCCAATTCCAGAAAGGGTCCCTCATAGGTCTAGGGACTTTTGTTTGCAAAGTCATATATTAAGTTTCTATGCTGGAAGAGGTGACTTGAACATCCGACCTCCAGGGACCTCATTTGGTAAACAAAAAACAAGTTGCATGAGGAGATGAAAGATAAAAGATTGGACATGTCTGCTGGGTACTGTGCTTAAATATATCATCTTAGTTCCTAGACAGCCAATGACCTGGGAATTACAGTTTGAAGCCAGCCCAGGCTCTCCCTCCTCCCCGCAAATGCTTGGATGAAAGCCACTTCAAAGTCACATACTGCATATACAAACTTGTTCTAGAACGTGATCAAGGGGAATGTACTTGGATGAGGTCTGAAACATGTAACATTTACCTTTGTTTCTCTTCCCAGGGCGTTGTAGCTTTTGATGTAGAATGTTATAAAAAATATGGAAAACTTTGGGGGTAAGTATTCTGGAAACTTCCATGGGGTAGATTGGTGAAGATGAGATAATCCATTCTATTGGGACACTATCAGCCCAGAGTGTCTTGAGCCATACTGATGAATTATGAATTCTATGGAGGCTTTTCCTTATGAAGATCTCACCTGTCACTATTTGTGTATGTACATGTTGTGACAGTCCTGGAGCCTGAATTCAGGGCCTGGTCACCGTCCCTGAGCTTTTTCTGCTCAAAGCTAGCACTTGTCCACTTGAGCTACAGCTGCCCTTCTGGCTTTTTTGGTAGTTATTTGGAGATAAGAGTCTCATAGTTTCCTTCTCAGAGTGGCTTCAAACCGTGATCCTCAGATCTCAGCCTCCTGAGTAACCAGTATTACAGATGTGAGACACCAGTGTCAGATATGTTTAATATTTTTTTTGGGGGGGGTCCGGTTGTGAGGCCTGAACTTTGGGCCTGGCGCTGTCCCTCAGCTCTTCAGCTCAAGGCTAGCACTCTACCACTGAGCCACAGCGCCACTTCCAGCTTTTTTCTTTTTGCTTATATGGTGCTGAGGAATCGAACCCTGGGTCTCATGCATGCAAGGCAAGTACTCTACCACTGAGCCACCTTCCCAGCCCCATGTTTAATATTTTTAACATATTAAAAGCCGTGGTGACTGGCATGGATAAAACTCATGTATGCACTGCCTGAACTTAACCAAATGTCGCAATGATTATAAGCTCTTGGAAGATCTGTTTTGTCTTTAGGTGTCTCCTCTGTACCTCAGTATATTGGCCTTCATTCTGTGGACCCCTGTGTTCAAAATCCCTAGCTATTATTGGCATATGTTGAGGAGCTTGGAGTATGATCACAGTCTGGATTTCTTTGTCCTGGCTCAAGGTGCAGAGCCTGGCAGGTTAGGTTTTTCACTCAGCTGTGTTTGGTATACACACAGGTTATACGATGGTCGGCAGCCCTTGCTGGCGATTACAGATCCAGATATGATCAAAACAGTGCTGGTGAAAGAATGCTACTCTACCTTCACAAACCGCTGGGTAGGCATCCATTAAAAAAAAAAACAACACATTGTAATATTTATTTATCAACAAAATAGATATTTTCCCTGTTTTTATTATGAAAGAATTATAAGCTCTGTGGAAATGGGTGGGGGAGAATGTTGAAAGGAGTAATATTGATCAAGACACATTGTGTTCATGAATCAACATGTTGGATTAAAACCCTTCTGTTTATAAGATAATTATAAAGAAGACAATAGGTAAATGTTGCTAGAGAAGTGTCTAGAATATGAGATCCTGAAATCATATGAGGTGGCTGGGGGCCTCACATGGAACTAGACATTTGGGATAAATATACTTTGAGTTTCTTACAGAGGACCGACTGTTCACGTAGACAGTGGAAAGTTCTTTAAATGCTGCCAATTCACCAATTTTATACAACTATTCAAGATCTTCAATTGACATAGAGCAAAAATCTGTTTTTCTTTGGCGTCTAGCCTTTTGGCCCAACAGGTTTTATGAAAAAATCCATCTCCATCTCTGTGGACGAAGATTGGAAGAGAATAAGAACATTGCTTTCCCCCACCTTCACCAGTGGGAAACTGAAGGAGGTAATCAAACCTGAGAATGTGGTGCTGGAAAATTCCAGAATGAGGGGCTGGGGGTTTAGCTCAGCGGAAGGGCACCCGCCCAGCGCGTGCAAGGCCCTGGGTTCGGTTCTCAGCCCTGGAAAAAAAAAATTCCAGAATGAATCAGGGGACAGGCAGACAGGCGGATCAGAGGGCTTTACCAAGAGGACGTCCTCCAGAATTCCATGAATTCTCATAAATGGAATGTCCTTTCCATCTTTTGAGGGGGGGGGGGTGGTGTCATGGCCGCTGGGATGTAAGTCTTCTCTTTTAACTTCTCTTGTTTTGTGTCTAGATGTTCCCCATCATTCGTGAGTTTTCTGATGGGTTGGTGAAAAACCTGAGACCACAAGCAGAGAAAGGCAAACCTGTAGCGTTGAGAGAGTGAGTACTTGCTGGGCACTGGTGATGTATGCCTGTAATCCTAGCCACTCAGGAGACTGAGATTTGATGGTCACGGTTTGATGTCAGCCCAGGCAGAAAAGTCTGTGTAACTCTTACCTCCAACAAACTACCCTCAGGAAAGCTGGAAATGGAGTTGTGGCTCAAGTGGTAGAAAGCTTGAGTAAAAGAAGCGCAGGGATAGCCCAGGCCTAGAGTTCAAGCCCCAGGACCAACAGAGAGAGAGAGAGAGAGAGAGAGAGAGAGAGAGAGAGAGAGAGAGAGAGAGAGAGAGAGAGAGAGAGAGAGAGAGAGAGAGAGTTCAAGCCCCAGGACTGGCAAAAAAAAGAAACCCTGTAGCTGTTTCCTGGCAGTGGCTCATACCTATAGCCCTAGCTACTCAGGAGTCTGAGATCTGAGGAGAGAGGAAGGAGAGAGAGAGAGAGAGAGAGAGAGAGAGAGAGAGAGAGAGAGAGAGAGAGAGAGAGGGAGGGAGGGAGGGAGGGAGAAAGGGAGAGAAGGGGAAAGGGAGAGAAGGAGAGAGAGGAGGAGGGAGGGAGAGAGGGAGAGAGAGAGAAGGAGAGAGAGAGGAGGGAAGGAGAAAGAGAGAGAGAGCATGTGTGTGTAAATTACTCTACCCTTGGCCTGCCCAGTCTATTACCTGTTACAATCCATCAGTATCTGCTGCAAGCTATGATGTACATAGCATTTCTACTGCTGTCATTTGTCTGGTGTGTGTGTGTCTGTCTGTCTGTCTGTTTTCTGAGTCTGAGTTCCTTGAGTCTGACCCAACCAATTTTCCTGTCAACCCTTGCACCAGAGTTGTGGAACAATTGACTCCTGGTAAAGACCTTGGGGTGGGGGTGGAGGATGCTGGATCCTTCTGATGACCCCTCAAGCAGTTCTGACAGAGAACAGTTTCCTAATCTCTTGCCTGACACAGGAATTCACTCCCACTTTTTGCTGCCCATGTAGCAGAAAGGAAAAAGGGGAAAAAGAAGTGCAAGTTTTAATTGTCCTGTGTCTTTCTCTTCTTCAGCATCTTTGGAGCCTACAGCTTAGACGTGATCACAGGGACATCATTTGGGGTGAACATCGATTCTCTCAACAACCCACAGGACATCTTTGTGGAAAAAGTCAAGAGGCTTTTAAAAGCTGATTTCTTTAATCCATTGCTTTTCTCAGTAGGTTCGTGGATCTTTCGCTCTCTCTTCTTTGTTAAAAAAAAACCTAGTTCGAAGCTGGGCACCAGTGGCTCAGGCCTGTAATCCTAGCTATTCAGAAGGCTGAGATCTGAGGATCGTGGTTCCAAGCCAGCCTGGGCAGGAAACTCTATGAGACTCTTATCTCCAACAAACCACTCAGAAAACTGGAAGTGGCACTGTGGCTCAAGTAGTAGAGTGCTGGCCTTGAGCTGAAGAGCTGAGGGACAGTGCCCAGGCCCAGAGTTCAAGCCCCATGCCTCAAAAAAAGCCAAACCCTACTTCATTGAGGTATAATTCATTCATTCTTACATATAAGTATCTCATTAAGCTGCATAATTCAATGATTTTTTTTTCACTGCATATAAAGATATATGTGGCCATTACCACTGTTAATTGCAGAACATTTTTTTTTCACCAGAAACCCTGTACTGGGCTGGGAATGTGGATTAGTGGTAGAGTGCTTGCCTAGCATGCATGAAGCCCTGGGTTCGATTCCTCAGTACCACATAAACAGAAAAAGCCAAAAGTGGGGCTGTAGCTCAAGAAGTAGATTTGCTAGCCTTGAGCACAAAGAAGCTCAGGGACAGTTCCCAGGCCCTGAGTTCAAGCCCCAGGACTGGCAAAAACAGAAACCCTGTAGCTGTTTCCTGGCAGTGGCTCATACCTATAGCCCCAGCTACTCAGGAGTCTGAGATTTGAGAATCGTGGTTTGAAGCCTGCCTGAGGCAGGCAAATCTGAATCCCTGATTTCCAATTGGAGCTATAACACAAATGCTAGGGCACCTGCCTTGAGACAAAAAAAAACAAACAAGAGAGAGTGTCTAGGTGCTGATTTCAAGTTGCTGATGAAAGAAAGAAAGAGAGAGAAAAAGAGAGGGAAGGAAGAAAGAAAAGAAAGAAGGAAGGAGCCCTGTACTTTTTAGCTTGTACTTTCCTACTTCTCTCAGGCCTGAATGATCACTTGCCTATTTTCTCACTTTCTATAACTGTGTCTGGCTTCTGTATTATGCTTTCAAGTTTCATCCATCTTGAGGTATGTATTAGTACCTTACTTCTTTGTATGGCTGAATAATATTCCATGGTGTAAACAGCACATTTTGTATTTTCACTGTGTTTCTATTTCTTGTTTTCTGCTGTAGTACTATTTCCATTCCTTACATCTGTTTATGAGGCATTAAATATCAGCATGTTTCCAAAGGATGTTACAGATTTCCTAAGAACTTCTGTAGAAAGGATGAAAGAAAGTCGCCTCAAAGATAAAGCAAAGGTAAAAGCTGGTGATGGTTACTTAAGGACGTTCAAAGGTTATTTGGCTCTAGATGTATGTTTTATATAACTGTTTGTCCTTTTCTAAAATTAGATAGAGAACTCTAGGTTGAGATCAAGAATTTTTAGATTGGAAGGGAGAATGAAGAATTTAGTGGCTGGGAATGGAGGCATAAAATATATGAGAAAGAAAGAATTTAAAATTGAAAGATAAATGCTAGGCACCAGTGGCTCATGCCTGTAATACGCTCTACTCAGGAGGCTGAGATCAGATTTGAAGATCATGGTGTGAAGCCAGCTTGGGCAGGAAAGTCAGTGAGCCTCTTCTCTAGTTAGCCAGAAGTGGCTCAAGTGGTACAGTGTTAGCCTAGAGCAAACAAGAGGGAAAGAAACCAGGTTCTGAGTTCAAGTCCTAGTATACACACACGCGTGCGCGCGCACACACACACACACACACACACACGTGATTATTTTATTTCCAAGCTTCACTTGGCTATAGGCCATCTACTGAAGTGTGTCTAGTTTAAATTTGAGCCCCTGAAGGCTTGTCTGAATATCTGATTCCTACAGCTTAGACATCAGAACAAGGATGTCTGTAGGGCAGAAAGACAGTACTGGGTTCCTCCAAGTGTCACTGAAAAATCTGTAACATTCCAGAATGGTTATGTGTTTCCAGATGCTTGCTCTAAAGAGATGAATCTGTGGACTCTACATTAAGAAGAATGTGCACAGCCGGGCTCTGGTGGCTCATACCTGTAATTTTAGCTACTCAGGAGGTTGAGATCTGAGGATCGTGGTTCAAAGCCAGCCTGAGCAGGAAAGTCCATGAGACTTTATCTATAATTAGCCACCAGAAAACTGGTGGCTAATTATGGCCACCAGCGCTGTGGCTCAAGTGGTAGAGCACTAGCCTTGAGCTGAAAAGCTCACAAACAGTGCCCTAGCCCAGAGCCCCATAATCAACAACAACAACAAAGGAAGTCTGAAAAAAGACTGAAGTCCTGGTGTTGTTTGTGAGCAAACAGATGTGATGGGAGAAGAAGCCACATCCTACCTGGGCCAAGAGTTTGCTCTTAGAAGTCAGAGAATGTCAGAGCTGGGGAGAGCAAAGACCAAAAGCTGTTGGTCAGGACACCTGGCTTTCTTTTAGGAGAAGATCCTGATCTGACCAAAGTATTAAATAGATATTCTTGTTCTATGGTGATTCAGGCAATCTTCGGCCAGGCATTGGCTGTTCACACCTGTAATCCTTGCTACTCATGAGGCTGAGATCACATCTAAGGATTATAGTACAAAGCCAGCCTTGCCAGAAAAGGCCATGAGACTTATTTCCAATTAACCATCAGAAACCCGGAGGTGATGCTGTGGTTCAAAGTGGTAGAGTGTCAGCCTTGAACAAAAAAGCTCAGGGACAGTGCCCAGGCCCTGAGTTCAAGCCTCATGACTGACAAATAAGAAAGAAAAATAAATAAAAAAGAAAGATGTGTGGAGTTACATGGGGTATATTCACAGAGGGAGGCTAAGCTCTGCTCTTCTGATTTACTTCTCATTTCATGGATTACCTTCTGTTTTTGAAATGTATCTGTCTTCTTTCCAGCACTGAGTGGATTTATTGCAGCTGATGATTAACTCTCAGAATTCCAAAGACATGGAGTCCCACAAAGGTAACAAGGAATCTTTTGGGGTCTACTCATGAGGAAAATGTGAAGTCAGTTTTCCACATAGAGGTATATTTCTGCAGAATTTTAGAAAGATCCACGCTCTGCTTTTATATATGGCAGCCAAAGGGAATTGCATTCTCATTACCATGGTCTTATATATTACATTTACAGCCAGGTGCCAGTGTCTCATGCCTGTCATCCTAGCTACTCAAGAAGGGGAAATCCAACGATCATTATTCAAAGACAGCCCAGGTAGAAAAGAGACTCTGATCTCAAAAACCACTGAAAAACCACAAGTAGAACAGTGACTGAAGTGGTGGAATATTAGCCTTGTGCTAAAAGGATCAGGGACAGAGCTCAGGCCCTGATTTCAAGCCCCAGAAATCACATAGACACAGACACAGACACAGACACACAGACACACACACTTATTCTCTTCCTATCATTATTATTTTCATATTCAAGTTCTCTCATGTTTGTTCACTGAAAACCCTTTCATGTGAGCTCATGAGTCTTTTCTTCTTCTCCATATATATTTTTTTTTTTTTGTTGGTCGTGGGGCTTGAACTCTGGGTCTGGGCGCTGTCCTTCAGCTCTTCAGCTCAAGGCGAGCACTCTACCACTTGAGCTACAGTGCCACTTCCGGTTTTCTGGTGGTTTATTGGAGATAGGAGTCTCACAGTCTTTCCTGCCCGGGCTGGCTTTGAACCGAGATCCTCAGACCTCAGCCTCCTGAGTAGCTAGGATTACAGGCGTGAGCCACCAGCACCTGGCTCTTCTCCATATTTTTAAGTACATGGTATTTTAGAGAAATTGTAGCTTCATAGACAAATTGAGCTAAATGTAAAAAGATACTCCTGGACTACATATGAATAACCTCTTAACATCCAAATTGATTATAGTGATTTCTTTTCTTTTTTTGTCTAATCCTGGAGCTTGAACTCAGGGCCTGGAAACTATCCTTTAGATTTTTTGCTTAAGACTGGCATTCATCCACTTGAGCCACAGCCCTACTTCTGGCATTTGGTGATTTATTAGAGATGAGAGTCTTGGAGCTTTTCTGCCTAAGCTGGCTTTGAATTTCAATCCTCAAATCTCAGCCTCCTGACTAGCAAGGATTACAGGAATGCACCATTTGAACCTGGCAACCTATTGATTTCTCCATCCTTAGATCCTAGGATTCCCTTAGATCCTTCGAATATGTGTCAATGGAAAAGATCCCTCCATGTTCTTTTCTTTTTTTTTTTTTCTTAAAATATATTTTTTATTGTGAAGATACTGTTCAGAGGGGTTACAGTTACATGAGCAAGGTAATGAGTACATTTCTTTCTTTTTTTTTGTCAGTTGTGGAGCTTGAACTTTGGGCCTGGGCGCTGTCCCTGAGCTCTTCAGCTCAAGATGAGAGCTCTACCACTTGAGCCATGGTACCACTTCCGGTTTTCTGAGTGGTTTATTGGAGATAAGAGTCTCACAGTCTTTCCTGCCCCGGCTGGCTTTGAACCACAATCCGCAGATCTCAGCCTCCTGAGTAGCAGGGATTACAGGCGTGAGCACCAGCGCCTGGCCATTAATACATTTTATTTTATTTTATTTTATTTGTGAACATACTGTACAGAGGGGTTACAATTACATGGGCAGGATAATGCGTACATTTCTTACCAAGCATTGCAGCCTCCTCCTTTTGTTTACCCTTCACATCCCTTCCCAGCCTCCCCCCTCCCCCCCAATCCCAATCCTTCTCCTTCCCCCCCTTCCCCCCCCCCCCCCCGCACTGACTTGTAAAGCTCGTTTTGGACATGACAACTTGTACTTCTCATTGTTGCAACAGGTCCACCTGTATCCTTAAACAACTGGTTTTTCCCCATCTCCTCCTCAAGTTATACTGACATCAAATATAGTGAAAGCAGGGGTTATACTGTGGGGGAGGGACATACAAAGCAACAAAGAGATAATCTTATAAATGCATTAGAAACACATGCATGAAAGAAAAAAACATTAAAATACATATCTAAGGGTTCATTTTCCTGACATCACATTATCTGACCTTTTCCGCTTGACTCATACATATACTAGATATTGCAAATAAGGGAAACCATGGGACCTATGTTTCTTTGGGCCTGGCTTACTTCACTTAATATAATTTTTTCCAAGCCTTTCCATTTCCTAACAAATGGGGCAATGTCATTCTTTCTGATGGAGGCATAGAATTCCAGTGTGTATATATACCACATTTTCTTGATCCATTCATCTACTGAGGGGCATCTGGGTTGGTTCCATATCTTAGCTATGGTAAATAATGCTGCAATAAACATAGTTGTGCTGGTAGCTTTAGTGTGGTCTTGTTTGTAAACATTTGGGTAAATGCCCAAAAATGGGATTGCTGGGTCATAGGGGAGTTCTATGTGAAGTCTTTTGAGGAACCTCCATACTGCTTTCCAAAGTGGTTGAACAAGTTTACATTCCCACCAACAATGAAGTAAGGTTCCCTTCTGTCCACATCCCCTCCAGCATCTGTTGTTGTTAGAGTTCTTGATTTTTGCCGTTCTAACTGGGGTGAGGTGATATCTCAATGTTGTTTTGATTTGCATTTCTTTTATGGCTAGGGATGTTGAACATTTCTTCATGTGTCTATTGGCCATCCTTCTTTCTTCTTCAGAGAAGTTTCTCTTTAAGTCTTTAGCCCACTTATTTATTGGGCAGTTGTTTCTTTGAGGATTTGTTGTTGCGGGGTTTAATTTTTTGAGTTCCAAGTATATTTTAGATATGAGACCCTTGTCTGTTGTATGGCTAGTGAAGATCTTCTCCCAATCCGTGGGCTTTCTATTGATCTTGCTAGCTATGTCATTTGCACTGCAGAAGCTCTGCAACTTTATGCAATCCCATTTGTCCAACCTTTCTTTGATTTGTTGTGTTTCCGGGTCTCTATTCAAAAAATTTCGGCCTGAGCCAAGGAGACCTAGGGTTTCTCCTATTCCATCCTGTAATGTTTTCAGAGTGTCTGCTTTGACTTCAAGGTCTTTGATCCATTTGGAGTTGATTCTGGTGCAGGGTGATATATAAGGATCTAGCTTTAGTTTTCTACATGTAGTTAACCAGTTTTGCCAGCACCATTTACTGAAGAGGCTGTCTTTCTTCCATTCTATTGTTTTAGCTCCCTTATCGAAGATTAGATGGCTATAGGTCTGTAGGTTCATTTCTGGGTTTTCAATTCTATTCCATTGGTCCTGAGGTCTGTTCTTATGCCAATACCAAGCTGTTTTGATTACTATGGCTTTAAAGTAGAATTTGAAATTTGGTATTGATATTCCTCCAGCAGTGTTCTTTCCATTGAGGAGTGTTTTTGCTATTCGGGGTCTTTTATTGTTCCATATGAATTTTTGGATTGCCTCTTCTATTTCCTTGAAGAACGAGGGTGGAATTTTGATAGGTATTGCATTGAATTTGTAGATAGCCTTGGGAAGTATTGCCATTTTCACGATGTTAATCTTGCCAATCCAGGAGCATGGGAGGCTTTGCCATTTTTTTAGCTCTGTGTTGATTTCCTTTTTCAAGATTTTAAAGTTTTCATCATAGAGGTCCTTCACTTCTTTAGTTAATTCCTAGGTATTTTATTTTTTGTGGGACTATTACAAATGGATTTGCTTTCCTAATTTCAGCCACATTTTTCTCATTGTTGGCATACAGAAAAGCCATTGATTTTTGGGGGTTAATTTTATAACCTGCTACTTTGCCAAAGTTTTGAATCAGCTTGAGTAATTTGGGAGTGGAGTCTATGGGATTCTTTAAATACAAGATCATGTCATCTGCAAAGAGGGAGAGTTTTATTTCTTCTTTCCCTATTTGGATCCCCTTTATGTCTGCATCTTGTCTTATTGCTGTAGATAGGCATTCTAATACTAGATTGAAGAGAAGTGGAGAGAGTGGGCATCCTTGTCTTGTTCCTGAGTTAAGAGGAAATGGCTCTAGTTTTTCACCATTGAGTATAATGCTGGCTGTAGGTTTGTCATATACAGCTTTTATTGTATTGAGGAATGTTCCATGGATTCCTAATTTTTCCAAAACCTTCATCATGAAGAGGTGTTGGATCTTGTCGAATGCTTTTTCTGCATCTATTGAGATAACCATGTGGTTCTTATTCTTGCTCCTGTTGATGTGATGAATAATATTAATTGATTTGCGTATATTGAACCAGCTTTGCATCCCTGAAATGAATCCTGTTTGATCGTGGTGTACGATTTTTTGGATAAATTGTTGAAGTCGATTGGCCAAAATTCTGTTGAGAAGTTTTGCATCAATATTCATCAAAGAAATGGGTCTATAGTTCTCTTTCCTTGATGAGTCTCTGCCTGGTTTTGGGATGAGGGTTATGATGGCTTCATAGAATGTGTTCGGTAGTGAGCTTTCTCTTTCAATTTCATTGAAGAGTTGGAGGAGTATTGGTGTGAGCTCTGCTTTGAAGGCCTTGTAAAATTACGCTGTAAAGTCATCTGGTCCTGGACTTTTCTTAGCTGGGAGGTCTGTTATTGCTGTTTCTATTTCAGAGCTTGATATGGGCCTGTTAAGATAGTTTAACTCATCTTGGTTTAGTTTTGGCATGTCAATATTTGCTAGGAAAAGGTCCATTTCTGTCAAGTTCTCAAACTTATTAGCATAAAGTTTTGAGAAGTATTCCCTTATAATGTTCTGAATCTTGGTTGTTTCCGTGGTGATGTTTCCATTCTCATCTCTGAGTTTATTAATTTGGGTGTGTTCTCTTCTTTTTCTGATAAGATTTGCTAAGGGTCTGTCAATTTTGTTAAGTTTTTTGAAGAACCAACTCTTTGTTTTGTTGATTCTTTCTATAGTTTTTTTGGATTCTAATTCATTTAATTCTGATTTAATTTTGATTATTTCTTTCCGTCTACTGGATTGGGGTTTATCTTGCTGCTCTTTTTCAAGGAGGTTTAGATGTGTCACTAAATTGTTAGTTTCAGATCTCTCCAATTTGTTGATGTAGGAGCTCAGAGCTATAAACTTGCCTCTGAGTACTGCCTTTGCTGTGTCCCAGAGGAGCTGGTAATTTGTGTGTTCATTTTTGTTGAATAGCATGAACATTTGAATTTCCTTTCTAATCTCTTCCATGACCCATTCATGATTCAGCAGTGTGTTGTTCAGCCTCCATGTGATGCCAGACTTTCTTTGGTGGCTTTTGGTGTTGAGTTCTAATTTTATTCCCTTGTGGTCAGAGAGGATGCAAGGTATAACTTCAATGTTTCTGAATTTAGTCAAGTTTGCTTTGAGGCCTAAAATGTGGTCTATTTTGGAAAACGTTCCATGTGCTGCTGAGTATTCTGATGCTGCTGGGTGAAATGTTCGGTAGATGTCTGTTAAGTCTAGTTGATCTATGCAGCCGTTTAGATCTGCGGTTTCTCTGTTGAGTTTTTGCTGAGTTGATCTATCTAGTGGGGAGAGTGGTGTGTTAAAATCCCCAACAATTAATGTCTTTGGATCTATATGGGACTTGAGGGAAAGTAGTGTTTCTTTGATAAATTTGGGTGCTCCATTGTTTGGCAAATAGATATTTAGAATTGTAATATCCTCCTGAAGGAGAGATCCTTTAATTAGTATGGAGCGACCTTCTTTATCTCTTCTCACGAATTTTAATTTGAAGTCTATTTTATCTGATATTAGGATTGCAACTCCCGCCTGTTTATGGGGGCTGTTTGCTTGGTAGATTTTGTTCCAGCCTTTAACATTGAAAATGTGTTTGTTTTTACGGGCAAGATGTGACTCCTGCAGGCAGCAGATAGAAGGGTCTTGTATTTTAATCCAACTAGACAGTCTATGTCGCTTAATTGGAGAGTTCAGTCCATTAACATTAAGAGATAGGACTGAGAGGTATTTGGGAGTTCCTGCCATGCTATCCACCTTCTTGGGGGCTGTGAAAACTGGGTTCTTCCTAAGGTTCTTGGATTCTCAGTTTGGGTGCAGTTTCTTGGCCTTTATTGCGGTCTTGTTGGTTTTCTATGTGTAGGACATCTTTAAGAATCTTTTGTAGGGCTGGTTTGGTGGAGATGTATTGTTTCAATTTTTCTTTGCTATGGAAGGTTTTTATTTGTCCTTCAGTTATGAAGGAGAGTTTAGCTGGGTACAGTATTCTTGGTTGATAGTTGTTTGTTTTTAGGGCATGGCATACATCATTCCAGGCTCTTCTTGCTTTGATTGTCTCTGCTGAGAAATCTGAGGTGATTCTAATTGGTTTCCCTTTATAGGGGATTACCCTTTTCTCCTTGACAGCTTTAAGGATCTTTTCCTTGGTCTGAGTTGATCCTGTGTGGATTATAATGTGACGGTGGGATGTCCTATTCTGGTCTGGTCTATTTGGGGTTCTAAAAGCTTCTTGTATCTGAATAGGCCTATCTTTTTGTATGTTTGGGAAGTTCTCTGCTAGGATCCTGTTAAACAAATTTCCTAGACCATTAACTTCTGTTTCTAGGTGCTCCTCTACACCCATTATCCTTAGATTAGGCCTTCTGATGGTGTCTTCCAGGTGTTGGATAGATCTATCATATTTCTTGGACTTGTCTTGGATGGTTGTATGTTCTTTCTCTATAATATCTAGGCTGTCTTCAATCCCTGAGATTCGATCTTCTGCATGGTCTAACCTGCTGTCAAGACTCTCTACTTTGTTTTTTATCTCTTTTCCTTCTAATTGGTCAGCTTTGATGGCTTCAAGTTCTTTGTTGAAGCTCTGTTTTAGGTCTTGTATGAATTTCTTTACTTCCTTAATTTGGTGTTCAGTGTTTGTTCTCAAATCACTTAGTTGATTGGTTATGGTTTCTTTGGACTCCCATTCCTTCTGTTGGGTTCCATTCAGCATTCCCTTTGTGGTCTCCCTGACTTCCTTCAGCTCTTTGTTAATGGATTCCATGAATGCCTTTAGTGATCTTTGTGTATTCTCTACCTGGTCTCTCAATTCCTGTATTACTCTTTGATTAGCTTCCTCCCATTCGTGGGATTCCTGTAGTTCTCTTTCCTCTCGTTCGTGGGATTCCTGAAATTCTCTTTGAGTGTTCTCAGCCTGCTCATGCCATTCCTCCCTTTCTCTTTGAGTATTCTCAAGTTGTTCATGCAAATCCTGTATCAGTTTTTGAGTAGCTTCCTCACGCTTATGATATTCCTGTATAAGCTTTTGGGATGCCTCCTCTCTCTCCCTTTCACGCTCATACAGAGTCCTTTGTAAGTTGTCAAACTTCTCATTTATCATGTTTGCCAGCAGTGTTTGTAGAGCTATTTGGGAACTCTCCTCTGGATTATTCATTATCTGTTCTTACCCCTGATTATCAAGATTGGGATTTGAGATACCCGGATTTGCCATTTTTTCTAGTGTTTTTTCGGCTTACTCTGCCCATTTGAGATGAAAATAGCACCAGTTTTGTGCTAGAACACTATCTTAAGGCAACCATCAACCAAAGTTTGCATTTGTACAGTCAATAGTCTACAGATACAATCTAGTTCAACAGATACATCTATTCAGCATCAAACAACTATATGTTAATGGGCTTCGAACCGCAGAGAAGAATTTGGAAAACCAGAAATTATTAGGGTTAGGGAGAGATGTGGGTAAAAAATAGGAATAGATTGGTGTGGGGAGGCACAGGGAGAGTTAACTATGTCCTAATCCCAATGCAGGAAATAGGTTGGGTAGGATGCATGTAGAGAGAGAGAGAAAAAGAAGAAAGGGAAATGAAAAGAGACCAGAAAAAAATAGAAACGTAAAAATTAATATTATTATGGAGATTAAAAGACCATCTATTTAGAGAGGAATGTGAGTATATTAATAGAAGGGTAGGGACATAGAGGAGAAGTGAAAAACTTAAAAAAATGCTTAAAATATTATATAGGTATAAAGAGGTAGTACTGCTATTAAGGAATTTAAGTCTCAGAGGTTTTGAATTGAGTAATAAATTTGTGGATTAAGTGTGTACACATTGGGGGATAGGGTCTACTAGTTAACTATGGGTTTATCTGAGGATGTGCAGGGCAAGAGTTAAGTCACATAAAGAAGATCAAAAGAGAGGAGAAGGTGAAAAGGATTAGAAAGGGAGAAAAAAAGATCAGAAGTTCAGTAGAGCTAGACAAAAAAACAAAAAGATAGTTAAGAAAGAAAGAAAAAGAGAAAGAAGACAAGAAAAGAAAGGAAAACGCACATTCATGTATTCCTAAAATAAAAATTATAAGAGGAAAAAAAAGTTACTGGAAAACAATTATTTTTTCAAAAAAGGCGAAAATTAAAGATTAATAAAATTTTTAGAAAAGGAAAAAAATTTACATATATATAAGGTACCAAAAAGAAAAAAAAAAGAAAAGAAGAGGAAGAAAAAAAAAAAGTTCTTTGGGTTTTTTTTTTTTTTTTTTTTTTTTTTTTTTGGGAGGGGTGGGAAGAATCCTGTATCTCCCTTTTGTCTGTAACCAGTCTCTTGTTGGAGTCTCTGGTCAGCTTGAGGTCCTGTGGCTTGATTGGTTCTTAAGTCAGTTTGTTCAAACAGGCAGAAAAATGCTCTGCTTTACCCAAGTTTTTGAGATCCCCCTCCCAGATTCGTTTACTGGGAGGGTGATTTGCTTTGAGAATCACAAAAGAGGGGGATGCAGTGGTGAGGCTAGGTTCTGGGTAGAGTTGAGGCCTTTCAACAATCAGTAGCTTTTTCCTGGGGCTATTTTGTGAAAGAAACTCACAGAGCCCAGCCTGGAGCCTTTCTCAGGGTTTCTGTTTTTCAATTGATTGTTGAGGCTGCTAGAGGGAGGGGCAGCCTCTGGCTCTGGTTACCCAGTGAGGAAAGCCAATCCAATGGCTGGTGCCTGAGCTGGGTGACTTTTCCCTGGATGGAGCTGAGTCTGGCAGGTCACTTCGCCGTTAAGTTCTTGTGACCTGCTAAGTGACTCGTTTTATTCCAAGGCCTGGGTTGGAGCTGGCAGCTCCTCCGAGCTTTGTCGGTATCCAAGATGGAGATCACCAGTGCTGGGGGGGAGGGGTGGCCTTCCCTCCTCTGCTCCCTAAGAAGGAGTGAGGACGTCGGGCTTCTACTCACGTGGAGTCTTGGATCCTGGGTCGTCTCTGGTCTGCACATTGCAGGATGAAGATGTCCGCTCCTTGTCGGTTCTTGCTGGTGTTGAGTAGAATCCGCTTGCCCGCTGCGTCTGGCTCCTTCGTCCTGGACTCTCTGTGTGAGCGTTCAGTTATGGCCCCGGCTGTGTTCTCCGCCGCGACCCTGCCGCCGCCGCGGCGGCTGCTGGCAGGCGCTCAGATGTGTCTTTTTGCCTTGGCTTCCCCTCTCTTGTCTAAATCTCTGTCCTGTGATGGCACACTTGGTGTGATTCTCTGGCTTAGGACTGTTCACTGGAACTCTAAAACTGCTTTCTATGTGAGAGCTTGTTCAGATTCCAGCTTCTCCTCCGCCATCTTCCCGGAACTCCTCCATGTTCTTTTCTTTCTATTGTTATTAAGTAGTTGTACAAGGGGGTTTTGTCTTGCTGTTTCCATATGTGTATGCAATGTCCCCCAATCAAACAGATGGGGTCACACTGCTCTGGTGGCACCTGTTAGATAGAATATGGTCTCTTAAATGACCCAGCTCTAAGTGGCACAAATGGAGAACACAGACAAGATGGGCAATGGTAGTGCAGACCTTTGGGAAACTGGATTGAACTTAGTTTGTCTCTTTAGCTCTTGTCAAATGTGGTGACTAGGTGACATTACCTTGCTTTTCTATGTCTTATCCTTAGGAATTAGTGGTCTTATAAACCATGATTGTGGCATTGTGTACTGACTTCATTGACCTAAAATGTATGTTTCTTTTCCTTTAGGTCTCTCTGACCTGGAGCTAGCAGCCCAATCAATTATCTTTATTTTCGCTGGCTATGAGACCACCAGCCTCACTCTTTCTTTTGCTATGTATCTATTGGCCCTTCACCCTGATGTCCAAAAGAAGCTGCAAGAGGAAGTTGACAGGACTTTACCCAATAAGGTGAGGGCAAGGCACCTGGGGAGGGCGGGAACTGATGAGGCATTGCAAGAATGTCTCCTTATCACTTCTGGTGAGGAATTCTGTACAAGGTTGTAAGCACAGAAGGCTTCTTCAAATTTTTTGGGAAGAATTTGAAGAAAAAATTAAAAGGCAAGGGAAATAAAGGTATTAAGTGCTACTCAAAGAAATATGATTGTTGTAAAAAGCTCATTTTTTCCAACTGCATCCATGATCTGTCATTAAAAATAACATGGCTACAGCAAGCACAGATGGTTCATGCCTGTAATCCTAGCTACTTAGGAAGCTCAGATGTGAGGATCATGGTTCAAGGCCAGCTCAGTCATGAAAGTCAGTGAGATTTTATCTCCAATTAACCACAAAAATCTGGAAGTGGAGCTGTGTCTCACATGGTAGAGCACTAGCCTTGGGCAAATAAGCTCAGGTCTGGTGCCCAGGCCCAGAGTTTAAGTACTAGTGCCCACCCAAAAAGGCAAAAATCTCATGGCAGAGAAGTATAAGCACATATGAACTAAGTATTTAGATGCTGATAGGTGCTAGACGTGCTGTGCTCATACCAGGATGGACTTGGCTAGGCTGCACAGGTGACTCAAGACTCAGTCTCCTGGGTCAGAGTTAGAGTTGAGGAAGCTAAGCTATGACCCCAGGCATCTGGCATCTAAGCTGATCTTCATTAGAGCACAGAGTGGCAACCACACATTTGTCACTCTGTGCTCACATCTTTGACACCACTGAGATTCTGTGGGCAGCTGGACTGGCAGTCAGTAGGGTACACGGCCTCCTCTTCTGAGCCCGCAATCAAGCTCTGAAGGAACAACAATGGACTGGTCCAGCAATGAGGATAGGGCTGAGTCTGTGCATTTGTATCCTCTTTAGAACTTTTACTAGAACTGAAAGGATGTTTACTGGTAGTATCCTTATATATATACTATATATTTATACTATATGATTTATACTATATACTATATATTTATACTATATAATTATTTTCCAATTACAAAAAGGACTAGTTTCTCCCTTGATTAGTTATAGAATTGCATACGAAATATGATATTGTATATATAATATATATGTACTATAATGTATCCATGTATGTTATATAATCACAAAAGTGGCCATGCAGGCTATTTCAACTAAATGGAATAGGATTTCTCTTTTCTAAACACTATAACCTCTGTTCTCTCTCTGGTGAGATGTAACACTGACTTTGGTGTATTTGACTGGAGGGTCATTGTCTTCAGCTATTGGTCACATTCCCTCACAGGAGAAAGAAAAGCAGTACAGGACAACAATGAGCTTGGGACCCATGGAATGGACTAGCATAGCCATCCCTCCTACTTGTGTTTTTCCATGGACCATCGAGCAGATCCTAGGACGTAATTATTAGTTAAACACCTTGTGAAAGTTAAGATTCTTTACCAACAAGAGTTATTCTTCAAAGCTCCTAATAACACTGGCAGAATTTCATTGATTGAGTTCAGACTACATCCCAAACTTGTTAGGCACCTGCCACCTATGATGCCGTGATGGATATGGAGTATGTGGACATGGTGGTGAACGAGGTTCTCAGGCTGTACCCCATTGCTGGCCGACTTGAGAGGGTCTGTAAGGCAGATGTGGAAATCAACGGAGTGGTTATTCCCAAAAACACCCTGGTGATGGTACCAACCTACGCTCTTCAACGTGACGCCAAGTACTGGCCAGAGCCTGAGGAATTCCGCCCTGAGAGGTAAGTGGGCTGGGGGGAAAGATGCCTTCCTTGACATGGTAATTTCCAGCACGTGCGTGGCCCCTTAACATAGAAGGCATAGTGTTCTTGTTCAATGATTTGCACAAATGTCTTTATCTTCAGCAATTTTTTTAATATTACAAGCATGACAAATTTGGACAAAATTGTAAAAGTGGACCAGAAAAAAGGGATACAAATTCTTAAGTCTAGAAATAATCATTTGTTAATGATGTCACATCTATGGATATATATCCAGGAGCATACTTCTATGCATGTAATTGTAGTGGGTTTTATTTTTCTGTTTTGTTGTTTTTGTTTATCTGTCATAGGGCTTGAACTCAGGACCTGGGCACTGTTCCAGAGCTCTTTTGCGCTCAAGGCTAGTGCTCTACCACTTTGAGTCATGGAATGACTTCTGGTTGTCTGGTGGTTAGGTTGAAGATAAGAATCTCTTTTCCTGCCAGTCCTGGCTTTGAAATGAGTTTCTCTGATCTCAAGCTCCTGAATGGCTAGGATGACAGACATGATTCTCCAGCTCCCAGCTGGACTTTACTTTTAAAGAACTGCTTACCATCCTGTGTTAATATACTATATAAACATATGTGTGTGTGGGGGGGAGAGAGAGAGAGGTACATGGTTGGATAGAGGACTGACAGACTGAATTATTGATTGATTGATCACTCTGTAATTACAGAGGACTGTAATTTACACCTGTATTTCAGTTACTTGTGGCTCAAAACCCTTTGAAACATATGAAACAAGCTGGGCACCGGTGGCTCACACCTGTAATCCTGGGTACTGAGGAAGCTAAGATCTGAGGATCATGGTTCAAAGCCAGCCCCGGCAGGAAAGTCTGTGAGACTCTTACCTCCAATAAACTACCAGAAAACCAGAAGTGGTGCTGTGGCTCAAGTGGTAGAGTGCTTGCCTTGAGCTGAAGAAGATGAGGGACAGCACCCAAGCCCAGAGTTCAAGCCCCATGACTGACAAAAAAAAAAAAAAGAAACAGTATTTAGTATATACAGCAGTATTGAATATATACAAAACAGAAAAATATAAGTATTATACTGAATGTATTTAACAGGAGTAATTGTATGTAATCTAGAGATGATTTGAAGTATACACTAGGACATAACGTCTTTTGCAAATAGTCTGCCATTTCTTATCAGGGCCTTGAGCATCTATGGATTATGTTTTGTTTGGATGTTGCAACTAATCCTCCATAGACAGGGCAAAGTGTGTGTGTGTGTGTGTGTGTGTGTGTGTGTGTGTGTGTGTATGCACGTGGGTGACAGGTGGGTGTGTATGAAGATTTAGGATGATTGTATGCATCTGCCATCATTTATTCTATACTCTCTGCATTTAGGTGTTGGGGGTTTTTATTCCCTCTGGTTTTCCCTTCCTTTAGCTGTCTAAATTCACCATACCACCCCATTTTGGGAAACATAGTTGTCTTGCACTGATTAGTCATTGGTCCTTGACCCTCCAGGGTGAGCACTGAAATGCAGACTGAGGACCTGAGATGTCTTGGGCCTGATGGTTCAGGAAACCTCGCTGAGGCCAGAGCAGACTGTGGGTCCTCATGGCCCCATGTGTGGCTGCTATCCTGGGGCAGCTCCTGAATCATCCTTCCTCTGGTGTTGATTGAGCAAGCTCTCCTGGAAATGTGGAGCTAAGGGCAGGCTTTGGGCGCAGTGTACAATCTAGAAATAATTTCATTGTTATGTTGGTAAACTATTTTAAAATGGGATTTTAAGATCAGAAGATGTGTGATCTTGACCTCAATTGTCCCTGAACTGGGGTCTTCCTGGTGGCAGAGGCCTTGTCTTGTGGGCTGTGCTGTCTCTAGAGCCAGCATGAAGTGTGCCCCTCGCTCTGGTTGAAGGAGCGAGAAGGAAAGTGTAGATAAGAAAACCCACTGTTTATTGTGCTACACGCAACTGCAGTGTTGCCTATAAATATGTCACTTCTACATGTCCATGCATCTGGAAAATTCTAGGGTGAGGAGACAGGAAAAGATGTATAGTTTACAATTCTTTCTTTTTGTTGGTTAGACATTTTTTTATATTTTATTTTTTTCAAATTTTTTATTGTGATTGTGGTTACATAATTTCCCAAATTTCACAGTTTTGTGGGATAGTGATGCTCAGTTAAAGTCACAAACACATTCTAACTTTCCTGGAGCAAATTGTCTATCACAGTCTATAACATTGATGAGTTCTATGAGCTTTGTGGTACAGTTATTTCTTCCACATTGGGTGACATGTACATTCCTTTTGTTTTGCATAGCATCAGCTGTTCCTCTTTCCCATTTGTTCCCTCCCTCCCATTGCTGCCATTGAGTTGCTTAGTTCATTTTGATCAGTGTCCAGTGCAGCTGATGGGTCCCACTGGTGTATGTTTTTCCCTGATTCCCTCTAGTTCTGTGTCATCCTCCTGGTTTCCCTCCGGTGTGCACATATATACCATACATGTGATCAGCAGCATGGGGTTATTTAGTAGTGTTTCGACCAGATGAGTGGAAGTCCTTTGTTTCTTAAGTTCTGTTAATTTTGTCGTATCACCTAACATTTTGGATTTAACATCCACTTATCAGGGAGACCATGTGCCTTTGTCTCTTTCCTCTTGGCTTACCTCACTCAACATGATTTCTTCTAACTCCATCCATTTCCCTGCAAATGCCATTATTTTGTCATTTCTGATGGCTGCATAATATTCCATTGTGTATAGATACCACAATTTTTTGATCCATTCATCTGTGGTGGGACATCTGGGTTGTTTCCATATCCTGGCTATTGTGAACAGTGTTGCAATAAACATGGAGGTGCACGTGTCCTTGTATACTGGTTCCTGTTGTTCAGGATAGATGCCTAGAAGTGGTATGACTGGGTCATAAGGGAGGTCAATATTTAGCTTTCTGAGGACCCTCCAGACTGTTTCCAAAGTGGTTGTATAAGTGTACATTCCCACCAGCAGTGTAATAGGGTTCCTCTTTCTCCGCATCCCTCCAGCATTTGTCATTGGCTGATTTTAGGATGTAGGCCATTCTGACTGGGGTAAGGTGGTATCTCAGGATTGTCTTTATTTGCATTTCTTTCACAACCAGGGATAGTGAACATTTCCTCATGTGTTTCTTTGCCATTTTTATCTCTTCATCTGAGAAGTCTCTCTTTAATTCCCTTGTCCATTTAGTAGTTGGTTTGTTAGGTTTGGGAGGGATTAGTTTCTTGAGTTCCCTGTATATACTGGATATTAACCCCATGTCTGATATATTTTTGCTAAATACTTTTTCCCAATTAGTTGGTTATCTTTCTAGCTTGGTTGCTTATAGCTTTAGCTGTGCAGAAGCTTACTATTTTAAGGTAGTCCCATTTGTCGAGTCTCTCTCCAATTTGTTGTGACCCTGGGACTCTGTTCAGGAAGTTCCTTCCTTGGTTAGACATTTTTAAGATACAATTTTATTGTTGTTACTAAGGTATTGTACAGTAACTAGGCTACCATTTCCTAAGTCAGATAATGAGTACATTTCTGTAGTTGTTGTTGATGATGATGGTATTAGTTGTTCCCTGTGCCTGTAAATTTTTTCTTAGAGGAAGCGCAGAAAAGGAGAGAAGAAAGATGAACTAATGTAGTCATGCTGTACTATTGCGTGCAGAACCACAGAAGGAGCCAGGTGGCTCACACCTGTAATCCTAGCTACTCAGAAGGCTGAGATCCTAGGATTGAAGTTCAAAGCTAGCCCAGGCAGGAAAGTCCCCACAAGATTCTTATCTTCAATGAGCCACCAGACAATCAGAAGTGGCACTGTGGCTCAAAGTGGTAGAGCACTAGCCTTGAACTGAAGGGTTCTGGGATAGCGCCCAGGTACTGAGTTTAAGCTCTATAACCCACAAAAATAAAGAGAGAAAGAGAACAAACCATAGCAGGATTTCATTGATCAGTACTATCTAGTACTGGTTAGGGATGTCTGAAGTTCAGCCACAAATAGCTGGGTTCTTGAGATGTTCATGTTTTCCCCACTTTTGTTGTTTCAGGTTCAGCAAGAAGAACAAGGGAAGCATCAATCCTTACATCTACATGCCCTTTGGAGCTGGGCCCAGAAACTGCATCGGCATGAGGTTTGCTCTCATGAACATCAAACTTGCTCTTGTCAGACTCATGCAGAATTTCTCCTTCCAACCTTGTAAGGAGATCCAGGTCAGTATACTTCCTAGGTAGATAATACTTCATGACATTTGTTCGGGACTGAATACTGGGGCTTGAACTCAGGGCTTCACAGTCTTCACTGTGTTGTTTGCTCAAGGCTGGTGCTGTACCACTTGAGCTACACCTCCACTTTCCAGGTTTTTGCTGGTTAATTGGAGAAAAGAGTCTTAGGGACTTTTTCTATCCTGGACAAACTTGAAAGTGTGATATCAGCTTCCTGAGTAGCTAGGATTATCCACATGAGCTGAGGGTGCCTGGCTTTATGGGAGATTTGGGGATTTGCCTATTTTTTTTTTAATTGAGAAGCCTATTGTCATACAAGTATATATTTGTTCATCTGTCAATATTTGATGAACCAAAAGAATCTTTGTTGTTTTTGTTCCATTTCTTGGATTCCCCAATTTGGGAATTAGATAATTTATTTGGCAAAATCAAAGTAGAAAGCTTGTGTCGACATAGGCAGATTAGCATGCCATGGCTCTGCTGAGGATCTTGGACCTGAGTGCATTTGAACTTCCTGTCAATTGGAATTAGAAAGCATGGCATATGATCATTATATATGATGATCTTGTCATTGTGATATTTGAGAGGATTCTTTTCTGACAAAGGTTACAGCTGTTTCCTGAAGGATAGAGGCTTATTTCCAAGGCTCACAAATTTAAAATTCTGCTCTTGCATGATAGTGTGATTCCTGCCAGAGAGAGGGAACATAGATAGAGAGATAGATAATTGATAGATAGATGATTGGTAGATAGATAGATAGTTTCTGCTTCTTGTATGGCTTTGGGGCAGCTGTGTCAATTTCCTATTAAGTGTGCAACCAAGTAACTTAACCTTAAGAAAAAGGGGGCCACAGTATACATGAAATGGGACAGATGCTCTATAGGTTCCCAGAGCATCTCTTTTCCAGATTGGAGAGTGTTCACTTTCATAACGACATGCTTGTCTTCCCTGTTCTGGGATAGGCAGGCCACCCCTCCACTACTGAAAACCTACTCACAGTATGGAGTACTTAGTGCAGTACTCAGAAATTCCCTATTTCCCACTACACTGGGATATCAAAAGAACATGATAGAAAAGTAAAAAGAAATGGAAGGAGGGAGAGAAGAAGGAAGAAAAGCAGGTACCAGCTGCTCATGCCTGTAATCCCAGCCATTCAGGATTTGGAGATCTGAGGAGCATGGTTAAAAGCCAGCAAAGTTAGGAAAGTCCATGAGACCCATATCTCATGGACTTAACTACTGGAAAGCTCGAAGTATAGTTGTGACACAAGTGGTTGAGTGCTAGCCTTGGACAAAAAGTGCAGTAACAATGCTGAGGCCTTCAGTTCAAACCCCAAGATACCCCCCTCTTCAATAGGAAGGAAAGAAGGAAGGAAAAAGAAAAGAAGGAAGAGAGAAAGTAAGCAAACAAGCAAGTCCTTCTTGAAGTCTCTCTCATTAAACTGCATTGGCTCAAATGGAAGAATGACTGGATTATTTAGAATTTGAAGACTGTTTCTGAAATTGAAATGTGTACTACTTTCTCAGGGTTATCCTTGACTGATCCAACAAATCCAAAATGAAACTTTTTATGAGTTTTCAAAAATATCTTGCCTTAATGGCTAAGAATCTGGTTTAAATTTTGTGTGTTTTTTGTGCCAGTCCTGGGACTTGAACTCAGGGCCTGGGTGCTATCCTTGAGCTTTTCCCCTCAAGGATAGTGCTCTACCACTTGAGCCACAGATCCATACCCAGCTTTAGGGTTGTTAACTGAAATTAAGAGCCTCACAAACTTTCCTGCCTGAGCTGACTTTGAACTGTGATCCTCAGATCTTAGCCTCTTGAGTAGCTAGGATTACAGGCATGAGCCACCATTATCTGGATGGTTCAATTTTTTAAACTCATTCTTTTTTTCTTAAAATTATATCAGTAAAGTAACATAACATAAATACCTATATTTTCCCCAGTGAACAGATGAAAGAATACTTTTCCGACCCCAGTCTTGACAGAGCTTAATGAATGAGTAGAAAGAATTCAAGACAGGCAATGTCAAAACTAGTTGTCAATCATTATTACCTTTATCTTTTTTCTTTGCTGCTATGATTGGAAGTGCATAGCTGATTGTTTTCTCATTATAATTCTTTGACTGTTGCAGATTCCTCTGAAATTAAGTGATCCAGGAATTCTTCAACCAGAAAAACCCATTGTCCTAAAGATTGTGTCAAGAGATGGGACCGTAAGTGGAGCATGATTTTCTGCAAAGATTTTTCTGCTGTGTTCTCCAAAGACATTGTTTCCAAGAGCACTAGAAAATCAGTTGATTGTATGGGGGAAACAGTCCCTCAGAAATGTAACCAGGCATGGTCTTCTGCACTGAATTCCTGATTAGCAATTCTGGACATTTTCAAGCTTGTTCAATGGCTGTGTGGGGTTTTTTTTAAATTACATTAAGGTTTATTGAGATTAACTGATTACATAAATTTTGCAAATATCACAGTACTGTAGGATAGTGATACTTAAAGTCACAAACACATTTCAACTTCACAAAGCAACTTGTCCTGATCATGGTCTATAAACTTCATTAATTCCATCAACTGTGACAATAAACTACTTCTTGCAAATCTGGTGATATGTACATTTCTTTCCTTTTGTTTGGTGTTAGCTATTCCCTCTTTCCCTCTCATTCCCTCCCTCCTGTGTGGGTTTTTATCTACTGGGTGTCATAAAGGAACTGACTTCTAGTCTCTCTAGTATTTCTCTCTCCTGTCATCTTTGTCGTTCTCAGAGCTGTGATCAGAGCGCAGGCATTTATCACTAATCTTATCAGCAATTAGGAAAAGGAGAGCTCTTGTGATGACCCCGTTGCAAAGATCTATCTTTAATGTTTTATTTGCATCATTCTACTATGTGAATTGTGTCAAGAAAGCTGATAACAAACTCCATTCTGCAAGGAGTATGACTATGAGGCCTCCACCCACAGGAGGGGCTGAAAGAGGATCTTCCATTTTTATCATCAGAACCAATGATTGCTTTGGATCTGTTTCAAGTCTCCAATTAGATTATTCATCATCCACAGAATTATCTGCTGAGTCCTTCCTCATTGAAGGTGTATTGCTCGTCTGATGCTACCATTTCTAAGCTCATGTTTTTGTACCACTCTACTGAGATGTATTGCATTAGGTTTTGATCTAATGTTTCTATCTCATCTCCCCCCAGTATTCCTTTGTAATCCATTTTCATCTCCTCGCTGTGTTAATATAATGAACACCGAATAAAGATAGTTGCTTGGTCAATTGATTCAACAGCAATGTTAAAAGCACTCACTTATTTCAAACATCATCCTTTCCTCCCCTTCAGTTCCAATGCTTTCACTCAGTGCTTTCTCTTCTCTGTTTTCCTTGTTTGCTCATAATTTAGTCCCAAAGCTTCTAGAGCACACCAAGGTGGTGGGTACACCGTGCAATGGAGAAGGGAGTCATGATGGCTTCAAGTCAGAGATAAAGTAGGACCAGGAACTCCCCCACATGGAGGGGAAGCCTGGCCTGGATGTGGGAACCCAAGCAAGATGAAATGAAGCTACGCAGATGGGCGGCCTGGTAAAGGCAGCCGTGCCTCAAGGAGGGCATGGAGGCATAGAAGTTGGCCCCATAATGGATGAAATAAGAAAATATATCAAAGATAAGAGAGGCTGCACTTACCACTCACTGCTGATGAAGCAAGTCACCTCTTCAGAGAGAAAAAAACATGAGAGAGTGGAGTAGAATATGGCAGTGTACATGAATGCTTTTCCAGATAAGTGGATAGATAGATTGACAGACAAACAGATAGATACTTTTTTTAATAACCAAGCATGCATGTATTAACTATCAACAGTTTGAATTTTGTAAGAGCAAGAATTCCAATCAATATCGAGCAAATGAACTACAGGGACATTCAAGGAAAAAATTTTAAAAATGCAAATGGCTGGTGGTTGTATGAAAAACTATTCAACATCTTTTCTCAATGAGGAAATGTAAAGCAAAACTACAATCAAAATGGCCATTATCAAGAATATAGACTATAAGTTGGGTACTGGTGGCTCATATCTATAATCCCAACTACTCAGGAGGCTGAGATCTGAGGATTGTGGTCCAAAGCCAGCCCAAGCAGGAAAGTCTGTGAGACTCTTATCTCCAATTAATCACTAAAATGCCAGAAGTGGAGCTCTGACTCAAGTGGTAGCGTGCTAGCTTTGAGTAAAAAAGCTCAGAAACAGAAACTTGGCCCAGAATTCAAGCCCCAGGATGGGCACACACACACAAATCCAATAGAACTCTCAGAATGGAATCTGTCAAGCTTGGGACATCTGATGGATTATGGAAGGATACACACCATTTTGGGGGTCTCCTACCAAGAAGGCAACCCTAATTGAAAACGGTGAGAAACCATCAAGCATACCCAAACTGAAAAAAAAAATTTCAATCCTGGCCTCTGAGTTCATAATATTCAAAATAGTCAATGTTTAGAAAGTTGCAGACAAAATAAAGTTCTCAGGACTATAAGGAAGACTTGGAAGAAATAATAATCAAATTTGCGCTGCTGTTTTGTTTTATTTCCTGCTACAAAAGAACTTACTGCAAGTCAAGCACCTGTGGCTCACACCTGCAATGCTAGTTCCTCAGGAGGCTCAGATCTGAGGATCACTCTTGGAAATCAGTCCAGACAAAAAGCTAGAAGTGGTGCTGTGGCTCAAGTGGTAGTGCCCACTGGGAGCACCAAGACTTTGAGATTAAGCCCCCCACCCCCATTTCTATGACAGACTGGGAGATGATGATGGAAATTGGGTCACCTGGTGGCAGTGCGGTGGCAATGTTCAGGTCCTGGTTTTGCAGGTCATGTCTTAGTCACATGGGGGAATTACCATTATAAGAATCTAAGAGGTAAGTCGGCTGCCAGTGGCTCATGCCTATAATCCTAGCTAATCAGGAAGCTGAGATCTGAGGATCACTGTTCAAAGCCAGCCTGGGCAGGAAAGTCCATGAGACTCTTATCTCCAATGAACCACTTGAAAATTCCAAAGTGGTGCTGTGGCTCAAGTGGCAGGGCGTTTATCTTGAGCTGAAGAGCTCAGGGACATCACCTAGAGTTTAAGCCCTGAAACTGACAAAAAAAAAAAAAAAAGAATATAAGGCATGATTAAAAGTGAGTGGAGAGTTTAGTTTGAGATGGTTCTGTAGAACAGCTCCTTGAGGGAGGTTCTCTATTGGTGCTTGTGAAGTGGGCAGGCACACCCATGGTCTGACCAGCTCAACCCAGTACAGGGAGTCACTGCGAAAACTGGAAATGCAGTGTTTTTCACTGAATTTTTTTCTTTTGCTCCACAAGTCTCTCACACTTTGCTGACAGCCAGACACCCTTTACCATAGTCCTGCCAAACCTTCTAAAACTCTCGGGCTAACTGATTTACAGCCTCCAAAATTAACTCGCTTATGTACCCACATCTGGTCTTAGTACTTTCAATTTTGACATTACTGCTGATTGACTCAAAGCAACAAAACAGAGAGGGGTCCAAGGCCTCTACACTCAAGCCTTCTACTTCTACTTCAGATCCTCCACCTCCTTGTCTAGCCCTGCATACCAAGTTTTCCTCTGCTATAAGCCCCCCAAGCTGTCTCCTCTAAAATCTTTCCTATTCTTGTAGTTGTTCAATCTCCTCTCTCTCTCTCTCTCTTCTCTCCCTCCCTCTCTCTCTCTCTCTTCTTTCCCTCTCCTTCTCTCTGCCTCTCTGCTGGTGCCCTTGAGAGTTAAGATCCAGGCAGGGTCTCAGGGACCCTCTTCTAGGTTTCCTCTCAAGGCTAGCCATCCTAACTTAAATTCTCTTAGTTAAAACTGTCTGTCTCCCTCTGTCTGTCCTCCAGTACACCCACTCTGTTTCTGCGTGACCCTGCTTTTCTCCCTTTCTGCTTGTTTGTCTCCTGTTTGCTTGCTTGCTTACTTACTTAACAGAGCTCTACCACATTCTCTTACCATCCTGATTTGCTTTTTGCCATTTTGGCCATGTGGTAGATTTTGGTGTGCCCTCTCCCTCCACTTTTAGCAAGTGTTTAAAGGTTAATTTGTATGCTGATATATCTTGTTACCAAAATTGTTTTAAAGTTTTCTGGTAATTGTCTCCAGGAGAACTTTGGAGTAAGTGTCTGCTTGTGTGTCTGTGTTTTGTTTGCATATTTTTCTTGTATCTGGGGATTGATCCCTCTGGAAATTAAAGAGATAAGGGCAGAAGATGTGCTTTAGAACTTGCCCTTCTTCCTCTTCCTCTGACAATGTGAGCAGGTTCTGTGTGGTCATGGTAGACTGAGAGACTACCTGGCATCTGGCCATAGTAGAGGTTCTGTGGACCAGGCCACCTGGTGTCTGGCCATGGTACAAACTGTGGATCAGCCCCTCCCCCCCCCCACCGAATCTGGCCATGGTAGGGTGAGAACTACCCTGTGTCTTGCCATGTCGGAGGTCTGAGGACCAGGCCATTTGGCATTGGAGGTTTGGGGGCCAGGCTGACCCAGCATGTTTCTGTCCTATATGGATCCTTGTTTTCTGTGTCTTTGTTGTTCATTTGGACATCTCTGGGGAAATAAAAGTTCCAGCCTCCAGCTGGGTCCAGTCGCAGACCTACTGCAACAGCAGTCAAGAGTCAAGGCACAGGCAGTTGCAGGCCTAGTTTGGTCCTTTAGTAATCTGGCTAAAGTCACAGGCCTCAGGCTGCGTCCCCTCCCTTCCACAGCAGCCCGAGCAGTGACAGTGCACAAACAGCTGTGGGCCTGGTTGGGACATCTAACTAATCCTGTCCTTGTGAAAGTTGTAAAGTGCTCTTGTCTAAAAGTGGATAAAAGACAGAGTCAGACCAGTTTAGTTTCAGGTGACCCCCACCCAGCCTTCAATATTTGTTTTTTGATGTTTATTCGGTTAATATTTCTCTACCCTGTGAAAGGCTGTAGTTCATGAGGTCTAGGATTCAGACTCCCCCATGCTTAGTGCCAAATACATATCGAGAACATGGCACACATGCAACCAAACCTTCTTGCACAGCAAGGAGGAAAATAAGGGTCTTAACTACATCCAGTACTAACAGAGGCTATGGGAAATTCATAAGAACTGTCTCTCCCTTTCTCCAGTAACCAAAATGAGGCCCTGAAAATCAGCAAATCACATTTCACACAACTGAGAAAAACTGGTACCTACCTAAATGAAGCAACCTTATTTTATTTTCCTGGCGCAATCAGAATTGTGACTTGTAAACTTTGAATCTAATATGTATATCAGAACACACACATGCACACACACACACACACACACACACACACACTGAATACAATTTATTCATTCAGTGAAAATCAAGACAGGCTTCCTATGAGAAGGGCCATTTGAGTGACCAGCACAAATCCTTTGTACCACCAAGAGAATGGATCAATAATACAATTACCCTCTGAGTGTTAACTGAACTGTCACCTTTTGTTAAAGAGACCGGAAAGTAGTGTCCATGTGAGATGTATGTGTCTAATACCTGCATGATTAATTTGTCCTTGAATGTGCAGGAATGATCTCATCTGTGTATCTGAAACCCAGAATTTTATCTGATTGTTCTCATCTGCGTACTCTGTATACAATGGATCTTTAAAAGTACACAATGCCTGGGTTGGAAGGTATGGTTCAGTTGGGAGAGCATTAGCCAATGAGTGAACACATCAGGTACTGAGTTCGAGTTCCAGTCTCAGAAAAAACAAAACAATACACAATACTTCTCAATGAGCATATGGGCCAGTGAGAGAACAAATGTCATTAGAACATTCTTCTGGCAAACACTAAATTCTGGGACATGTGCAGTACAGCTCTTCATATGTGTGTTTCAAGTACTAATATATAATTAAATTCACAAAGGAGTTGTCTCCTTTCATCATCCTTTCTATAGAGTAAGACCTTTTGTGTTGGTTAAGGCAGAGTGCTGGTTCTGTTTGTTTATTTGGTATAGAACATTTATTTTAATATTATTTATTTATTTATTTATTTCATTTCTTTTGGGACATACTCAGGGGGCTGAGACCTGAGAATCATGGTTCAAAGCCAGCCTAGGCAGGAAATTCCATAACATTTCATCTCCAATTAACAACCAGAAAACTGGATATGGAGTTGTGGCTCAAACTGGTAGAACCTTAGCCTTGAGCAAAAAGCTTAGGAACAGTGCCCAGACCCTGAGTTTAAGCCCCATACCTGACAAACATTTCATATATAGGGAAAGTTTGGGATTTGAGTGAGTTCATTAAGCCATCAATAGCAACCAGTATGCAATATTTCACTGTTTGAAATATAGTAGCATTCACCATCAGTAATGTATTTCCTTGTCTACTGCTCCGATGGAGAATGTGAAGGTGAATATCTTACATGCCAGTGCCCTTTCTATTCATACGATTTAGATTCTCTATTCTTTCCAGTAAGAACAAATGTCACCCTTCATTGTGGGAAACATCTTGGAGCTTCCGTAGAAGTCATTTGATGGAGGAATCAGAATTTCATCTCCAGGGTGGCTGCAGGCCTAAATCCCACTATTTTCCTCTACTGACATCCATTGGGGAGTACCATCTATCAAACACTGGTAGAGCTGAGCTATTTGCAATCTCCCTTCTTTCTTAACTTCACAGACATTTTGTCTTCATTACTAGACAGCTTTCTGGAAGGCTCTTGCTGTCACTGCGTCTTGGTTTCTACAAATGTAAGTACTTACTCAAGCATGAGCCCTAGCTGACAATGCCAGATCAAACGAATGCAAGATGGCAGGAATGTACTGGAGTTCACTGGACTTTAATCCTACTGTTCCTAGGTCTTGCCTCCTAGGTTCTGACTTGTTGATATTCAGGCTTACTGCCATTTTTTTTCTTTCATTACCACTGTATTGGAATCCACCAATCACCAAAATTCTACAGGTGTGACTCATTTATGTATACTTCCTACTCAGCTGCTTTGGAGAAATAGGGCTGTGTGGCTCCTGCTCTGTCAGGTCTTCCTCCTTCCTGCGGAAGACGGTTGGAGTCCAAGGAAAGGTACTTGTGCAGCTCGCCCAGTCCCCAGCCTCCCTTAGCCCCAGAGACAATCAGAGGCAGCAGGGAGTCAAGTCAAGCAGGAACTCCTTTATTACCACACAGCAAGCACTTTTTTTTAAAGCAAAAGACCATGTGGCATGGGAGGGGAGGAAAAAAAAACCAATCACTGTAAAGGTCACACCCTATCATGAACCTAAGCTTCCAGGAGCTGTTGAACATAAACAAACCGGGGTCTGCATACTCAACTCCCTCTTAGCGCCATCTTTGCTGCCCGTGTGCCCTACACTGCTCCATCCCTGGCACTGTACCCAAGGCATTTATTCACTGGGCCCTGAATTAAGATGAATAAATGCACTGGTGCTAGTGGCTCACATCTGTCATCCCAGCTACTCAGGAGGCTGAGCTCTGAGGATCACAATTTATAGTGGTGGGCAAGAAAGTCCATGATACTTTTACCTCCAATGAGCCCCCAAAAGGCCAGAAGGTGAGCTGTGTCTCAGGCAGTAGAGCACCAGCTTTCAGAAAAGGAAAAAATATAAAATAGGTGTATGCATTTATTCACCTGGCGTTTCTCCCTGGAGAGGCTTCATCCAAAGGTGAATGCCTATCACCCTGGAGACTTCAGGCTGTTCCACAAGCTCCCAGGGGAAGAAACTGAACCCAAAGTTCTGGTTGGGAATTAACACATTTTACCAAGGAGACATCAGCTTAGTAACTTTCCATTGCTGTGACAAAACACCCAAGAGAAACCATGTAAAGGAGAAAATGTTTTTGTTTTTTTTTTGAGGGAATCCGTTCCCATAGACCGAGGCAGGACTGAAACCCCATGGTGGAATGAAGTGTTCAATTCATGGTAGTTTGGAAGGAGAAAGAAGGAAAGAGAGAGGGGGGAGAAGAGAGAGAAAAGAGAGGGGGAGAGATGAGAGGGGAGAGAGAAAGACAGAAAATAGAGATGAGAGAAAGACAGACAGAGATGAAAGAGAAAAGAGGTGGCGAAGCTCATCACTGTGGTGGGCAGCTGGATCTCCTTGGGGATCAGCATAAATTGAAGAAATAAACATCCCTACTCACCTTTTGGGAAAACCAATAGGATCACACATGAGAGTAAAGCGTTGTACTTCTGAAAATACAAATCTTAACCCTCCCATTGACCTGAGTGAGGACTATAGCTCTTTAGATGAAAGGATCCCCTTCCCCAAAGGGAGACTTAAAGGATTAGTGTCTGAGCCTCTTCCTCATGGAGAACATGATCCCAGACACCCCAGCTCTGAAGAACCAGCCCAGACACGAATTCATCAAGTCCTGTTCATTCTACAATTCCATCATAGAGAATATAAGCTCTAAGACCTGGAGCAACTGTATTGATTTTCTTTCTTTTTTTTTTTTTGCCAGTCATGGGGCTGGAACTCAGAACCTGACACTCTTGTTAGCTTGCTTGCTTACTCATTACTTACTCATACTTGCTTACTCATCTGCTATACTCCCAACTCAGACATTTGTTGGTTAGAGACAGTGTTTCACGGATTTTGTGCCTGGCTGGCTTCAAATTGCAAACTTCCAGGAGTCAGCTTCCTGAGTAGGCAGGATTATGGGCATGAGCCACTGGTGCCCAGCTTTTTTTTTTTTTTTTTTTTTGGTGGTTATTTGAGCTTTCCTCAGAGACTCAATGCTCAGCGAAGGCCATAGACCCAGCTCAGATCTGCACAGAGTAAATGTCAGGAATGACAATAAATGTGGTAAGTAACTGGGGAAGTGAAGGAAGGAGTAGAAAGAAGGCCTTATCAGATAGGAATGAACATTGGAAGTGGCACTGTGGCCCAAAGTAGTGGAGTGCTAGTCATGAGCACAAAAGCTCAGGGATAGTGCCTAAGCTCTGAGTTCAAGCTCCACAACTGATAAAAAGAAAAAGAAATTTAAAAAATATATATAGAGAGAGCTGGGCTCCAGTGGTTCATGCCTGTAATCCTAGCTGAGATCTGAGGATCATGGTTTGAAGCCAACCCCAGAGAAAAGTCCATGAGACTCTTATCTCCAACAAACTACCTAGAAAAAGCCAGAAGTGTTGCTGTTGCTGAAGTGGTAGGGTGCTAGCCTTGAGCAAAAAGAGGCTCATGGACAGTGCCAAAGGCCCTGAGTTCAAGTGCCAGAGCTGGCACAAAACAAAAAACAAAAAAATAAAACAAAACCAACAGCAGCAAACAAAACATCTCCTATGCATAGTTAGACATTTCTCAGCCTTTCAACTCCAGACTTAGAAAACTCCAGGATTGAGATATCCTGTCTGCGTACTAAGAAACTGTTATCATGAAATTTGTTTCCACCTTGGAAAATTTTCTTGTAATGTTCATTTTGAACTAATTTTCCTGGATAAACATCATCACATGGATGTGTGTACTGATGTGATCAAATACAAAGTTGGAAAAAAAGGAAAAAAGTGAAAAGAGGGAGAGATGAGAAGGCAGGAGAGAGACAGTGAGAGAGATATAAGGAAAGAGAGGGAAAGAGATAAAGGAGAGGGACAGAGAGCAAAGAGCTTGAGGGAGAGATGAGAGTGAGAAAGAGACAGCGATGCAAAGAGAGGAGAGGGAGAGAGAGGAGAGACAGACACACAGACAGAGCGAGACAGTACTGATGCAATGCTGCCCAGCATTGTCTTCCCACACACAGGCCCCATCTCCTGGCCCCCATCCAGCTGAAACCTCACCATGGTGTTGGAGTCCTCTCGGCCAAGCCCCTCAGCAATCTATGATGAGAACTGAGCATTCAATGAGTCTTTAGGGGCAACCTCACATCCAATCTGAAATTGCTGGGTAAACCTGGTATTTCCTAGGCCAAATGATTCGATAGAGTGAGTATCAGTTTCTGCCAGAGGAAGAAGGGAAACAAGGAAGTATATATGTACCCAGATGAAAAGTTTTCTATTTCTTTTGTGTTTTAGGAACTTTGAGGCCTTATCTGTCACCTGACCCTTCATTTCTCAGATTAAGTAGATATAGCATATAGGTAATAAAGGTCATGAGCCAGTATTATTCTTATACAACTAGTTGTGACATCTCTCCCATCAGGGACCTAGGATCAGGGAGGGTCACAAGTAATGATTGCTCCTTGCAACCTAGCTCTTTTTGTTTGTTTGAGACTAGGATTTTATATTAGTATCTGACGCTTTCACTCATTGGCTGGCACTCTATCACCTGAGCCACACCTCCAACCTCAGCTCCTGGGGTTTACTCTCTACCTGTGGAAAACTTACCCATTCTTCAAAGAACAAACCGTGTCAGCAGAAAAGCTGCAACCATAAACACCTGTAGATGTTGTTTATTTGGGGGAAGTTTCAAGTATTTTGGAATAAGATCCACCTTGGAGATAAGAGCTTAGAGGAGTGAATGCCTGCACTTCATTTTCTAGCAAACAATTGTAACCTTCGGCCCTAATGATTGCATTTATTTACTGGTACATTTATCAAATGTGAAGCCAAAGTTCAAAGTAGCACATCCATGATTCTTTGTCCACTTCCAAAAGTGACACCTGTTGTACCCCACAGGTGTGGGCACAGATAAGTTTTCTACTGTCTGTGCCATCAGCCCCGCCTCCTCTCCCAGCCCATAAACTGCAGGAGCCTCAGCTCCCTCATCAGAGCTGGGCACTGAGAGGAGCTCAGCAGAGTCCACTCTGCAGCCAGCACAACCCAGAGCTGAAAGGAAAAATCAGAGGAGAGAATTACCGGACGAGAGTGACCATGGACTTGATCCCCAACTTTTCCCTAGAAACCTGGGTCCTCCTGGCTACCAGCCTGGTGCTCCTCTATCTGTGAGTAACTGTCTAGACTCTGCTCCTCCCACCACCCTCTAACCTAGGATTCAGAGTGAGGATTACTATGGTCTGTTATTGGGAAGATTTGAAGAGAAGAAGGAATGGGAAAGCTCAAGAGTCAAATTTAACCTACACCTTATGAGGTTATTATTTATCCTGTAGAGATCCAATGAGAGAGTTAATAAATATTCTTCTTTCATGGAACTCTCAAATTTCTGTGTGGAGGGGGAAGTTTACTGGCATTGTTTGGAAAGGATCTCAAAGTTGATGTTTGGGCCAGAAATAATGACTCAAATTCAACAGAAACAGTATTTGAACAACTGATCCCCCTTGAAGAGATCTCAGGATACTTGGGATAGACAGTCTTTATTGTTTGTTCATTTTGATACTGGACCTGGGGGTTGAATTCAGGGCCTGGGCACTGTTCTTGAGCTTTTTTGCTTAAGGCTCTCATTCTACCATGTGATCCACAGCTCCACTTCTGAATTTTTTGGTGGTTAATTGGAGAGAAGAGTCTTACAGCCAGGTACTGGTGGCTCACGCTTGAAATCCTAGCTACTCAGGAGCCTGAGATCTGAGGATTGAGGTTCAAAGCAAGCCTGGACAGGAAAGACTGTGAGACTTCAATTATCCCAAACTGGAAGTGGCACTGTGGCTCAAATGGGTAGAACATCAGACTTGAGCAAAAAGAGCTCAGAGACAGTCTCTAGTCCCTGAGATCAAGCCCAAGACCTCAAAAAAGAGTCTTATAGACTTTCCTGTCCAGGTGGCTTCAAACCACAGTCCTCAGATCTCAGTATCCTGAGTAGCTAGGATTACAGACGTGAACTACCAGATGCCCATCTACATATAGAGCTTACAATTTGCCTTATAAGCACATTGTTTTACTTCATTTTCTGTTATTTTTGAACAAACATACATTAGTATGGGGTTTTTATTATGATAATTTCATACATTGGTATAATGAACTCTGAACGTATTTACTTCCTCCATCCTAGCCTCTCTATTCTCCTCCCTCTATCTTTTCAAACAATGTTTACTGCATTCATTGTGTTATCTTTACACACACACACACACACACACACACACACACACACAATCTAACACGTGTAACACATGTGTAACACCTTCCAGTGTTCTTCATTCCTCAGTATCCTTCCTTCCTTCCCCATTCCACAAATGCCCCCAGATAATCCTCCTTTTATTTATGTCCTATTATTATTGCTATCATTTTCATCTTCATCATCACCACCATCATCATCACCTTCATCATCATTATCATCATGATCATTTCACAGATGAGCAATAGCATGCAATAGTTGGCTTTCATAACGTGATACATCTTACCCAATAGGAGGATGCTTTCCCATTCTATTTTCCTCTAAATGACATAATTTCCACTTAGCACAGTAATATTCCATAGTGTGTGTGCATATGATTATCTGTTCATTGGTTATTGTGCACTTGGTTGATTCTAAGTTTGGCTATTGTCAATAGAGCTGCAATAAGTGTGCATAAGCAGGAATCTCCCTTGTATATTGATATTCCTCTCCAGCAGGCTATCTTAATCTTTCTGTGGAGGTGAGAAGGAAGAAGGTAAGCCAATAATGAAAAACAACACCCAGGTAGGATTTAGGAGGATGCAATGAATATTCCTCTCCTTTAAGGTCAGAGCTCCAAGCCCCACTTCTGATTCCTGGCTGTCCACATCAAATGACGCATGGAAATGAAAGGACTTGGAAAATTCTAGTTTGAATCTACAAGATCACTCAAAACAAGGTTGTAGATTTTTCCAACTATCCACTGTAGGTTGGGGAGCCTAAAGACTCCAGCTACTTTTAGCTCGTTTTTGTCATGTTTGGAGCTGTAAGAAAGGAAGTGAAGAACAAGGGTCATCATTGCCATTTGAGTTTCTTGTTATCACTCACTACATGTTGGCATCTCAATTTGACTGTCCTACTTCTTAAGTTAGTAACTGGCTACCCTTCATGGGTACAGGATGTGTGTACATATGTGTGTGTATCTTTATGATCTGGATTTCTTTGAATATTTATAGATATGGGACCTATCCACATAGGGTTTTTAAGAAGTTGGGAATTCCTGGCCCGAAACCTCTGCCCTTTTTTGGAACTATTCTTGGTTATCGTAAGGTGAGTGTTGTTTCAGCTCTACATTTTACTTTTTCTGGTTGCAAACTCTGGTTCCTTTCCATTTATAAAGAAGTGCTGACTTTCAAAAGCTGTGTGTGCTCCCCTAGAGTATGGCCAGATGTACTGCAGGACTCTGTGTCCAGCCGTCCCAACTATCCACTGGGCATCAGCAGATCCACTTAAATTTGCAGCATCTTGTCACTCATGTTGAGAACTTGATAGTTAGACTTTGTGAACACCAAGGATTTTTCTCCCTAGCAGCGCCAATTCCAGAAAGGGTCCCTCATAGCCCTTGGGACTTTTATTTACACAGTTAACATACCACAATTGAGAATTCCCACCAGCAAGGTTTCTTTTTTCTTTCCTCTCCCTTTCTTTTGTCACCTTCAGAAGTAAAACCTCAGAGGAAATGTTTAAATTGTGGTGTATTATGGGTAGAGGTGGCATCACTCTTATCTTTTCTTATTGAGCAAGTTCCCTTTGCCTTCACTTGCACTCTGACTTCTGCCGGAGTCTTACATTAATTTTCTATGCCAGAAGAGGTGACTTGAACATCCCACCTCCAGGGACCTCATTTGTAAACAAGAAACAAGTTGCATGAGGAGATGAAAGATAAAGGTTGGACATGCTGGGGGCTGGAAATGTGGCTTAGTGGTAGCGTGCTTGCCTAGCATGCATGAAGCCCTAGGTTCGATTCCTCAGCAACACATAAACAGAAAAAAGCCAGAAGTGGTGCTGTGGCCAAGTGGTAGAGTGCAAGGCTTGAGCAGTAAGCTCAGGGAAAGTGCTCAGGCCCTGAGTTCAAGTCCCAGTACTGGCGAAAAATAATTGGACATATCAGCTGGGCACTGTGGCTCACATCTACAAGCTTAGCTACTAGAGAACCAAGGACCCAGGAAATGCAGTTTGAAGCCAGCCCAGCTCCCCACTCCCCCTCCGCCCCCCACCCCTGCCAAATCTTGTATGAAAGGCAAATTGAAGTGATATACTGTATGTACAAACTTGTTCTAGAACTTGATCAGAGAGAATGTACTTGGATGAGGTCTTAAACAAGTAATAGCTACCTTTATTTCTCTTCCCAGGGTGTTATAGTTTTTGATGTGGAATGTTATAAAAAATATGGAAAACTCTGGGGGTAAGTAATCTGGAAACTTCCGTGGGGTAAATTGGTGAAGATTAGACAATCTTGAGCCACACTGATGAATTGAGCCTCTTGAGCCACACTGATGAATTATGAATTCTAGTGGAGGCTTTTCCTTATGAAGATCTCACCTGTGACCAATATTTGTATATGTACGTGTTGTGACAGTCCTGGAGCCTGAGCTCAGGGCCTGGTCACTGTCCCTGAGCTTTTTCACTCAAAGCTAGCACTTGTCCAGTTGAGCCACTTCTGGCTTTTTTTTAGTGGTTAATTGGAGATAAGACTGTCATAGATTTTTCTGCTTTGAGCCATGTTCCTCAGATCTCGGCTTCCTGATTAGCTAAGATTATAATCATGAGCCACCAACACCCAGCACTACACAAGTTCTTTAAAGTGAGTAGAATGAAGTAGAGAAAAAAGATATTGTGCATAATTCTATGAAAAAGTCTTAGCTTAAAACTAAATGAGGAGAATGTGAGGGAAGTGGTATTTATTGTCTTTAGGTATCTCCTCTGTGCCTCAGCCATATTGGCCTTCATTTTGTGGAACCCTGTGGCTTATGTCTTCAAAATCCCTAGCTTTGAATGAGGGGTTATTATTGACATGTGTTGAGGAGCTTGAGGTGTGATCATGGTCTGGATTTCTTTGTCCTGGCTCCAGGTGCAGAGCCTGGCTGGTTAGGTTTTTCACTCAGCTGTGTTTGGCACACACAGGTTGTACAATGGTCCACAGGCTGTGTTGGCGATTACAGACCCAGACATGATCAAAACAGTGCTGGTGAAAGAATGTTACTCTACCTTCACAAACCGCTGGGTAGGCATCTCCTCCCACTCCCCCTTTTAAAACACATCTTAATATTTATAAAAAGTAGATATTCATCCCGTATATATCATGAATAATTATAAGCTCTGGGGAAAGGGAATGAAGAATGTTGAATGGACTAATATTGATGAAGTTACCTTGTGCTCCTGCTGGGTGCCAGTGGCTCATGCCTGTAATCCTAGCTACTGAGGAGGCTGAGACCTGAGGATCACAGTTCAAAGCCAGCCCGGGCAAGAAAGTCCATGAGGCCAATTAACCACCAGAAAACCAGAAGTGGTGTTGTGGCTCAAGTGGTAGAGAGCTAACCTTGAGCTGAAGTGCTTTCGGACAGTGCCAGGTCCAGAGTTTAAGCCCTATGACCGAAAAAAAAAAAAGATACATCGTGCTCATGAGTCAAGATGTTGGATTAAAACCCTTCTGTTTATAATGATAAATAAGATAATTAATACATTAGATAATTAATATATAAGATAATTAGTAAATAAGTGGATGAATCGATAAAGTCGTATTTAGAATCTGAAGTCTTGGCCTCACATGGACCTAGACATTTGGGAGAAATGTTTGTTGAGTTTCTTACAGAGGACCGACTGCTCACATAGTTCTTTAAATGCTGCCAATTCACCAATTTTGTACAACTGTGCAAGGTCTTCAAACTGACGGAGCAGAAAAAATCTGGGTTTTTTTTTGGAGCCTAGGTTTTTGGCCCAGTGGGATTTATGAACAAATCCCTCTCCTTCTCTGAGGATGAAGACTGGAAGAGAATAAGAACATTGCTTTCCCCCACCTTCAGCAGTGTGAAACTAAAGGAGGTAATCAAACCTGAGAACGTGGTGCTGGAATATTCCAGAATGAGTAGGGGGATAAGCAAACAGTCAGATGAGAGTCCTTTTCCAAGAGGACATCCGCTAAGGCTGAACCACCTGGAAATGGTGTTCTGTCCATATGACCTGCAGTTCCACAGTTTCTCATAAATGGGGTGTCGTGTTTCATCTTTTGGGGCAAGTGGGAAGGAGTAATGGCCGCTGGGATTTAAGTCTTCTCTTTTAACTTATCTTGTTTTGTACCTAGATGTTCCCCATCATCCGTGAGTTTTCTGATGGGTTGGTGAAAAACCTGAGACCACAAGCAGAGAAAGGCAAACCTGTGGCATTGAGAGAGTGAGTACTTGTTGAGCACTGGTAGCTCACACCTGTAATCCTGGCTACTCAGGAGACTGAGACCTGAAGGTTGTGGTTCGATGCCAGCCCAGGCAGAAAAGTCTGTGAGACTCTTATCTCCGACAAACTATCATCAAAAAAGCCAGAAATGGAGCCGTGGCTCAAGTGATAGAGTTCAAGGCTTGAGTAAAAGAAGTTCAGGGACAGCATCCAGCTCTAGGACAGAGAGCAATTGACAATGAGAGAATGACAGAGAGAGAGAGAGAGAGAGAGGGAGAGAGAGAAGGAGAGAGAAGGAAAGGGAGAGGGAGAGAGAGAGAGGGAGAGAGGGAGAGATAGGGAGAAGGAGAGAGAGAGAGGGAGAGAGAGAGAGAGAGAGAGCAACAGAAGGGAGAGGGAAGGAGGGAGATCATTACTGCACCAGTGACCTGCCCAAGCCCCAATCTATTGTCTATTACAATCCATCACTATCTACTACAATCTATTATCATCCCACATAGCATTTGTACTATGTGATTTGTCTGGTGGGGTGGGGTAGTCTGTTTTCTGAGACTGAGTTCCTTGAGCTCCCAGGTGAGGCTGATCCACCCAATTTTCCATAACCAGAGTTGTGGAACCATTGGTGATCAGTAAAGATCTTGGAGAAGAGGCAGGGGGATGGGCAGGGAAACTGGACCCTTCCAATGAGCCCTCAGGCAATTTTGACAGAGAACAGTTTGTGACTTTCTTGTCCTGACACAGGAATTTGCTCCCACTTTTTGCTGCCCATGTATCAGAAAGGAAGGGGGGGGAGAAATGCAAGATTTAATTGTCCTGTGTCTTTTTCTACTTTAGCATCTTTGGAGCCTACAGCTTAGACGTGATCACTGGGACATCATTTGGGGTGAACATCGATTCTCTCAACAACCCACAGGACCTCTTTGTGGAAAAAGTGAATAAGATCCTAAAATTGGGTTTCTTTCATCCAGTGATTTTCTCAGTAGGTTCGTGAATCTCTCTGTCTCTGTCTCTCTCTGTCTCTCTTTCTCTGTCGCTCTCTCTCTCTTCTTTGTTAAAAAAGAACCACTTCCTTGATATGTAATTCATTCATACATGTAAGTATCTCACTTAAACTGTATAACTCAATGACTTTTCCCACTACATTTAAAGGTATGTGTGGTCATTACCACTGGTAATTGCAGAACATTTTGTCATCAGAAACCCTGTACCAGGCTGGGAATGTGGCTTAGTGGTAGAGTGTTTGCCTATCATGCATGAAGCCCTGGGTTCAATTCTTCAGTACCACATAAAGAGAAAAAGCCCGAGAGTGGCATTGTGTCTCAAGTGGTAGAGTGCTACCTTTGAGAAAAAAAATTCATGGACAGTGCCCAGCCCTGAGTTTGAGCCCCAGGACTGGCAAAACAAAACAAACCAAAAACCCTGTGCTCTGGTTGGGTGCCAGTCACTCATGCCTATAATCCTAACTATTCTGAAGTCTGAGATCTGAGATTGTGGTTTGAGGCCAACCTGCGGAAGGAAAATCTGTGAGACTCTGATTTCCAAATGGAGCTATGGCTCAGTGGTGGGTCACCTGCCTTGAGGAAATAAAAACAAGAGAGAGTGCCCGGGCCCTGAGTTCAAGCTCCACTAATGATGAAAGAAAGTGAGAGAGAGGAAGAAAGAAAGAAAGAGAGAGAGAGAGAGAGAGAGGGAGGAGGGTGGGTGGGAGGGAGGGAGGGAGGAAGGAAGGAAGGAAGGAAGGAAGGAGAGAGAAGGGGAAGGAGGGAGGAAAAAGGAGGAAGGAAGGAAGGAAGGAAGGAAGGAAGGAAGGAAGGAGAGAGAAGGGGAAGGAGGGAGGAAAAAGGAGGAAGGGAGGAAGGGAGGAAGGAAGGAAGAAAGGAAGGAAGGAAGAAAGGAAGGAAGGAAGGAAGGAAGGAAGGAAGGAAGGAAGGAAGGAAGGAAGGGAGAAAAGAAAGGAAAGAAGGAACCCTATACCTTTTGTTTTTCTTTGGTCAGTCTTGGGGCTTGAACTCTGGGTCTGGGCACTGTCCCTCTGCTCTTCAGCTCAAGGCCAGTGCTTACCACTTGAGCCACAATGCCATTTCCGGTTTTCTGGTGGTTAATTGGAGATAGGAGTCTCACGGAGCCGGGCGTCGGTAGCTCACGCCTGTAATCCTAGCTACTCAGGAAGTTGAGATCTGAGGATCTCGGTTCAAAGCCAGCCCGGGCAGGAAAGTCTGTGAGACTCCTATCCCCCCCCCCCAAAAAAAAAACACTAGAAAACTGGAAGTGGCACTATGGCTCAAGCAGTAGAGCGCTAGCCTTGAGCTGAGGGACAGCACCCAGGCCCAGAGTTCAAGTCCCATGACCAACAACAACAACAAAAAAAAGAGTCTCATGGATTTTCCTGCCCAGGCTGGCTTTGAACCGTGATCCTCAGATCTCAGCCTCATGAGTAGCTGGGATCACAGGCGTGAGTCACCAGTGCCCGGCATGCTGTACCTTTATAGCTGTCTACTCTTCTACACCTCTCAGGCCTGAAAGATCACTTACCTATTTTCTCACTGTCTGTTCTGGACACTGTCTATAAATGAGTCTGGCTTCTGTGTTATCCTTAAATTTTCATCCATCTTGAGGCATGTATTGGTATCTCTTTTTATGGCTGGATAAAATTCTGTGATGTAGACAGCACATTTTGTATTTTCATCATGTGTTTATTTCTTCTTACTTTCCCCTGTAGTACTCTTTCCATTCCTTCTACCCGTTTTTGAGGCATTAAATATCACCATATTTCCAAAGGATGCTACAGATTTCCTAAGAGCTTCTGTAGAAAGGATGAAAGAAAGTCGCCTCAAAGACAAAGCAAAGGTAAAAGCTGCTGATGGTTACTTAACCTGTTCATGGTTCAAAGGTTATTTGGCTCTAATGTATGTTTTATATAACTATCCTTTTCTAAAGTTAGATAGAAAACTCTAGGTTGAGATTAGGAATTCTTAGATTGGAAGGGAGAATGAAGAAAATAGTTGGGAATGGAGATACAAATTTATCAGAAAAAAAATAATTTAAAATTAAATAAGTGCCAGGGACCTGTGGCTCATGCCTGTAATACTCTCTAATTAGTGTGCTGAGATCATATCTGAGGATCTCAGTTCAAAGCCATGTTGGGCAGGAAAGTCAGGGAGACTCTTCTCTCCAAGTAGCCAGAAGTGGCTCAAGTGATACAGTGACAGCCTTGAATAAACAAGTAGAGAGACAGACACTAGGTGCTAAGTTTAAGTCCCAGTAAACACACACACATACACACACACACACACACACACACACACACACACACACACACACACACACACACACACACACACACACAGAATTATTTTATTTCCAAACTTCACATTGGCTATTTCAGGCCATCTATTGTAGTGTGTCTAATTTAAATTTCAGCCCCTGAAGGCCTGTCTGAGTATCTGATTTATACAGCTTAGACATCACAACAAGGATGTCTGTAAGGCAATACTGGGTTCCTTCAGGGATCACTGAAAAATTTGTAACATTTCAGAATGGTTTCCAGAAGCTTTTTCTAAACCCATCGATTACCTGTGAAAATGGCAAGAGTTTAATCTGTGGGACTATCCAAAAAGAAGTATGTGCACAAAACAAAAGATTGAAGTTACAAAGGAGGAGGCAACAATGCTTGATAAGAAATGTACTCACTATCTTGCCCATGTAATTGTAACCCCTCTGTATGGTATTTTCACAAAAAAAAGAAGATTGAAGTCCACTGTTGTTTGTGAGCAAACAGATGTGATGGGAAAAGAAGCCAGATTCTACCTGGGCCAGGAGTCCAAGTTCAGAAAGCAGAGAAAGTCAGAGCTGGGAAGAGCAAAGACCAAAAGCTGTTGGTCAGAACAGCTTCCAAATTTTATGGTTGGGTATTCCCATTCACTAGTGATTCAGGCAATCTTAAAAAGATTTGTGGCCAGGCATCAGTAGCTCACACCTGTGGTCCTTGCTACTCAGGATGTTGAGATCAGATCTAAGGATCACAGGTTGAAGCCAGCTTGGGCAGGAAAGGCTGTGAGACTTTTATCTCCAGTGAACCACCAGAAAACAGGAAGTGGCTCTGTGTCTCAAAGTGGTAGAATGGTGGCCTTGAGCAAAAGCTCAGGGACAGCACTCAGGGCCTGAGTTCAAACCCCACAACTGACTCAAAAGAAAAAGAAAGAGAAAAAAAGACGTATGGAGTTACATGGGACATATTCACAGACGCTCTGCTCTTCTGATTTACTTCTCATTTCATGGGTGATCTTCTGCCTTTGAAATCTGTCTGTCTTCTTTCCAGAACCGAGTGGATTTACTGCAGCTGATGATTAACTCCCAGAATTCCAAAGACATGGAGTCCCACAAAGGTAACAGGGAATCTTTTGGGGTCTACTCACAAGGGAAATGTGAAGTCTGTTTTCCACATAGAGGCATGTTTATTGAAGAATTTCAGAAAGGCCCACACTCTGCTTTTATAGATGGTAGCCAAAGGGAATTGCATTCTTAGTACCATGACCTTACATATTACATTTATATTCAGGTTCCAGTGGCTCATGCCTGCCATCCTAGCTACTCAAGAAGGTGAGTTGTGATTATCACAGTTCAAAGCCATATCAAGTAGGATCACGAGACTCTGATCTCCAATAAACCACCAAAAGGCCACAAGTGGATCTATAGCTCAAGGGGTAGAGCCTTAGCCTTGAACTAAAAGATTAGGGATGGAGCTCAGGCCCTGAGTTCAAGCCCCAGAAATGGCACACACACACACACACACACACACACACACACACAATTATTCTCTTCCTATCGTCATTTATTTATTCTCTCATGTTTGTTCACTGAAAAGCTTTTCAGGTGGCCTCCTGAGTCCTTTCTTCTCCATATATTTAAGTACATGGTATTTTAGAGAAATTGTAGCTTCATAGACAATTGAGCTGAAAGCAAAAAGATTTTCCATACACTCCTGTATGAATAACCTCTTCTCTTAACATCCATCCATATAATATTGAATTATTTTTTTGTGTCCAGTCCTGGGGCTTGAACTCAGGGCCTGGAAACTATCCTTTAGATATTTTGCTCAAGGCTGGTGTTCAACCACTTGTACCACAGCTCCAATAATGGCTTTGGGGTGGTTAATTAGAGATGAGAGTCTGTGGACTTTTCTACCTAGGCTGGCTTTAAATTTCAATCCTCAGCTCTCAGCCTCCTGAGTAGCAAGGATTACAGGAATGAGCCACCGGAACCTGGCAGCATATTGATTTCGGCACTCTAAGATCCTTATAGATCCCTTAGATCCTTAAATGTGCTTCAAATGGAAAGGATCCCTCCATGTTCTTTCTATTGTTATTAGGACATACTACTTGTACAAAGGGGTTTTGTTGTGATGTTTCCATATGTGCACGCAATGTCCCTCAATCAGGCAGATGGGGTCACACTGCTCTGGTGGCACCTGTTAGATAGAATATGGTCTCTTAAATGACCCAGCTCTAAGTGGCAAAAATGGAGAACACAGACAAAATGGGCAATGGTAATGCAGACCTTTGGGAAACTGGATTGAACTTAGTTTGTCTCTTTAGCTCTTGTCAAATGTGGTGACTAGGTGACATTACCTTGCTTTTCTATGTCTTATCCTTAGGTATTAGTGGTCTTATAAACCATGATTGTGGCATTGTGTACTGACTTCATTGACCTAAAATGTATGTTTCTTTTCCTTTAGGTCTCTCTGACCTGGAGCTAGCAGCCCAATCAATTATCTTTATTTTCGCTGGCTATGAGACCACCAGCCTCACTCTTTCTTTTGCTATGTATCTATTGGCCCTTCACCCTGATGTCCAAAAGAAGCTGCAAGAGGAAGTTGACAGGACTTTACCCAATAAGGTGAGGGCAAGGCACCTGGGGAGGGCAGGAACTGATGAGGCATTACAAGTACATCCCCTTATCACTTCTGGTGAGGAATTCTGTACAATGTAAGCATGGAAGGCTTCTATTTTGGAAGCATTTGAAGAGAAAAATGAAAGAGGGTGGAGGAAAAAAGGTATTAAGTGTTCCTCAAAGAAATAAAAGATCTTTGTAAAAAGCTCATTTTTCCAACTGGCTCATGCCTGTAAGCCTAGCTACTTACGAAGCTGAGATGTGAGGATCACGGTTCAAGGTCAGACAGGCCAAGAAAGTTGATGAGACTCTTATCTCCAATTAACCAAAACACTGAAAGCAATAGGCTTGGGCAAAAGAAGCTCAAACCCAGCACCCAGGCCCAGGCCCAGACTTTAAGCACCAGGAGTGGCAGAAAAAAAAAAAGGCAAAAATCTCATGGCAGAGAAGTATAAGCACATATGAACTAAGTATTTAGATGCTGATAGGTGCTAGACGTGCTGTGCTCATACCAGGATGGACTTGGCTAGGCTGCACAGGGTGACTCAAGACTCAGTCTCCTGGGTCAGAGTTAGAGTTGAGGAAGCTAAGCTATGACCCCGGGCATCTGGCATCTAAGCTGATCTTCATTAGAGCACAGAGTGGCAACCACACATTGTCACTCTGTGCTCACATCTTTGACAACACTGAGATTCTGTGGGCAGCTGGACTGGCAGTCAGTAGGGTACACGGCCTCCTCTTCTGAGCCCGCAGTCAAGCTCTGAAGGAACAACAATGGACTGGTCCAGCAATGAGGATGGGGCTGAGTCTGTGCATTTGTATCCTCTTTAGAACTTTTACTAGAACTGAAAGTCTATGTCCTGATAGAGTCTTGTTTGTTCGTTTATTTATTTATTGGGTCTGGTCGTGGTGCCTGAACTCTGGGCCTGGGCGCTGTCCCTCAGCTCTTCAGCTTAAGGCTAGCGCTCTACCACTTGAGCCACAGCTCCACTTCCGGCTTTTTTTTTCTTTTTGCTTATGTGGTACTGAGGAATCGAACCCAGGGCCTCAGGCATGCAAGGCAAGCGCTCTACCACTGAGCCACCTTCCCAGCCCTAGTCTTGTTTTTTTTAAACCATATCATTATTTTCAAGTCTTTTTTTTTTTTTTTTTTTTTTTGTCGGTCGTGGGGCTTGAACTCTGGGCCTGGGCGCTGTTCCTCAGCTCTTCAGCTCAAGGCAAGTGTTCTACCACTTGAGCTACAGCGCCACTTCTGGTTTTCTAGTGGTTTATTGGAGATAAGAGTCTCACGGTCTTTCCTGCCCGGGCTGGCTTTGAACCGCGATCCTCAGATCTCAGCCTCCTGAGTCTCACGGTCTTTCCTGCCCGGGCTGGCTTTGAACCGCGATCCTCAGATCTCAGCCTCCTGAGTAGCTAGGATTACAGGCGTGAGCCACCAGCGCCCGGCTTATTTTCAAGTCTTACAAAGGACTAATTCCTCCCTTGGTTAATTAAAGACTTGTATATGAAATATACTTGCATAAAAATAAATATATGTGATATAATGTCTTCATGTGTGTTGTATAATTACAAATGTGGCCATGTGGCTATTTTAAATAAACAGAACAGGAATTCTTTTTTCTAAACACCATAACCTCTGTTCTCTCTCTGGTGAGCTGTAACACTGACTTTGGTGTATTTGACTAGAGGGTCATTGTCTTCAGCTTTTGGTCACATTCCCTCACCAGAGAAAGAAAAGCAGTACAGGACAACAATGAGCGTAGGTCTGGGGATGTACTCCCATAACCCTCCCTCCTATTTGTGTCTTTCCATGTACCATCGAGCAGATCCTACGACTTGGTCATTAGTTAAACACCTTGTGAAAGTTAAGGTTCTTTACCAACTGGAGTTATTCTTCAAAGCTCCTAACAGCACTGACAGAATTGCATTGAGTTCAGAGTGTATCTCAAACTTGAAATGAGGAAAATGTGTTCCTCCCTTGCCAGGCACCTATCACCTATGATGCCGTGATGGAGATGGAGTATGTGGACATGGTGGTGAACGAGGTTCTCAGGCTGTACCCCATTGCTGGCCGACTTGAGAGGGTCTGTAAGGCAGATGTGGAAATCAACGGAGTGGTTATTCCCAAAAACACCGTGGTGATGGTACCAATCTACGCTCTTCAAAGGGACGCCAGGTACTGGCCAGAGCCTGAGGAATTCCGCCCTGAGAGGTAAGCTGGCTGGGGGGAAAGGCACCTTCCCCAACACGGTGGCTTCTAGCACTTTGCATGGTCTCATGCTATAGAAAGCATAGTGTTCCTGTTCAATGATTCACACTACTGTCTTTATCTTCAGCAATTTTTTTAATATCACAAGCATAACAAATTTGGATAAAAACTTGTAAAAATGGACCAGAAAAGGGGATACTAAGTCTCAAGTCTAGAAATAATAATTTGTTAGTGATGTGGTATATATATTCTTAGGAGCACACTTTTTTTTCTGTTGGTCATGGGGCCTGGAACTGTCCCTGAGCTCTTCAAGGTGAGTGCTCTATCACTTGAGCCATGCACCACTTCTGCTTTTCTGGTGGTTTAATTGGAGATAAGTCTCATGGACTTCCCTGCCCAGGCTGGCTTTGAATCATGATCCTCAGATCTCAGCCTCCTGAGTAGCTAGGATTACAGGTGTGAGCCACTGGTACCTGGTTAGACGCACACTTTTATGCATATAATTGTACTGTATTTTATTTTATTTTTTTTGTTGTTGTTTTGTTGGTCATGTTGCTTGAACCCAGAACCTGGACACTGTTCCTAAGCTCTTAGGCACTCAAGGCTAGTGCTCTACCACTTTGAGCCACAGAACCACTTCCAGTTTTGTGGAGATAAGATCTCCTGGGTTTTCCTGTGGGTGCTGGCTTTGAGCCATGCTCCTCAGATCTCAGCCTCCTAAATAGTTAGGAGGACAGGCATGATTTTCCAGCACCTAGCTGGATTTTATTTTTAAAGAAGTGCGGTTAGTATTATGCTCACCTTTGGTCCTCTGCTCCACCCAGGCCTGAGCCCCTCCCATCCCTAGAATTCCCGCCATACACCTGGCCCCTCCCTCTCTCCGCCCAGATCCACCGGGGCTCCCACCCACCTCACTTCCGACCCTTAGACCCCTCCTGCTAGCTGGATGATGACGGAGGCCATGTGCTCCCTCGTGGGGGAAATATGGCTCCTCTCATAAACCTTATAATAATCTTTCTCCGGTGCCTGCCTGCCTCTGCATGGTCCCCTGGGATGGATGGGATGGATCCCTTCATTCTGCCTGTAAGGCCACCTGGGCCTTGGTGGACTAGCTGAGCCCCACCTCCGCCATCTAACAGAAATCTTGGCCAAGTGCCCAGAATTTGCAGCTAGGGCCTACGGTGGCCAAGGGCACTGACGGGGCCCCCTCCCCCATTGGTAGCCCATATGGGGATAGGCTCCCCGGTGGATTTGCTCCACCCTCCACTTCAGAAGGGGGTCTGACCAGCTGCCCTAGGACCCATCCTGAGATCCTACACTCTGGTCACCAGAGGGCCACCAGTGTTCCTGCTTGCCTCTGAGTGGTCCCCTGGGATGGGTGTGAGGCATCCCTTCAAGTGCTTTCTTAGTAATTTATAGTCTTCACTGTCTCATGTTAATATATTACACACACACACCACACACACACACAGAGGTAGATGGATGGATCTACAGAGGAAAGACTGAATGATTACAGAGGGATATAATTTACACCTGTATTTCAGCCACTTGTGGATCAAACATCTTGCAAAATATGGAACAGTATCAAATATATACAACAATATTGAATATATACCAAACAGTAAAATAAAAGTATTTTACCAAATTTATATTACAGAGTACCTATAAGAAATCCAGAGGTATTTTAAAGTATATGCTAGCATATATTTAAAGTCTTTTGCAAATAGTCTGCCATTTCTTAACAGGGCCTTGAGCATCTACAGATTATGTTTTGTTTGGATGTTGCCACTAATCCTCATAGAAAGGGCAAAGTGTGTCTGCGTGTGTGCGTGTATGCACATGGGTGCATGGATGGGTGTGCACAACGATTTAGGATGATTGTATGCTTCTGCCATTGTTTGTTCTATGCTCTCTGCATTTAGGTGTTTGGGTATTTTATTCCCTCTGGTTTTCTGTGCTATCCCCTTTAGCTGTCTAAATCTACTTGCACCTCCCCACCTCCCCCCCCCCCCATACACCACAGTTTAGGAAACATACTCATCTCCCACTGATTAGTCATTGGTCCTGATCCTCCAGGATGATCACGGAAGTGAGGCTGGGCCTGATGGTTCAGGCAGCCTCACTGAATCCAAAGGAGACAGTGGGTCCCCATGGCACTTCTTCAGGTGGGTTGATTGAGCCAGCGCTTCTGGAAATGTGGCGCCAGGGGCAGGCTTTGGGTACAGTTACAGTCTAGAAAATAGCTTCATTGTTGTGTTGGTAAACAACAAATGGAATTTTAAAATCAAAAGATGTACGACCTTGACCTCAAATATCTCAGAACTGGGCTCTTCCTGGTGGCAGAGGCCTTCTCTTGTGGGCCGTGCTGTCTTGTAGAGCCAGCATGAATGTGCCCCTTGCTCTGGTTGAAGGAGGGAGAAGAAATCAAACTGCAGATCAGAGAACTCTCTGCTCTCTATGCTGCCTGCAACTGCAGTGCTGCTTGTAAATGAGTCACTTCTATGTCCCCACACATCTCAACCAGACTGGAAATGCTTCTAGGGTGAGGGCATAGGACAAGGTCTATAGCTTACAATTCTTTTGTTGTTGGTTAGGCATTTTTAAAATATAATTTCATTGTTGTTACTAAGATGTTGTACAACAAGGCTACATTTCCTAAGTCAGATGATGAGTACATTTCTTTTGCTGTAATGGTGGTGATGGTATTTGTTTTTATGTTTGGCTTTTTTTCTTTTTAGAGGCAGTGCAAAAAAGAAGGAAGGAATGGCAAATTAATGCAATCATGGTATTCAGTGTGTGCTATAGCTTACAGGTCTTACAGCAAAACCACATGGGAGCCAGGGGCTGGTGGTTCACTCCTGTAATCCTAGCTAGTCAGGAGACTGAGATCTGAAGATCATGGTTCAAAGCTAGCCCAGGCAGGAAAGTCTGTGAGATTGTTATCTTCAGTGAACCATCAGAAAACAAGAATTGTCACTGTGGCTCAAAGTGGTGAGATAGCCTTGAGCTGAAGAGTTCTGGGACAGAAACCAGGTCCTGAGTTCAAGCTCCACAACTGACAAAAAATCAAACCGAATTCTAGCAGGATTTCACTCAGCAATCCTACCTTGTACTGTTTAGAGCAGTCTGAAGTTCAGCCACAAATAGCTGGGTTCTTGAAGTGTTCATGTTTTCCCCACTTTCGTTGTTTCAGGTTCAGCAAGAAGAACAAGGAAAGCATCAATCCTTACATCTACATGCCCTTTGGAGCTGGGCCTAGAAACTGCATCGGCATGAGGTTCGCTCTCATGAACATCAAACTTGCTCTTGTCAGACTCATGCAGAATTTCTCCTTCCAACCTTGCAAGGAGACCCAGGTCAGTATACTTCCTAAATGAACAATATTTTATGGTAGTTGTTGAGGGCCGAATATGGGGGCTTGAACTCAGGCCCTCACACTCTCCCCTGAGTTGTTTGCTCAAGGCTGGTGCTGTACCACTTGAGCTACACCTCCACTTTCCAGCTTTTTGCTGGTTAATTGGAGAAGAGAATCTTAGGGATTTTTACTATCCTCACTAACTTTATAAAGTATCATTTCAGCCTCATGATTAGCTAGGATTATAGGCATGAGCTACGGCAACTGGCTTTGTGGGATATTTGTGGGCGGTTTTTGCTTTATTGCTTTTTAAATTGAAAGGCCTATTGTCAGACAAGTATATACTTGTTCATCTTTTAATATTTAAACCAAAGAATCTTTATTAGTGTTGCAATTAGTCCATTTCCTGGATTTCTCAATTTGGGAACCAGATCTTTCTTTGATAAAATCGAAGAAGGAAGCTGATGTCCACTCAGTGCAGATTAGGATGTCATGGCTCTGCTGAGGGTCTTGACCTGAGTGCATTTGAACTTCTTGCCATCTGGAGTCAGGATGCATGATTGTGACCTATAATGATACTGTGATTGCCATATTTGAAAGGGTTCTCCTCTGCCAGAGCTTCCAAAGGCTTCCAAAGGACGTGCTTATTTCCAAGGGTCATATATTTAAAATTCTGATCTTGCTTTATAGTGGGATTCCTGCATGGGAGATCAGACGTAGATAGATAGATAGATAGATAGATAGATAGATAGATAGATAGATAGACAGACAGACAGACAGACAGATAGATAGATAGATACAAAGACAGACAGACAGACAGACAGACAGACAGACAGACAGACAGACAGACAGACAGATAGATAGATAGTTTCTACTTCACATATGGATTTGGGGCAGCTGTGTCACTTTCCTGTGCAAACCAAGCAACTTAGCTATAAGAAAAAGTGGCCACCAGTATACTTGAGATGGGGCAGATGCTCTGCAGGTCCCCAGAGAATCTGTTTTCCACCTGGAGAGTGTTCTTCTTCATAACAGCGTGCATGTCTTCCCTGTTCTGGGATAGGCAGACTGCCCCACCACCACTGAAAGACCTACTCACAATATGGAGTATTTAATGCAGCACTCAGAAATTCCCTATTTCCAACTATGCTGGGCAGTCAAAGAAAATGTTAGAAAAGTAAAAAGAAAGGGAATGAGGGAGGGAGGAAGAAAGGAAGGCAGGCACCAATTGCTCATACCTGTAGTCCCAGTTACTCAGGAGATCTGAAGATCAAGGTTGGAAGCCAGCACAGGAAGGAAAGACCATGAGACTTTTGACTCTTATGTCCAATTAACTACTGAAAAGCTTGAAGTAGAGCTGTAGCTCAAGTGGTAGAGTGCTAGCCTTGAGCAAAAAGCTCAGGGACAGTGCCTAGGCCCTCAGTTCAAGTCCAGGACCCCTGAGCCCCACACACAAAAATATTGGTTCAAATGGAAGAAGTGACTGGATTATTTAGAATTTGAGGACTGTTTTTGTAATTGAAATGTATAATACTTTCTCAGGATTATCTTGACAGATCCAACAAATCCAAAATGAAACTTTTTATGAGTTTTTAAAAATATCTTTCCTTAATGGCTAAGAATCTGATTTAAATTTTGTGTTTTAGTTTGCCGGTCCTGGGATTTGAGCTGAGGACCTAGGTGCTATCCCTGAGCTTTTTCCCACAAGGCTTGTGCTCTACCACTTGAGCCACAGATCTACATCCAGCTTTGGCCTTATTAACTGAAGAGAAGAGCCTCATGAACTTTCCTGGCTGGGCAGGCTTGGAACTGTGATCCTCGATCTCAGCCTCTTGAGTAGCTATGGTTTACAGGTGTGAGCTACTAGTACCTGGCTGGTTAAACTTTTTAAAACTCACTCATTTTAAAAATCATATCAGTAAAGTAATATAACATAGATATCTATGTTTCCAGTGAACAGATGAAAGAATACTTTTCCTACCCCAGTCTTGACAGATTTTAACCAATGAGCAGAAATAATTCAAGACAGGCAAAGTCAAAACTTGTTGTCAATTATTATTACCTTTAATGTATCTTTTTCTTTGCTGCTGTGGTTGGAGGTACTAGGTTCATCACTTTCTTGTTGTTTTTCTTTCACTGTTGCAGATTCCTCTGAAATTAAGTGGTAAAGGACTTCTTCAACCAGAAAAACCCATTGTCCTAAAGATTGTGTCAAGAGATGGGACCGTAAGTGGAGTATGATTCTCTGCAAAGATTTTTCTGCTGTGTTTTCCATGGACATTGTGTCCAGGAGCACTAGAAAATGGATTGATTGTGTGTGGAGAAAAAAGAACCAGTCAGAAATAAAGCCAGGTCTGGCCTTCTCAGTAAATTTGTGATTAGCAATTCTGGACATTTTCAAGCTTGTTCAATGGCTGTGTGGGCTTTTATCTACTGGGTGCTATAAAGGAAGTGACTTCTGGTTCTCACAGGAGTATTGCTCTCTCCTATCATCATTCCGTTCTCGACCATAGGCATTTATCACTAATCTTATCAACAATTAGGAAGAGGAGAGCTCTTGTGATAACGCTGTTGGCAAAGGTCTATCTCCAATGTTTTATTTGCATCATTCTTTTTTTGGGGGGAGAGGGGGGTCCGGTCGTGGGGCCTGAACTCTGGGCCTGGGCGCTGTCCCTCAGCTCTTCAGCTCAAGGCTAGCACTGTACCACTGAGCCACAGCACCACTTCCAGCTTTTTTCTTTTTGCTTATATGGGGCTGAGGAATCGAACCCAGGGCCTCAGGCATGCAAGGCAAGCGCTCTACCACTGAGCCACCTTCCCAGCCCCATTATTTGCATCATTCTACTATGTGTATTGTGTTGAGAAAGTTAATAACTTCCTTCGGCAAAGAGTATGATTATGAGGCCTCCACCCACATGAGGGGCTGATTGAGGATCTTCCATTTTTATCATCAGAACCAGTGATTTCATAGGGTCTGTTTCAAGTCTCCAATTAGATTATTCATCATCCACAGGGTTAATCTGCTATGTTCTTCCTCATTGAAGGTGTATTGCTCGTCTGATGCTACCATTTCTAAGTTCATGTTTTTTGTTTTTTGGTTTTTTTGGGTCCGGTCCTGGAGCCTGAACTCTGGGCCTGGGCACTGTCCCTCAGCTCTTCAGCTCAAGGCTAGTGCTCTACCACTTGAGCCACAGCGCCACTTCTGGCTTTTTTCTTTTTTCTTATGTGGTGCTGAGGAATCGAACCCAGGGCCTCAGGCATGCAAGGCAAGCACTCTACCACTGAGCCACCTTCCCAGCCCCTAAGTTCATGTTTTTGTACCACTCTACTGAGATGTGTTGTATTGGTTTTGGTATAATGTTTCTATCTCATCTCCCCCAGTATTCCTTTGTGCTCCATTTTCACCTCCCCACTGTGTTAATACAATGAACACTGAATAAAAATAGCTGCTTGGTTAACTGATTGGACAGCAATGTTAAAATCGCTCACTTATTTCTAATTGTATCCTTTTTTCCCTTCCCTTCCCTTGTTTGTTTTTGTGCTTTCTCTTTCTGTTTTCCTTCTTTCCTCATAATTTAGTCCCAAAGCTTCTAGAGCACACCAAGGAAGTGGGTACACCTTGCAATGGAGAAGGGTGTCATGATGGCTTCAAGTCAGACATCAAGTAGAACCAGGAACTCCTCCACATGGAGCGGGGGGCCTGGCCTGGATGTGGGAACCCAAGCAAGGTGAACTGGAACTATGCAGATGGGTAGCCTGGAAAAGGGTAGCCATGGCCTCAAGAAGTTGTGCAAAACTCACGGGAGGTAGACGGGTGTGGAGGAATAGAAGTTGGCCCCATAATGCAGGATAGATCAAATAAGAAAATCTGTGAAAGAAAACAGAGGCTGCACTTATCACTGCTGATGAAGCAAGTCACCTCTTCAAGAGAGAAAGCATGAGAGAGTGGCATAGACTATGGCAGCATACATGTCTGCTTTTCCAGATAAATAGATAGACTGACAGACAGGTATGTTTTTATAACCAAACTTGGGTGCATTATCTATCCATCTACCAACAGTTTTAACTCTGTAAGAGAAAAAATCCAATCAATATTGAACAAATGAACTACACACTCAAAAGAAAAAAATAAAATATTGCAAATGGCTGTTAGTTGTATGAAAAACTATTCAACGTCTTTACTCAACAAGGAAATGTAAAGCAAAACAACAATCAGAATGGCCATTATCAAGAATACAGAATATAAATTGGGCACTGGTAGCCCACACCAGTAATTCCACCTTCTCAGGAGGCTGAGATCTGAGGATTGTGGCTCAAAGCCAGTCAGGTAGAAAAATCCAAGACTCTTATCTCCAATTAATCACTAAAATGCCAAAAGTAGCACTCTGACTGAAGTGGTAGAACACTAACTAGTGGTTGAGCAATAAAAAAAAAGCTCAGGAACAGTACCTAGGCCTGAATTCAAAATTGCAAAACAAACAAACAAACAAAAACAACAAAAAAAATCAAGCATCTCCAAACTGAAAAAAAAAATTTCCAATCCTGCCCTCTTACTGAGTTCATAGTATTAAACAATCAATGTTTAGACTGACTAAAGAAGTTCTCAGGATCCTAAAGAAGACTAGGGGGAAAAAAACAATCAAATTTGGACTGTTTATTTCTGCTACAAAAAAAAACTTAGTGTAAGTTGGGCACCCGTGGCTCACCTGTAATGCTAATTCCTCAGAAGGCTGAGATCTGAGGGTTGCTGTTGGAATCCAGCCAAGGCAAAAAGTGGTCCTGTGGCTCAAGTGTAGAGTGCCCCACCTGTAGTAAAAAAAGAACTCAGGCCTGAGATAAAGGCCTATGATGGTGCTTGTTTTCTGTTCTTGTGAATCAACTTGTGGCTTAAACATGGAGATTCTGCTAAATTCTGTTTGCTGTTAGCGAAAGTTTTGTGTCTTGAGTGTTGTCATGTATTTTATTTGGTGGTACTTTTTTCCCAACACTGACCATATGGTTCTATCATATAATGGACAATGGTTCTATCATACAATTCCACTGAAATTCCAAAAATATGAAGACTGATTTTCATTTTTTTTAAACCCCAAGTGCTCCTTAAAACTTTTGTGCATGAGTGTTTGGTGGGGACTTGGTTGAACATGTTTACAATAACCTCATTTTAAAGCATAAAATCTGTCATCATCATTTTAAAAAACGTCTTTTCTATAAAATTAACATGTTTCTGCCTTGAATATTGCTATTTTTGGTACTAATCCTGAAATCATTTGCTTTTTTTTTTTTTTTTTTTTTGGTCAGTCGTGGGGCTTGAACTCTGGGCTTGGGCACTATCACTATGCTCTTCAGCTCAAGGCGAGTGCTCTACTGCTTGAGCCACAGCACCACTTCCAGTTTTCTAGTGGTTTATTGGAAGTAAGAGTCTCACGGACTTTCCTGCTCGGGCTGGCTTTGAACCGAGATCTTCAGATCTCAGCTTCCTGAGTAGCTAGGATTACAGGTGTGAGCCATCGGCACCCAGCATCATTTGCTTTTTGAGTACAACTGTAAGTATTATATTTGCTGCTTATGACCAGCAGCCATGTGAGGAACGTAAACCTTGTGTCAAAGGAGTTAATTGTCAAGTGTGCTGTTTGTTAGAAGCAAAAATCTTTATCAATAGAGGCAGTAAAAGGAACGAGACTCAGCCCAGCTCCCAGCCAGCTGTGATAGAAAAAACTGTATCCCTTCTTTTTAACCTTGGTAGTCACTTATACTTAGAATGTGAGTCCAATTCCTTGACAAGAAAAAAGGACAGTTTGGACTGGGAGAAATACCTGCAGATCTATTCTGCCTAAACAGCCTGACTGTAGATGGAGTAAAGTTAGATAAAGTTGGTATGTAATGGAGTTGGCTGTATTTAAATAAGTTCAACATTAATACACTGATGTAAAACCACATCTGATTCTTTATGTCCATCCATAATTGTTTGTGTGTTATTCTGTTTGTGAAGTTTTAATGAAAATTAGGTAGTAACTAAACCAAAGTTCACTTAAATATTTTTTATGCCAAGGTTTTTCAAACAAACACTTTTTAACTTGAATGCTAATTTTCACTGTCTAATATCAGTTTCTCAAGTATGTACGTTGCCTTGGATACAAAGCTGACAATGGTTTCAATATTAATTGGTATTTTAAAGTGCTATATTAAGCTAAAAATTAATTGGATTATTTAACAACTATTGAGTTTTATCATTACAGATTTTAACCTCTGTAACATTTAGTCAGACCCACAATGGGATAACTAACTCTTGCAAGTATTTATTTGTCAAACTTAACTTCTATTCTTAATCAGTACCAGATAAGCCATGCCTAAAAACAATTTCTATTGATCTTCCTGCTTAATTGGAATAAGGGGACTGTTGACAAAGACTCATTTGATCTGTGGTTCGAAGTCAGCCTGGGTGGAAAATCTTTGTGAGATTATTATCTCTAATTAACCAGAATAATCCTGGAAGTGGTGCTGTGGCTCAAGGCGATACAGTGCTACCTAGCTTTGAACAAGAGTATAGGGAGAGTGCCCAGGCCCTGAGCTCAAACCCTACAACTACCAAAAGAGATGCCAACCAGGACAAGCCATCATGGCAGTGAGCACCTAGCCCCCACCACCAGCCCCCTGCCCCCGGACAAAGCTAGACCTGGAGTAAGAGGGGATAATGTCACATCCTAAATGGAGTCAGTTTGCGCTCGCCCTTTCCAAACTAACCAGAGCCAGGAAATCAAAAGAAAATAGTTAATAAGCATGCCTATCTAATGTCTATACTTGTCTACCTTCTAACTGAACAGGAACTTACATTCTTGCTATTGTTACTATTTACAGGAAATGATCAAGTCCTCTTACTGGGCCCTTAGCCACTCCAATTCAGCCCTAGATTTTGACTCATTATTCTTAACCAGTCCACCATGCTCTCCCCTATCCAGGCACCAGAAACCCTGGGCATTCCCTTCCTGCCCCTAGTCTAACATGGAAATTCCTCCTTCTGTGTAATGGGCTACAACTTGACTTATCCTTCAAATGGAACTTTTCTGGCTTGTGCCCAGGGTGTATTCTCGTATGGTATTCATGCCAGCCTGCCTGCAACCTTGTCAGCCTTTTGCCTGATCTCAGTCAAACGCATGAATATTTTGGTGGATGATGGGAATCACTCCAATGGATATCCTAGTGCCATTCCCCTCATTTTGAGCCCCCTGGCTGGCCCTTCACCTGGGACCTTTAACAGTTATCCTCTTACTCTTCCTTCTTGGATTCTGGTTTCTTAACCTTGTTTCAAAAGTTTCTCTTTAACAGGATAACAGCCCTCACTCAGGACACTATCTGGAAGCAAGTCAAAATCATCCTATTACTGCAGGTGACTGGAGGCTTCACTTACACTGCTCTGCCCAGAGCAAAACTAGACCATGAAAACCCCAGCCTCAGTGACTGCTCAATGCCCACATATCAGCAGGAAGTTGCCAGAAAAGCTCACCATGTTCCTCAACTTTTTAATATCCCTTCAGGGTGTCAAATGATTGGAATATGCTTTGCTTTCATGACTCCATGTTGCTCCCATGGTCCTCTGATCAACCACCCTTGGGAACTCCTCCTTGATCCTATCTGAGAGTGAAGGATGGTCTTTATCTGAATGTGCAGGACAGCCAGCAACAAAATAATATTCCTACCACAAAAGACAAAGTAGGATGTTTACACCATAAAATTCCAAACCCCATGTATGCATGGATATGCCTAGCATAGGCAGGACAATCTGATGTAACCTGACTTTAAACATTCCATTATGGACCAATCCTGTAGGGAATTCTGAGTCCAAGCTGTGAGATCAGGAAAAGGTTAAGAGACTGAAAAGAATTGGACCCTGAGAAGGTCAAACCCTCAAGGCAAAATGGATGTAGAGTTATTTGAACATTAAACAGCTTGAGACCTTGGATATGGGAGTCAGTTATCACTATACTCTGCCTCCACCTACAGTCACCTCCCCTATACTGAACTCAACCTCTGTCTCCTTTCTCAGATCCCAAAAAAGCTTTAACTCCAACCCCACCCCTGGCACATCCTCTGATCCCATGGGAAGATTGCTTCACCTCACTGTTATGCAAGAAACAGTCCTTGCCTGTGGAAGATTGATTAGGGCCTGTTTCCTTCCTTTCTTCTCCATTTTCCTAACACTTGCAATAGGTTCAAAAAGTGCCTAGTTGGGCACTGGTGGCTCATGTCTGTAATCCTAGTGACCCAGGAGGCTGAGATCTGAAGATCAGAGTTTGAAGTCAGCCTGAGCAAGAAAATACATGTGACTCTTAGCAATAGTCTAACAAAGGCTACATGACCAAAATTAACCTATGGGCTCAGTGCACATTAAAAAATTGTCATGGTTTTCATCACAGAGATAGAAAAGTCAACCCTAAAGTCCACATGGAAGCACAATAGACCTCAAATATTTAAAGCAATACCAAGCAAAAAAGACAACACCAGAAATATCACAATATTTTACATCAAATGACGCTAAAGAGCCATAGTACTGAAAACAGCATGGTACTGGCATAAGAGCAGATATCTAGACCAATGGAATAGAAATCCAGAAATACCACACAGCCACAACAAACTATAACCATGAATAATAGGCTATTTTTTCTCCAACATATGTTTTTGGAAAGTTTGCCAAATTTTGCCTTGTAAGGTTAAAAGGTGCAGTAGCATTTTGTTCCAGCTACATCCTTGCCAGTATTGGTGTTTCAATTGGGTGGTGGGGGGGGGGTGCAAATCCTGGTGCTTGTATTCAGGGCCAAAGTACTGTCCCTGAGGTTTTTGCTCAAGGTGATTATCTACCAATTGAGCCACAGCTTCACTTCCAGTGTTTTTGTTTTTGTTTTTGTGGGGGGGTTACTTGGAGATCAGGGTCTTGTGGACTTTCCTGCTTAGGCTAACTTTGAATTGTGATCCTCAGATCTGAGCCTCCTGAGTAGCTAGGATTATAGGTGTGAGCCACAGGATCCTGGCTCTTTTCTGTATAACTTTACACATTTTGCACTGATCATGGAGGAAATAGGTCTGTGATCTTTCATTGCTGTCCTGTTCAGTGGTTTGTTATGGTTTTTTGCTTATATGGACCCCGCTATGCAGTGAGTTGGACATGACACCATTGTTGTGAAGTTGTTGTGGTGGATGTGACACTTTGCAGTCTCCTGGCTTTGCCACTGAAGTGACACTCTCTGGATGGCTGTCCTGTCCCTTGCACAATTCCACATCCTTTGCTATGTTCTAATGGGCCCTGTGCACCTGTAATTGTTAAAAAGCTTTTTGTATGTATAGATTAGAATGTGCATGAATGGTGAGCATTCAGAATGGATCTCTTTCCATTAACTGTGTTGATGCAGGGGCATAGAATCACTGTGTGTGTGGTGGGGAGGTAAAGTTGGGGAATGATACACTGGATGACCCCTGAAGGATAGTTTAAAAGTCCTCAGATGGAAAATGAATTTGGTCTACTCCTGCTTGAAGACCAGACCGTGTAGTTACATGATCTTGAGCAGGACCACTGTCATGTTTCAGAATAATGAGAAGAGGCCAAAATTGTACCAGCTACTGAAAATCCCATGGGTCTATAGGGCAAATGGACTGAAGTAAGACAGAAGCCAGTGGTAGCTATGGGAAGAAGGGTGTTGTGTTAACAATGTGGAAGCAATTAGATTTTCTCCTATGGATTGTGGGAACCATTTGAACAATACTTTAAACAAAAGAACAGGGTGGTGTGTCCAAAACAGTTGTGTGCTATTTTGCAACTACAATGGGTATGTTCTAGAAGTTTCATGAAGAAATATGAATAATATAAGGTTAAGCAACCTGAGAAGTTATGCAAGAAGTTATTCCTGATCAGAGCAAGCATGCCTGCGTACTCCTTACAACCACAAGATCTGACTCCATCAAGTCTTTCTCCATCCTCTGTTCCTAATCTCTACAGCAAGAATTACGATCACAGAATTACTTGTCTCATGGAGTTGTGGTAAGGATCCATTAAGAAAGATCTGAGAGCTGGGTGCTGGTGGCTCACGCCTGTAATCCTAGCTACTCAGGAGGCTGAGATCTGAGGATGAAAATTCAAAGCCAGACCAGGAAGTAAAGTCCATGAGACTCTTACCTCCAATGAACCAGCAAAAATCTAGAAGTGGACCTGTGGCACAAGTGATAAAGTGCTAGCTTTGAAGGATAAACAGCTCAGGGACAGCATTCAGACCCTGAATTCAAGCCCAGTGTAAGCATAATGCCCAGCTTTGGTCCTCAGCTCCACCCAGATCTGAGCTTCTCCCAGCCCTGGAGTTCCCACCATACAACTCCTTCTCTCTTCCCAGACTTACCTGAGCACCCACCTACCTCACTTCCTGCCCCCAGACCCTCCTGCTACCTGGATAGTGAAGGGTGCCATGTGCTCCCGCTTGGGGTAAATATGGCTCTTCTAATAAACCTTATAATAATCTTTCTCCTGTGCCTGCCTGCCTCTGTGTGGACCCCTGGGATGATGTGAAGGATCCTTTATTGGTGGCCCCATACAGGATAGGGTGGATTTTCTCCTCCCTCCACTTCAGATGGGAGTCAGAACAGCTGGGACCTAGCCTAAGGTCCTACTCTCCTGTCACCAGAGGACCACCAAGGTAAGTTTCTCCTGACCCAGCACTCTACCTGCTGCCCATCCAACACTGGCTAATTAAGTCTTAACCCCAAGTAAGTGAAGAGTCTAGAGGTTTAGATTTCACTGTGCAAGCTCCATTTCTCTATCGGAGGGCCTCAGGCCCCCCCCCCAATAAAACTTGGCCAAGTATCTAAGCCAATGGCTTCTGTGGTGAGGGACGCCGTAGCCGAGGGACACCATGGCCAAGGGACACCATGGAGAAACGTGATAGCATTTCCCACTGGCTGTTTCCCACGTTTTGAGTCAAATTGCACTGCCAAGGATGCTCCACATAAGCTTTTGGTTCCAAATCACTTAGTATGTAAAGGACTCAACTAAATTTCTTTGCATTAAGGCCTCCTGGGCCTTGGTGGGCTCTGAGCCCCCATCAGAGTCAAATTTGGCCCCAAATTTAAGAATCCACTTCTGCGAGCACTTGGACAGGTAAATCTCTCTCTCCCTCTCCCTCTCCCTCTCCCTCTCCCTCTCCCTCTCCCTCTCCCTCTCTCTCTCTCCCTCTCTCTCTCTCTCTCTCTCTCTCTCTCTCTCTCTCTCTCTCTCTCTCTCTCTCTCTCTCTCTCTCTCTCTCTCTCTCTCTCCCCCTTCCCCTTAAACTCTGTCAATTGTTGTTAAGGGCTAAAATTAACTTCTGGTACTCTCCCTTCTTCCAACTAAAGGTATTCAAAAGATCAATTGATAATCATTTGCCCAAAATTTTAGTCATCTGCTAGAGTAAGATTGGCAAAAAATATATCTCTTGCCACTAAAAACTCAATAAATGTAGGCTGGTATTCATTTTGCACACTTTAAGATCTTTGTGCACAATATGTATGTAAACTTATTGAGATAAAACTGTCATCACTATGTAAAAAAAAAAGGGATGAGTTTAAGTTTAAACTCCCCAAAAAAGGTCAACAAGTTTGGATATTTTAAGTTTAAACTCCCAAACAAGTTTGGATATTATGAGTTTAAGTTTAAACTCCCAAACAAGTTTGGATATTATCAAAAGTGTAAAAGATTGTTGCATTGTTTTAAAGAAAAACTTTAGCTAAAAGGTTTTAGGTTCTTGTTAAGCATGGAGATTATTAAATTCTGTTAAATCTTCTCTCTAGCATTGACCATGTGGCAGATGCATCATCTTGGCATTGTGTAGCTCAGCTACTGTTTCACACCAACTCAATTTCATGCCGACTCAACTTGATTCTGTGACCCTCCCCCTGACCTAACCAGCCCAGGCACCATTATGCCATGCCACATGGCTGCTCATGTCTTGTCTTCTGTTTACTAAAAGGTTTCTCACTGTTGGCAAAGTTTTGTGTTTTAAACTGACCACATGGTTCCATCATAATTAGGCAAAGTAGTACTGCTAAAATTCCAAAAAACCTGAAATGGGCCTATTTTTAAAGTCTAACTACGCTCTATAAAATGTGCACAAACATATCTGTCTGTCTATTTGTCTATATGTAAAATATATAAATGATTATGGTTCCAAAGTTACCAAATATTCTACTTGCTAAAAATCATTGTCAGTGGAAGCTCTGATTTAATCCAAGTTGCTTTAAGAATTTTGAGACCTGACTACAAGCCAAAGCAAAAAGACAGTTTAAAACTTTTAAAAAGGCCTTGGGGAAGGAGTTAGAAAAGATGGTTTCCTTTGCAAAGTAAATGAAATTGTCAGTTAAGTTGACTGTGATTTATGTCATTCCTTATGTCCATCTATGCAAAGAGTTAAATATTGTACCTCTGACCATGGCTGGTAAACCAAGGCTAAGGTTTTAATTCTCTGTTTTCTTCCCTTCACTCCCATCAATTCCCTTTAAGATCAAGAGACCAGAGTGACTCAAGATGCAGTGTGCTCCTGTGAATGGGAAATGACCAGGGAACAAAACAAAGTTATCACAGCTGCCTAAACCAGTGGCACCAGCCTATGAAAGCCAGTGTGAACCAGGTCTTTAACCAGTATATGTAGAACTTTTGCAGGTAACCAGTGGGAGGTACAATAGTCCATACACCCAGTGAGCTGCCACAGCCTTGCCCAGACTCTAGCCTTGCTCCATCACACATGACCAAAAGCCTGCTGATTTGGGGTAAAAGGAGAAAAAACATAAACCACTTCAGATATTTGTTTCTGTAATAGTAATCTTCACAAGTTAGACTGTCAGGGTTATATGAGCAAAGGATAAAAGTTGACTTCTATACTATTTTGCAATTGGATGTATTTCTAAAGCAAAAGAGATGCACATTAAGAAAAACTAATTTCCTAAAGGTAACTCAGACTGCAGAAAAAAGTGGCCAGTTTAAGCCTTCAGCCAAGAGGTAATGAATGTTGCCCAGTTTCAATGGGGCATATAATGCAAATTAAAGTGACTAAAAGGGGATGAGGGGCTGGGAAGGTGGCTCAGTGGTAGAGCGCTTGCCTTGCATGCTTGAGGCCCTGGGTTCAATTTCTCAGTACCACATAAGCAAAAAGAAAAAAGCCGGAAGTGGCTCTGTGGCTCAAGTGGTAGAGCACTAGCCTTGAGCTGAAGAGCTGAGGGACAGCGCCCAGGCCCAGAGTTCAGGCCCCACGACCGGACCCAAAATAAATAAATTAATTAAATAAAATAAAAAAGAGATTAAAAATGGTGTCCCCCTTGTAAAAATTTGGAAAGTTATGGGGAGTGGTTGGCTTCCTAGACAAAGTTAACATTAAAATTGTCCTAAAAGTTTCATTAAAAGTTAGAAAAGATAAATTAGGATTACCAGAATGATTGTTCAATTGCTATTCCAGTTTGCCCTTATAGGTTTTTTGGTAACAGTTTCCAGCAGGCCCACAGTAAAAGACAGGGCAAGTTTGTCCGATGTAACGTTGGCCCTCAATAAGTTCCAGGTAAGACTATGCTGATAAAACTACTTCCAATGACCTTCTTTGTTACTTTTGATTGGAGTAAAGTGGCCATTTGTAAAGACTTGTTGATCTGAGAACTGCAGTTTGAAGCCAGCCTGGGCAGAGCAAGGTCCCTGTGAGATTGTCATCTCTAATCTGCCAACAGAGTGCTCAAAAGCAGAGTTGCTTTGGAGCTCAAAGTGGTGGAGTGCAATCCTTGAGCTGGAGAGCTGAGGGATACTGCTCAGGCCCTGAGTTCAAATCCAAGGACCAATAAAGGAGAATGCCAAAAATACACTCATCCCAGCATGGAGAAAGGCACTCCAGGGACCCCGGCAATGTTGGAACAGCCAAGGCAAGTACAAGCCACTGCTTGGATGGCAAAAATGGTGCCAGATCCTAGAGTTACTTGAGTGTGGCCCTTCAAAAATTGATCAGAAATTGATCAAAATTTGATCATGGGAAGATAGGTTGTAAGCATGCCTAATGCCCATGTCTGTCCAACTGGGCAGGAATTTGCCAGTCATCTGTGGTAGTGGGTACTAAAAGCTAAGGTTGTAAAATGTGAGGGTTAATTTAAATCCCAACCCCCCTGTATCTGCTCAAAGTCCTAGTTGGCAGTGACTTTTGAGTTGGCCCAGCCACATTAATTCATCTTTTAAGGAAAGAAAGGTTGACCTGAGATTAGGTCCCTATTGAGATCTGTCTAAAGGTCTACACAGGTAGGCATTGTTGGAGCCACTGGAGATCAGGTTCCTCAGCCAGCCAGAAAAAATGCTTTTACAAACCAGAGTGTTAAACAGTCTATGCTGCTGTAGACCAAGAAAAGGGCTGTGCAGGGGCTGGGATGGTGGCTCAGTGGTAGAGCACTTGCCTTGCATGCTCCAGGCCCTGGGTTCGATTCCTCAGCACCACATAAGAAAAAAAGCCGGAAGTGGCACTGTGGCTCAAGTGGTAGAGTGCTAGTCTTGGGCTGAAGAGCTGAGGGACAGTGCCCAAGCCCAGAGTTCAGGCCCCATGACTGGACCCCCCCCCCCAAAAAAAAAGAAAGAAAAGGGCTGTGCATTTGTTAAGCATTAAATGTTGTGTATACGCCACTTTAAACAGTTTGCCCAGAGGCAATGGGCAGTACTTAGAGTTCCAATCAGTTGCAATTTCTACTGGGTTTTGTTATTAAAAAACTGTGGCAAGTAATTGTTAGTCATTTGTTAACAAGTTATAGGTAACCTTTATCTCCATTGATCTCCTTGTTGCTTTAATTGGAGATAAAAAGGGCTTTTGCCACAGTTCAAAACCATCCTGAGCACAAAAAATCCCTCTAAAACTCCATCTCCCAGCTAATCAACACAGAGCCAGGCTGGAGGCATGGCTCTGGACTCTCGCCTCTAAGTATCCAGCTGAAGGCTGAACGTGACATTGTGACTCTAAGTAGTAGAGCACTAGCCTTGAGCAGAAGTGCTCAGGGATAGTGCCCAGGCCTTGAGTACAAACCCAGTAAATGCCAACTGGGATAAGCTATCCCAGCAATGGACGCTGAGACCACCTCCCAGGACAAAGTCAGTCCTGACAAGGAAAAACCATGGAGAGGAGTAAGCGAATATGACAGCACAAATTGAGTCACCCTTGCCCTCTGTGTGGTCCCCTGGGATGGATGTGAAGGATTACAACTACAACAGAATTTCATTTTTATGCCTGGGACAATATATCAGGGCAACCAATCTTGGTAACTAGAGTGCCTCCAATAAGGCTGGATTTCCTGGGCACACATGGAAGGCTTAAGCTTATAGCTACCTCTCTGTATTGCAGCCTCCACACTAAAGGTAGTCTGTATTTATTACCACTGTTCTACCATGCATATGTTCACCTATGTCGCCTCATTTTTTCCAAGATGACTTCATTCCCTTGATCTTAAGGGGAGTTGATGGGTGAATATCTATCTTCTGGAACTGTTTCAAGTTGGGTAGGGGCTCTGGTCCTGCCTAACAAGAGACCTGAACTCTTGTCCTATCTCACCAAGGGGTAACATGGGAAATTTAGTTGTCAGAAACACCAGATGTTATTAGGAGCATTTTTCCCCCTCCAAACTGTAGAGGAATCCATGTGAGAATTTAGGGGAGACAATAGCCACAGAAACAATATAAGGAACAATAAATCAATATCCCTGGAATATTAGTATCAAGAGAAAACCCATCAGGTAAAGAACTCATTAAAGCTAGCATCAGAGTTATATGCCATTTAACATTTTACTACTGTGCAGATTTTTCCTTGGGCTACATTAGTGCAGCCTGTTAGCACTCCAGTTCACAAAAGGAACATGATTGATCTCAGGTCCATGCCCTATTGGGTACAAACCGCCTTTTTGATTATATGAATTCATGTGACTGGTGTCAGGTCAAAATATATTGCCAATTAGGGCTTTGAGAAGATACTGAGAACTGGGGCTTCTGTTAATTTTGAACTATCCCCCATTTGACAGCCCTAGCAATTTCTACCCAGTATAATAAATGAAAGGGTATAAGTCCCTGTCCAGTTACAAAGTAGAGAAGTATGGGCATTAGATAGGTATGGTTATGAACTATTTTCAGATGACCTCCCAGCTCTGCTTGCTTTTGAAAGGACAAGCACAGTGACTCCATTCAGGATCTGACACCATTCTCTTTTATCTGGGCAGTTTCTTTCAACTGCTCTGGATGTTCCCTGATTAAAAGGACAGCATTGTCTTAGGTGTGTTTACTCCTTGCTGGGATAATGTCTCAGTTGGTGTTTCATTTTGTCATATCATGGGATTTGAACTCAGGGCCTGGGCACTGTCCCTCACCTCTTTTGCTCAAGGCTAGCACTCTACCACTTTGAACTATAGCACCACTTCTAATTTTTAAGTGGTTAATTGGAGATAAGAGTCTCACAAGGACTTTCCTCCCCAAACTGGCTTCAAACAATAATCCTCAGGTCTCAGCCTCCTGAGTAGCTTGGATTACAGGTGTGAGGCACCAGCATCTGGCCACTTGGTGCTTTTTTTCTTTACTGAATATGAGCTGTCCCAGTGGTCCAGATTCCACCATTGCAGAGGTGGTGGTGGTGGTGGTGAAATAACAATATGAATAGTTTTTATGCAGAGCTTATCTGGAATTTATTAATAGTCAAAGTTAAATCTAACTAACTTTTAATCTGTCACTCTGTGGGCCTGCATGTAATTGCCACAGAAGATCAAATCTGTAATGGCAAAATTAAACAATCCTATTTTCTTAATTTTTAACTATAGTGAAGTAAGGAGATTGGGTCCATGTTTCCCCTAGATAATTGACCCTGATTTCCCCTGATTCCTTCTTTAGATGGTTTGTTTTTCTGTAAGGTTTAAGTGTCCTCATCTGGTTTGTTTTATTCATGTATAACACTTTTATTGTGTTTGCTTTTAGTTTGCCTTTAAAATAACTCTTAGAAAACCTGTTCACTACAGTTCCTCTTTAATACAATGTAATTATCCTTTGAAACATTTGGTAATGCCCAAATGTGATGACCTTCTTGAAGTCTGAGTTTAAATCTACCCATTTTTTTCACACCACATTGACAATTTTAGATATCAAAATACCAGATTATTATGAACACTTTTATATGTATACACATACACACACACACACACACACACACACATACTTGTGCACAATGATCTGAAAGCACACAAAAATGAAAATCAACTGTAAGCTTTCTGGAATTCCTATGGCAAGATATACTTTTGCCCATAGGTCTATAGAACCACATGGACAGTTTTCAAAAAAAAACTTTAAAACTTTTGCCATTAAACAAACAGAATCCTTTACTCTTGGGCTGGAAAGGTGGCTCAGTGGTAGAGCTCTTGCCTTGCATGCATCAAGCCCTGGGTTTGATTCCTCAGCACCACATAAGCAAAAAGAAAAAAGCTGGAAGTGGCGCTGTGGCTCAAGTGGTAGAGTGCTAGCCTTGAGCTGAAGAACTGAGGGACAGCGCCCAGGCCCAGAGTTCAGGCCCCATGACTGGACCCAAAAGAAAAAAAAAAAAAAAAGAATCCTTTACTCTTACAGATGCTTACCAATACTTACATAATATGCTTAGACAAATTGATAACAAGGCAGATTCGCTGGGCCTCAGTCTCCAGGGCCTGTGAAGTGAGGTAAAATTGTTCACAAGACACATTAGCATATGCATTGACCTTTGAATACTTTTTATTTTTATTTTATTTATTTATTTTTGTCAGTCATGGGGCCTAAACTCTGTGCCTGGACACTGCCCCTGGGCTCCTCAGCTCAAGGCTAATGCTCTGCCACTTGAGCCACAGCACCACTTCCAGCTTTTTCTGTTTATGTGTGCTGAGGAATCAAACCCAGGGCCTCATGCATGCAAGGTAAGCACTCTACCACTTGAGCCATATGATGGAACACAGGAAGGATACACACCAGTCAAAACTGGTTCTCTTACCAAGAAGGCAGCCCTAATTAAAAATCAGCCCCCAAAAAACCATCATGCATATCCAAACTGAAAAACTTCCAATCCTGGCCTTCCCCTGAGTTCATAAAATTCAAAGCAGTCAATATTTAGAAAGTTGAAGACAGAATAAAGAAGTTCTCACGACCCTAAGGAACACTTGGAAAAAATAATAATCAAATTTGGGCTGTTTATTCATGCTACAAAAGGACTTACTGTAAGTTGAGCACCTGTGGCTCACACCTGTAATGCTAATTCTTCAAGAGGCTGAGATCTAAGGATCACTGTTGGAAGCCAGCCCAAGAAAAAGGCAGAAGTGATGCTGTGGCTCAAGTGGTAGAGTGTCAGCCTGGAGCAAAGAAGCTCAGGGAAAGTGTTCAGACCCTGAGTTCAAGGCCCAGGATGGCACTCATGCATGCTTGTGTGCACGCACACACACACCTTATATACAGAATGTCTGTAATCCTAGCTACTCAGGAGGCTGAGATCTGATGATTACAGTTCAAAGGCAGCTGGCTCACGAAAGTCCATGAGACTCAGCACCAATAATCACCAGAAAACCGCAAGTGGTGCTGTGGCTCAAGTGGTAGAGCACTTGCTTTGAGCTGGAATGCTCAGGGATAGCACTCAAGCCCAAAGTTCAAGTCCTACAACCGGCAAAAAGAAAAAAGAGTGGGCTGAGAGTTTAGTCTGAGTTGGTTCTGGAAAACACTTCCTTGAAGGAAGTTCTCTATATGTGCTTGTGTCATGGGAAGAAAAGATACTTGCTTTCCGCAGCTCCCTTTGTCTCTCACATTGTCTTTCCTGCTCAGCTCAGTACAAGGAGTCACTGCTGAAACTGGAAATGCAGTGTTTAAATTATTTATAGCTTTTTTCTTTTGGTAGGGCTTCGCTCTGTCAAAGGCTCTAGACACCTTAACATGCCCGGACTGTGACTTCTCATGTAAGGGTTCATCTGTGGAGTATACTCATTGTAAGGTGATTATTTCTTCTCCTTGTCCTTCTTCTTTCTCTTCTACTCCTCCCTCTTTCCTTCCTCCTCCACCCTCTTCTTCCTCTTCCCCCTTTCCTCCTTTTCTTTCTCCTTCTCTTCCACCTCTTCCCCCCTTCCTCCTCCCCCTCCTCCTGCTCATCATTCTCCACTTCTTCTCCCCCTCTTTTTCCTTCTCCCCCTCCTTTTCCATCCTGCTTCTCCTTCCTCCATATTCCCTCTCCTCCCTCCTCCCCTCTCCTCCTCTTCCTCTTCCTCCTCCTCCTCTCCTTCTTCTTCTTCTTCTCCGCCTTCTCTTTCTCCGCCTTCTCTTTCTTCTCCTTCTCTTCCTCCTCTTCCTCCCCCTCTCCTCCTTCTTCTTCTCCTTCTGATTCTGATTCTGCTTTCTTCTTTCTTTTTTTCTTCTTCTTTCTTTTTCTGTACCAATATTGGTGCTTCAACTTAAAGCCTGGGCACTGTCTCTCAGCTTTTGCTGCTCAAAGCTAGTTGTCTATCATTTGAGTCACACCTCCATGCTAGCTTTGTTTTTTGTTTGTTTGCTTTATTCTTTATTCTTTCTTTCCAATTTACTTTATTGTTTTAGAGATGATATGCAGTGGAGTACCTTTACATTTAAAAACAAGAACATTTCTTTTTGCATAGTGTCATCTGTTCCCTCATTCTCTCTCATCTCCACCCACAAGTTGCATAGTTCATGTTCATCAATGTCCAGTACAGCCAGGGAAATCCATTGCTGTACTTTTTCACACTTTTTCCTCCCATTCTTTGCCCTCCCTCTACCTTCCCACAGATTTGGATGTAAATATACCATATATAAGGTAAAGAATACAGATTCACCAAAGAAAAAAGAAAAAAAAGTCCTTTGTATATATTTGGAGTTTGTTTCAGTATGCATATTACTTAAGAGCAGGCCCTTGAGTATTGCACCTTTGTGATTCTCTCCTAAAACTATCCTCTTTCGATCACACTGTATGTACCTGGAATTTTGTGTATTTTGTCATATGCCAGTTCCTTTTAGATCTAACTTCAACATATCAGGAAGAACATGTGCCATTTGTCTCTCTGATCTTGGCTTGCCTCTCTTAACATGATTTGTTCTAGTTCCATCCATTTCCTTGCTAATGACATTACTTTATACGTTCTAATGGCTGTGTAAAATCCCATTGTTTATAGATAGCAATTTTTTTGATCCACTCATCTATTGTGGGGCATCTAGGTTGTTTCCATATCTTGGCTACTGTGAATAGTGCAAAAATGGACATGAATGTGCAGAAGTCCTTATTTTTTTTTTAATTTTATTTTATTTGAGAACATACTGTACAGAAGGGTTACAATTACATTGGCAGGATAATGCATACATTTCTTACCAAGCATTGCAGCCTCCTCCTGACTCATGATGCTCAGGGTAGATGCCTAGGAGTGGTATGGCTGGGTTGTAGGAAAAAATCTGTGTTTAGTTTTTTTGAGGAACTTCCAGACTACTGATCTCTACAGCAAGAATTACAAGAATCCCAACATTACTTGCCTCAGGGAGTTGCCATAAGGATCCATTAAGAAAGATGTGAGAGGGCTGGGAAGGTGGCTCAGTGGTAGAGCGCTTGCCTTGCATGCCTGAGGCCCTGGGTTCGATTCCTCAGCACCACATAAGAAAAAAGAAAAAAGCCAGAAGTGGCGCTCTGGCTCAAGTGGTAGAGCGCTAGCCTTGAGCTAAAGAGCTGAAGGACAGCGCCCAGGCCCAGAGTTCAGGCCACACCACCACCAAAAAAGAAAAGAAAAGAAAAAAGAAAGATGTGAGAAGCTGGGTATGGGTAGTTCATGCTTATAACCTAGCTACCCAGGAGGCTGATATCTGAGAATCAAAGCTCAAAGCCAGACCAGGCAGGAGAGTCCATGAGTCTATTATGTCCAATGAATCATCAAAGAGGACCTATCAATTAAGTGATAAAGTGTTAACTTTAAGAAGAAGAAAAAAGGCCAGTGAGAGTATCCGGGCCCTAGTTCAAGCCCCAGAGTTGGCACAGAGGAGAAAGGAAAAAGAAAGATGTGAGAAAATTTCTTTTTTTTTTTTATTTTTTGGGTCCGGTCGTGGGGCCTGAACTCTGGGCCTGGATGCTGTCCCTCAGCTCTTCAGCTCAAGGCTAGCGCTCTACCACTTGAGCCACAGCACCACTTCTGGCTTTTTTCTTTTTGCTTATGTGGTGCTGAGGAATCGAACCCAGGGCCTCAGGCATGCAAGGCAAGCGCTCTACCACTGAGCCACCTTCCCAGCCCGTGAGAGAATTTCATAAGCGCCAAATTCCTGTGGAGATACTAAAAGGGTCACTTATCAGGATGGACACTGGAGTGGAAGAAAAGATGAGGAGCCAGGAGGAAGATCTCCTCTTGGCAGAGGCTGTGTGGGGAAATCATACACCAGCTGCCAGGGAAGACGCTGCTGTTCTCTTAGACAACTCTGGTCCCTTTCGAGTCCTTGTTTCTTTTTCTGTTCTGAAAAACTCCTCCAGAGAAAGTCACCAGGAACTGGTTTTATATACATGAAATCAAGTAAATGACTTTTTCAGTGAAAAGGCAGCCATGGGCCTTAGGACTATGAGCTTAATCAACTTACTTTAAACAAAGTTTACAAAAGAGGCTCTCCTCGAAACAAAGGACCTCCACTCATCTGGTCGGATCATTACTAAATAACCCCATGCTGCTGACCGCATATATGGTATACATGTGCACATCAGAAGAAACTAAGAGGAAGACACAGAAACAGAGGGAAACAGGGGGAAATATACAACAGCAGGACCCATCAGCTGCACTGGACATGGATCAAAACAAACTAAGCAACTCAATGGCAGAGATGGGAGGGAGGGAATGAACAGGAAAGAGGGAACAGCTGACGCTAAGCAAAAGGAAAGAAATGGACATATCACCCGATGTAGAAGAAATAGTTGTATGGTCAAAGCTCAGAGAACTCATAAACTCTATAGACCACAATAAAGACAATTTGACCCATGAAAGTAAGAATATGTTTGTGACTTTAAGTATTACTATCCCACAATACTGTGAAATTTATGTAATCAATCACAATTTAAAAAATTGCAAAAAACAAAGAGGCTCTCCTGTTCCAGATATGTTCCATCCAGATGAGAACGGTGTGTCCTCCCTCCTGATTTTGCCTGTGCTGATTCCAGCTGCAATCTGAGGAGTCCCCAGTACTCAAAATTGGCTCAATCTGACTGATACCCATACAGTCAGGAGGCTTTGAAATTAAACAGAACCAGCAACCCTTTCCCAGGTCAGGCTGGATAACGTTTACAAATCTATGGACACAAAAAGAGTGTCACACAAAGAAGGCTCTGAGAAAGGAGCTGACAGAGAGGGTAAAGGGTCAGTGTGATGCAAGTCTTAGCTTCAGCAATCCAAAGTGGCACGTGCCTTCCATGGAGACAGGCAGAGATCCCTTCTATTTTCACCATGGTGGGCATGGTCAGGATGATGGAAGGGGGAATGAGGCCTGTTTTGACAAACCTTTTAACCCAGATGGAATCTGGGTTAAAAGAGTCTCAAAGACTTCACTGTCTAGCTGGCTTTGAACTGTGATCCTCAGATCTCAGCTTCCTGAGTAGCTAGGATTACAGGTATGAGCCCACTAGCACCTGGCAGCCTTTACTCATTTTTTAAGGATACCCAGAAAGGAAGTAAGTCATTCAATAGTTCTAAGACTATTTTTCTGATTACCTGTATGATTCATTCATTCTTCTTTGTACTATATGTATATCCTTATTTATCTCTTAGTCTAGATCAATATCTGAGTGTTTTTATATGTAATGACAAAGCTTTAAAGACACATGTAGCTTTTTCAAAGAATGCATGAGTAGACTGAATGCTTGGGATCATGGGATGTTCTCCAGGTGTGTGGTCTCTTCCTGCTCAGCTTCAAAGCAATTGTTGCTCAGGTCCCTTCCTTTCTGGAGGTGTTACCTTCTATGGAATTATTTGCATGGAAAGCCTCCTTCCTTCTAGTCCTTCTGTAGAGAAAGACCTTTGGCATCAGTCAGTGCTAACTGCATTTTAATCTCAAAGAATGATTAGCCTATCCTTGCCTGTATAACACCCAAACAGTTGAATCAAAATTGGAGATAATAGGAAAAGAAGGTCATATTTGCTCAAATTATAACATTATCCTAGCCACATATACATATGGTGAGAGATGCCAGCTTAGTGGTTTTATAGGGATTTTCTAACCAAAATGGAGTTGGGAGAACCAAAGTAACAAGACTTTGGCTATATGAACTAATTATCGAGTTATCAGCAATCTGATCATACTCAAAAGATCTCTGGAGTAAGTATCTGTTTGTCTGTTTGTGTCTGTTTTCTTTTAGCCTGTTTTTCTGGTTTCTGGGGATTGATCCATCTGATATTGGGAACATAAGGGGAGCAGATGAAGACAGACTTACCCCCTTCCCTTTACTGATGAAAATAGAGCGTGCTGGCTCTAGAATTGCCATGGTTGGAGGTCTGAAGATCAGGCCACCTGGTGTCTGGTATTGCTGTGACTGGAGGTCCCTCGGTGGACCAGTCCTGCCCAGCATCTGTTAGTGCTCTCATTCCATACAGAGTCTTGGCTCTCAGGACAGTAGAGAGCTCTGGTTAGGGCTGAATGGGATTGGGGAGTAGGGGGGGACACAGGCTATGAGTTCAAGCCCCACAACCGACCCAAAAAAAGTTATATATAGGAAAATTTATGGGGCTGGGAATATGGTTTAGTAGTAGAGAGCTTGTCTAGCATGCAGAAGCCCTTGGTTCGATTCCTCAGTACCACATGAACAGAAAAAGCCAGAAGTGGTGCTGTGGTTCAAGTGGTAGAATGCTAACCTTGAGCATAAAAAGCTCAGGGACAGTGCCCAGGCCCTGAGTTCAGGCCCCAGGACTGACCAAAAAAAAAAAAAAGGAAAAGTTTGTGGTTTGGGTGAGTTCATTAAGCCATCAGTAGCAACCCATAATGTAGAATTTCATTGTTTGAACAACTGTTTGAACAATCAGTAATGTATTTCATTGTCTCCTGCTCTAATGGAGAATGTGGAGGTGAATGTCTTACATGCCAGGCCCCTTTCTACTCATACGATTTAGACTTTCTATTCTTCCCACTGAGAGTAAATGTCGTCCTTCATTCTGGGATACACACTGGGGCTTCTGGAGAATCCTTCGATGGAGGAATCAGAATTTCAACTCAAAGCGTGGCTGCAGGCCTAAATCCCACTATTTCCTCTAGTAGGGAGTAGAATCTATCAAACACTGGTAGACCTGACTGATTTGCAATCTCCCTTCTTTATTAACCTCACGGACAATATTTTGTCATCATCACTAGAGAGCTTTCTGGAAGTCTTTTGCCAACATAGTGCCTCAGTTTGTACAAATGTAAGTGAGTATGCAAGCATGAGCCCTAGTTGACAGTGCCTGATAAAGCAAATGCAAGGTGGCAGGAATGTACTGGAATCACTGGGCTTTCAATGGTACTGTTCCTATGTATTACCTTGTTGATTTTCAAGCTTACTGCCATTTTTTCCTTTGATTACCACAGTATAGGACTCCACTAATCCCCCAGATTTCACAGGTGTCTCACACACACACACACAAACACACACACACACACACACACACGTGTCTTCACCCAACACATTTGTGTATTTTTCTCACTCAGCTGCTATGGAGAAATAGGGCTGTGTGGCTCCTGATCCATCCCTGGCACTGTACCCATGACCTTCATTCATTGGGCCCTGAATTAAGAATGAATAAATGCCCTGGTGCCGGTGGCTCACATCTGTCATCCCAGCTACTCAGGAGGCTGAGATATGAGGATCACAATTCAAAGGTAGCCTGGGCAGGAAAATCCATGAGACTTTTATCTCCCATGAACCACCAAAAAGCTGGAAATGAAGCTGTGACTCAAGAGGTAGAGCACCAGCCGATTGAGGAAGGGGAAGGAATAAATAGGTAGATGCAAGGTCTTCACCTGTCATTTCCTGGAGATCCTTCACGCAAAGGTGGCTGCTGCCTGTCACCAATGACTTTAGAGTCTCCCACAAGCTCTCAGGGGAGGAAACGGAACCTGAAGACCTGGTTGGGAGTCAATACATTTTACCAAGTAACTTAGTAGCTTTTCATTGCTGTGAAAAAAAAACAATGTGAAGGAGGAAATACTTTATTTGGAGGGAATCCATTTCCATAGCCTGAGGAAAGACTGAAACCTCGTGGCAGGGAATAGAAGGTGGAACAAAGTGCTCAACGCATAGTGGTTGAGAAGGATTGAGGGGCAGAAAGAGAGAGAGAGACAGTCAGACAGACAGAGACAGACAGACAGACAGACAGAGACAGACAGAGACACAGAGACAGAGACAAGAGAGATGAGAGATGGGAGAAAGAGACAGAGAGGTGAAAGAGAGATGGGCAAGAGGGAGAGAGAAGGGAAAGAGATGGGAGAAGACAGGAGAGAGACAGAGATCGAGATGTGAGAGGAGAAAGAGGTAACAACGTGCGAGAGGAGAGAGATGTGAGGGAGAGTTGAGAGACACAGGAGGGAGAGATGAGGGACTTTAGAGAAGAGAAGGAAAAAGACAGAGACGGCAAGGGGAGGCCGGAACAGAGAGGAGAGACAGAGAGTAGGGATGTGGTATATCTTCTTGCAATGATGCCCAGTGATCTTCTTTGCCTACACAGGCCCCCATTCCTGGAACCCCATCCAACGGAAGCCTCTCTGCTGTGTTGGAATCTTCATGATAAAGCCCCTCACCAACCAGTGACTAGAACTGAGCTTTCAATGAATCTTTGTTTTGTTGTCAGTCATAGGGCTTGAACTCTAGGCCTGGGCGCTGTCCCTCAGCTCTTCAGCTCAAGGCTAGCGCTCTACCACTTGAGCCACAGCACCCCTTCCGGTCTTATGGTGGTTTATTAGAGATAGGAGTCTCACGGTCTTTCCTGCCCAGGCTGGCTTTGAACCGCAATCCTCAGATCTCAGCTTCCTGAGTAGCTAGGATTACAGGCATGAGCCACCAGTGTCCAGCTCAATGAATCTTTGGGTAGCAAACCCACATCCAATCTATAATTGCTGGACAAACCTGGTAGATTCCAAAGGGCCAGTAACAGTTTCTACCTAATGACAGACACTGAAGAGAAACAAGGAACATATATATATCCCAGATGAAAAGTAAGATTTCTATTTCTTTTGTGTTTTAGAAACTTTGAAGTCTATCTGTCACTCAGTTCTTCATTTCTCAGAATAAGAACACATAGATTATGGGTCACAATTAAGGTCATGAGCCACTATACTTCATACACTACTACTTGAGACATATCTCCTGTCAGGAAACCAGGGAACAGGAAGGATTCACAAGTAATGACTACTCTTTCCATCCTATTCCTTCCCCCCAATCCCCCACAACCAAGACTCTATATTAGTATTGCAGTAGGAAGACCCCTACTCAGGCAGGCAAGCCCACCTAGTCGTCCAGAGTGACAGAGCCCACCGCAACAAAGTTGTTAACAAAGAAGCAACTTTATTGAGAAGGTTCCTACACTGACCGGTCAGGGCCACAGCACAGGCTCGGGAGCTGACACTGTGACCCCAAGCGGCCCCCATTCTTTGGTTTTTTGTTTTTTTTGCTTTTTTTTTGTCGGTCGCGGGGCTTGAACTCTGGGCCTGGGCGTTGTCCCTCAGCTCTTCAGCTCAAGGCGAGCACTCTACCACTTGAGCTACAGCGCCACTTCCCCATTCTTTGGTTTTTAAAGGCAAAATTCATGAAGTCAAGCCTGGTCACTGGCAGGTGAACAATGGGATCGTACCACACAAAAGGATTGTATGTCATACCAGACCACACACAGGTGGCCAATAGGCGGAGTTTACTGTTAGCATGTGCGAAAGGCAGGATTTACCGTAAGCGCATGGTGTCGCCTGTTAGAGCCAGATTACAAGTCTTTAACTCAACAATCAAGGTGGGTTAGCTTGTTAAGGGGAGGGGGACTTCGAGACATTCTTTCCATTCCAGAAACTGGGCTGGTTGGAGCCCAGGTCTAGTTAACCTTATTTAAAGGTTTTTTTCTAAAATCCCTAAAACAAAGGCAAAGCCTGGAAAGAAACTGTACCAGCTCAAGTCTCCTCTCCGGGCCCACTTCAGTATCTGACACTTTTGTTTATTGGCAGGTAGACTATCCCCTGAGCCACGCTTCTAACCCCAGCTCCTGGGGCTTGCTCTCAAGCCATGGAGAAATACCCATTCTTCAAAGAGCAAACAGAGTGAGCAGAAGAAACTGCAACCGTAAACACCTGTTTTTTGGACTAAGAGTCACGTTGGAGATAAGACCTTAGAGGAAACAATGGCTGCACTGGACTTCTGGTGAGGCAATCCATAATCTGTGGCTCTAAGGATAACAGTGCCTGCATTTATTTTCTGATACATTTATCAGATGTGAAGTCAAAGTTCAAACTATGCACATCCACAATTTCTTGTCCACTTCCAAAAGTGGGGCAGGACATCTGCCTCACAACACCTGTGGGGTGGGTGGGCACAGGTAAGTTTTCTACTGTCTGTGCCATCAGCCCCGCCTCCTCTCCCAGCCCATAAACTGCAGGAGCCTCAGCTCCCTCATCAGAGCTGGGCACTGAGAGGAGCTCAGCAGAGTCCACTCTGCAGCCAGCACAACCCAGAGCTGAAAGGAAGAGTCAGAGGAGAGAATTACCGGCTGAGAACGACCATGGACTTGATCCCCAACTTTTCCATAGAAACCTGGGTCCTCCTGGATACCAGCCTGGTGCTTCTCTATTTGTGAGTAACTATCTAGACTCTGATGCCCTCCTCCCTGTCACCTAGGATTCAAGGTGAGGATTATTATGGTCTATAGATTGGGAAGATCTGAAAAGAAAAATGAATGAGATAATTGCTCAAAAGTCAGATTTAACCTATACCTGCAGAATTATTTACCCCAACAAGATCCAATGGGAGAGTTAATAAATATTCCTCTTTCATGGAACTCTCAATTTCTGTGTGGAGAGTGGGTCCAGTGACATTATTTGGAAATGATCTTTGAGCTTCTACTGGGGCCTAAATTAATGCCTCAAATTCAGCAGAAGCAGAATATGACAACAGAAGACCCTTGGAGTGATCTCAGGATACCTCGGGTGAAAGGTCTTTATTGTTTGTATGTTCATTTGTTTATTTTGGTCTTGTACCTGGGGCTTGAACTCAGGTCCTGGGCACTGTCCCTGAGCATTTATCCTTAAGGCTAGCACTCTACCACCTGACTCAGAGCTCCACTTCTGGATGTTTGGGTGGTTAATTGGAGAGGAGTCTCATTGTCAGGTGCTGGTGGCTCATGCTTGTAATCCAAGCTACTCAGGAGGCTGAGATTTCTCAAATCTCATGGTTCAAAGACAGCCTGGACAGAAAAGGCCATGAGACTTATCTCCAATTTACCACCAGAAAACTGGTAGAGGCATTGTGACTCAAAGTAGGAAAGCCTCAACCTTGAGCAGAAAGAGCTCACGGACAGTGTCAGGCCCCAAGGTCAAGCCCTACATCCTCAAAAAAAAAAAACAATTCTTACAACCTTTCCTGCCCAGACTGGCTTCAAGCCACAATCCTCAGATCTCAGCCTCCTGAGTAGGTAGGATTACAGACAGGAGCCACCAGGTGCCAGGATACATACATATTTTTAAGCTATTTTGATGAGCGCATTGTTTTAATTCATTGGTCGTTTAAATTACTTTTACTTTTGAATGAGTACACATTAGTAATACAGGGATTTTATTATGATAATATCATACATAGGTGCAATAAACTTTGAACACATTCACTTCCTCCATCCTAGCCTCCCTGTTCTCCTTTCTCCCTCTATCTTTTCAAACAGTGTTTACTGCATTCATGTGCTATCTTTATAGTGTGTGCATGCACACGTGCACAAGCACATACACACATACACAATCTAGCATGTGTAACACATCTTGCAAACTCTTCACTCCTCAGTATCTTTTCCTTTCTTCCCTCCCCATTCCACAAATCCCCCCATACAACCTTCCTTTATTTTATGTGCTATAATTATTGCTATCATCCTTATTATCATCATGGTAATCACCACCACCACCATCATCACTTTCATCATCATCGTGATCAGGATCATTCCACTGATAAGTGAATTTGCCATATCTCACTCAATAGGATGCTTCCCAGTTCGATTTTCCTACAAATGGCATGGTTTCCACTTATCACAGTTATAGTCCATAATGCTTATGCACATGATTATCTATTCATTGGTTATTGTGCACTTGGCTGATTCTACAGCATGGCCATTGTCAATAGAGCTGTAATAAGTATGTATAAGCAAGAATCTCCCTTGCATATTGATATTCCTCTCCAGCAGATTATCTTAGTCTTTCTGTGGAGGTGAGTAGGAAGAAGGTGACCCAATAATGACATCAGCAACACCCAAGTAGGAGTTAGGAGGATGCAATGAATATTTCTCTCCTTTAAGGTCAGAGCTCCAAGACACACTTGTGGACCCTGGCTGTCCACATAAATGACACATGGAAATGAAATGACTTGGAAATTTCTAGTTTGAATCTCACAAGATCACTCAAAACAAGGTTGTTGACTTTACCAATTATCCACTGTGGGTTGGGGAGCCTAAAGACTCCAGCTACTTTTAGCTCATTTTTTGTGACTTTTGGAGTTCTCTCAGAAGCTGTAAGAAAGGAACTGAAGAGCAAGGGAAATCATTGCCATTTGAGTTTCTGGTGTTATCGTTGCCTACATGTTACCATAACAGTTTTACGGTCCTACTTCTTGAGTTAGTAACTGGCAAGCCTCCATATGAATACAGGATGTATGTGCATGTATGTGTGTGTGTATCTCTATTATCTAATTTAAAAAAAATATTTATAGAGGGGCTGGGAAGGTGGCTTAGTGGTACAGTGCTTGCCATGCATGCCGGAGGCCCTGGGTTCGATTCCTCAGCACCACATAAGCAAAAAGAAAAAAGCCGGGAGTGGCGCTGTGGCTCAAGTGGTAGAGTGCTAGCCTTGAGCTGAAGAGCTAAGGGACAGCACCCAGGCCCAGAGTTCAGACCCCACGACCGGGCCCCAAAATAGATAGATAGATAGATAGATAGATAGATAGATAGATAGATAGATAGATAGATAGATAGATAGATAGATAGATAGATAGATAGATAGATAGATAGATAGATAGATAGATACAGGACCTATCCACATAGAGTTTTTAAGAAGTTGGGAATTCCTGGCCCAAAACCTCTGCCCTTTTTTGGAACCATTCTGTGTTATTGTAAGGTGAGTGTTGCTTGAGCTCTACAGTTTGCTTTTCTGGTTGCAAACACTGGCTTCCTTCTGTGGTGGAAGAGAAGTGCTTTTAGAAGCTGTGTGTGTGCTCCCCCTAGAGAATGGCCAGGTGTACTGCGGGGCTGTGTCCAGCTGTCTGTACTATCCACTGGGCATCAGAGGATCCACACAGATTTTCAGCATCTTGGCATTCACAATGAGAACTTGATAGACTTTGTGAGCAACAAAGATTTTTTTTCCCTAACAAAGCCAATTTCAGGAAGGGTCACTAATAGCTCTAGGGACTTTTATTTACATAGTTCGCATACCACAATTGAGAATTCCCACAAGGAAGATTTCTTTCTTTGTTCTTTTACTTTTTTTTTTTTAACCTTCAGAAGTAAAATCCCAGAGGAAGTATTTAATTTGTGGTGTCCTATGGGTAGAGGTGGTATCGCTCTTATCTTCTCATATTGGGCAAGTTCACTTTGCCTTCACTTGCACTCTGACTTCTGCTGGAGCTTTATTTTTTTTTAATGCCCAAAGAGGTGACTTGAACATTGCAACTCCACGCACTTCATTTAGTAAACAAGAAAGAAGCCTAACTACTAGACAACAAATGACCTGGGAATTGCAGTTTGAAGCTAGCTCAGGTTCCCTCCCCCACAAATAATAATTTAAAAAAATGCTCCTATGAAAGCTGTTTCAAAGTGACATACTACATATACAAACTTGTTCTAGAACTTGACCAAGAGAATGTACTTGGATGAGTTCTTAAACATGTAATATCTACGTTTATTTCTCTTCCCAGGGCATTGCAGTTTTTGATGCTGAATGTTATTTTAAAAAAACATGGAAACTTTGGTGGTACGTATTCTGGAAACTTCCACGGGATAGATTGGTGAAGATGAGACAATCCGTTCTGTTGGGGCACTGTCAGCCCAGAGCCTCTTGAGCCATGCCAGGTCCAGCCGCAGCATGCACAGGGTCTCCCAAGGGGTAAGAGGATGGATGAAGGAGGCGGAGAGAAGGCTGGAGGCACAACTCTGTTTATTTCAGCAAAAGCCTCAGCTATATACACTTTCCATATTTGTCCAAGGCTTGCACCACATTGTTTCAGGACCCACCACGCCATCAAGTGCAGACAGTATGCATCCTTCCTAATTCTATTTCAAATAATCTTTGTCTACTATACTCCCCCAGATAAACCCCTGGGCCCAAAGCTCAGAGAAACACTCTCTCAAATAAAAAAGCAAACACTTGCACCCCAGAAGGTTGGCGTCAGTGGCCTGGAGCCTTGGCTCACACATTGCCAGCTCCTGGCACCTCGGGGTCTGCAACATCTCTCCCGTTTTTATTTTTTATATTGAGCAAGTATCTATCAGCCCGGACCTGGGCAAAGGAGCCCAGGAAGAAAGGCAGAGAAAGGACCATCAAAACAGCAAAATGCCCAAGAAATACCAAAAGGAGTACTGTAACAAATTTCCTAGGTTGAATCCCTGCAGGGAAGGAAGACCTGATGCAGCCAAGCCTTCAGGGTCTGCTACCTTTAGGGTGGAGTAGCCAACATCAAATATCTGCCCCTGAAGCTGCAGAATATCAAAGCTCAAATTATCATGGAACCAGATTCCTTGGATATGACTCTGGAGATTTGTCCGTCACATTTCCATCATATTTAAGAGGGGGTAACACAAATGGACTGATAATTAGCATGACATGTCATTTTTAACTCAGTCTTTAGCAGTCTACCTGGTTAGTAACATACATCATGGCTGTTTCCAAAGCATTTAGACATTCCACAATCTTTTTATCCATTCACACTTTGGTCCCAAGGGCACTAGAAACATTTTGAGCCAAATTATTAACATGTTGTGCTGTGTTGATTTGGGTAAGGGCCATGGTAGAAGCAGTAGCACTGGCAATAAGAGTTATGGTAGCAATAATGCTGCAACCAATATTCCCAAAAATCTGTGAGAGCAGCTAAGAGCCTTTTGAACCTCAATAACAAACTGAAGCCCAATATCACTATACCATGGTTTCATCAACTTAATAGGCAAGATAAAGGGGTTCATCGTAACAAATACTGTACAAGGTCCAAAATGTCCAGGATTACTTATGCAGAACACAATTATTCCTGCAGGAGGTGTGAAATGACTCCCCATGCTTAACAACCACACCCTGCACCAACCACAGACATGTATGGATGCATAACACAAGCTTGCACAGTAAATGATACAAAACCACGGAGCGGGATAGGTCTCTGGGACAGCAGTATGGGAAGGTAATAGGCATTAGTCCAAGTGGGCCTTAAGGCAGCAGCAGTCTCCAGATGTCGGGATGAGCTTGTCCTCATGGGCTGACCAAGATGGTAGCTGGCAGAACACCACTGATCACGTCACTCCTCTGAGACCAGTCCTGCAATTCATAGTAGGGAACTCTCACCACTGGAACAGTAGGCAAGATGTCGAATCCATAGGCCCTCCATGGTGGCTGATCATCAGTGGCTACAGGAACCTCCTGGCATAGTGGAATCCATGTGGGGCTCCCACCGTCTGCCAAAGCAACTCTAGATGTGTTAGGCATAAGCTCCATCTTTTTCCATCCATACACCTTTTTCTCTCAGAGCAACTCAGAGCCATAATCTATCCCTGAATACCTTACTACACGTGTACGTTTTACCACACTTAACACATTCATGTATGCTGTCCATGGATATGCAAACAGGCCCGCTAACAGGCAGCCCAGTCCATTCCACCCGCCTAGAATATCGCTCCAGAAATCCAGCCCTCTCTTCCCCAAAGAGCCCTGTTGCATTAGTATACACTTTCATGGATGGCTCCTCCCATGACACTGGGCAGGCAATAGGGGGGTCAGGCAAGTAGGCCCAGTGTACCTCAGTGGAAACTTGGGCAAGGGTATTAATGCTAGCATAGCCACAAATAGGGTTTCAGGTGTGAGATCCCTTCCTGCCCCTTCAACTCTTTTTTTGGCCTCTGGAGGTCAAGGCCTGAATTTGCACCCATGTGGGCAATGGGGCCTCCGGCTGTGGGTTCGAGACACGTGCTCTCTCAAGCTCATTCTCTAGAGTGACCGATGTAATCTCAGCATGGCAGACGAGCCGGCCTGGAATCCACCTCGGCACTTAGCATCCTGTGGGAAATCGGGACCATTCCAGAGTCCTGTCAAAGGATCCTTCCATCCCACCATGGCTGTGGGCGTGACAGCTCTCCTCCAACAGCGCTGTGCAGCAGTGAAGCCATCCTCTGAGACATTTAAAAAAATCTAAAACAACAATGAATTAAGATATAATGGTGTGCGGTGGAATTTTCCAGGTAGCTAATTCCCCCTTTTTTATTTTTTGAATTTGATTTTTTAAAGTAAGCATGGGATCGTTCCACAATGCCCTGTCCTTGTGGATTGTAGGGGATACTCATGATAAGAGTAATATGCAGTTGTGAACACAATGTTTTAAAGGCTTGAGAAATATAAGCAGGACCATGATCAGTCTTAATTTGTTGGGGCAAATCCGAAAAGGATTTGCAGGATTTATTTGCAAATAAATGGGCAGCAACATCTCTCCTGTGTGACAGGAGGCAAAAAGCAATCCAGAGTAAGTATCCACAGAAACATGAGCATAAGACAAGTGGCCAAAAAAGGGAACATGAGTCACATCCATTTTCCACAGCTGCCCAGGTAGAAGACTCGGTGGGCTAACCCCAACAGTGGGACCGGCATGAGCAAGTGGACAACGGGCACATTGGCAAACTATTGCACAGGCTTGTTCGTGAGTTACTCTAAACTGCCTATGAAGGGCAGCTGCATTTTGATGAAATTTTTGATGGGCATCAAGTGCAGCCTCAACAGGAGATTGAATAAGCCTAACGAGCCACGTTAACTCATCAGCAAGCACATTGCCGTTTGTTAATGATCCAGGTACAAGAGAATGAACACGCCTATGGCAAATAAATATAGGAGGTGTGCGTTGTAACAGTTGCTGCTGGAGGGTAGTAAAAAGATGCACAGTTCCTCATCTGAGGTGAGAATAATGGCATCCTGAATGTGGTGTAAAACAGAAACAACATACCGGCTATCTGAGTACAGGTTTATGGCAAAAGGATACTATTGTAAAGCCAAAGTGGCAGCAAACAGCTCCACCCTTTGTGTTGAAGTGCTATTCTATTGTACTTGTCTGGTGGAAGTATGAAGTGGGGATTGCAACATGAGCCCCACCTTTCCAGTCTTAGACCCATCAATAAACACCTTGGGAGCATTCAAATAGGCTTAGAATAAATAAAGGAGCAGGCAGTAATACAATCATCATTAGCAAAATGTAGTAATAGTGATGCAGGCAAGTGAAAAAGTACCTGACCAGGAAAATTGCCATTTCAAGGAGGTCTGTAACAGGCTATCAAACTCAGTCCTAGTCATGCACAGGCCCAAAGCATCAGGCTCATGCCCGGTCAATTGAATACAATGCTTGCATCCCTTAGAAATGTGAAGAAATTAAAGCAATTAAAGGTTTAATGCAAGACCACACTAAAGCTACCAGCACAACTATGTTTATTGCAGCATTATTTACCATAGCTAAGATATGGAACCAACCCAGATGCCCCTCAGTAGATGAATGGATCAAGAAAATGTGGTATATATACACAATGGAATTCTATGCCTACATCAGAAAGAATGACATTGCCCCATTTGTTAGGAAATGGAAAGGTTTGGAAAAAATTATATTAAGTGAAGTAAGCCAGGCCCAAAGAAGCATAGGTCCCATGGTTTCCCTTATTTGCAATATCTAGTATAGGTATGAGTCAAGCGGAAAAGGTCAGATAATGTGATGTTAGGAAAATGAACCCTTAAATATGTATTTTAATGTTTTCGTTTCTTTCATGCATGTGTTTCTAACGCATTTATAAGATTATTTCTTTGTTGCTTTGTATGTCCCTCCCCCACAGTGTAACCCCCGCTTTCACTATATTTGATGTCAGTATAACATGTGGAGGAGATGGGGACAAACAAGTCGTTTAAGGATTCAGGTGGACCTGTTGCAACAACGAGAAGTACAAAATGTCATGTCAAAACCAACTTTACAATGTCGGTGTGGGGGGGGGGAGGGGGGTATAATTGGGTGGGGGGAGGGGGGAGGCTGGGAAGGGAGGTGAAGGGTAAACAAAGGAGGAGGCTGCAATGCTTGGTAAGAAATGTATGCATTATCCTGCCCATGTAATTGTAGCCCCTCTGTACAGTATGTTCTCAAATAAAATAAAATAAAAATTTAAAAAAAAAAAAAAGGTTTAATGCAAGGCCAAAAATAACCATTTAATAGGAGCATCCTGCCAAAGGATAGCAATAGGGAATTTACTGGGATTTGAAGTATATAAAACAATAGATTGGGAATAATCTATGTATACACGTTGGGCGTCACTAATTGTACATTTAACAACTCTTAAGGCTACAGCTGCTTTAGGCATAAGAACACTTGCGGAAACTGGGTTAGAGTTGTCCTGTAAAATCTAAAAAGATGCCGGGCACCGGTGGCTCACGCCTGTAATCCTAGCTACTCGGGAGGCTGAGATCTGAGGATCGCGGTTCAAAGCCAAGCAGGAAAAGCCAGAAGACTCTTATCTCCAATAAACCACTCACAAAACCGGAAGCTGCACTCTGGCTCAAGCAGTAGAGTGCTAGCCTTGAACTGAAGAGCTGAGGGACAGCGCCCAGGCCCAGAGTTCAGGCCCCATTACCAACCAAGAAAAAAAAAAAAAGAATAAAAAAATCTGAAAAAGAGGTTGCAACTGCTCGGAAGTAATTTATAAGGAGGGGTGAATCCAATTAATATTCCCCAATAACTTTTAAAAATGATTGAGAGTTTGCAATTGCTCAGTCCTTATTTTTGGGGAGTGACCTTTTGGTGGGAGATGTGATATCCTAGATATGAAAGAGGATGTTGTCTCTGAACTTTTTTAGGGGCTACAATCAGGCAATACAGCCATAAAGACTGCTGGGTATCCTGAAAAATAAGATTAACCTGTTGCTCACCTGATGCTACAATCAGGATATCATCCATGTAATGGATTACATAGGCAGAGGGGTGCTTTTTACATAGGGGCTATATGGCCTTGTTCACAAAGAGTTGGCCTAGTGTGGGGCTATTGGCCATTCCCTGGGGTAGCACTGTCCATTCATATCTATCATAAGGTTTAATCATATTAATGCTGGAAACAGAAAATTTTTCCATGTCCCCTGGATACAGAGGTATGGTTTAAAAAAAAAAAAAAACAATCTTTTAAATCCAATACCAATAGGGGAAAGGATAAGGGAATAGCTGTTGGTGAGGACAAGTCAGATTGCAAGGCACTCATAGGGAACATATGGAGAAGTCTCTCACAAGTCCTGGAGAAGTCTCCATTTCCCTGGGTTTTTTTTAAATAACAAAAATAGGGGTATTCCAGGAACTAGTGGAAGGCTTACTATGGCCTTGTGACAATTGCTCATGAACCAGAGCCTTGGCAGCTTCAAGATTTTTCTTAGGCAAGGGCCACTGATCTACCCATATGGGTGTTGAGGTCTTCCAACGTATAGGTTCTGTATGTAAAGCTGCCATTATCAGTGGCCCTGTGGAAAACCCAAGCCCTGTCTGTTTAGGTTTGCAACAGGCTAGAAAGGTTCCAACCTTCCTTTTCCTTGTGGTCTCACACAGGACATCTCATCATATCCTTGATTAAGCATTTGTTTTGGCCTTATGTCCTACAAATCCATGGTTTCTGATCAATCAGATGTCCTGTTTCATCTTGTGGGAGGGAGTGGTGTCATGCCTCTGGGATTTAAATCTTCTCTTTCAACTTCTCTTGTTTTCTGCCTAGATGTTCTCCATCATTCGTGAGTTTTCTGACAGGTTGGTGGAAAACCTGAGACCACAGCAGGGAAAGGCAAACCTGTCATGTTGAAAGAGTAAGTACTTGCGGGGCACTGGTGATGCACACCTGTAATCTTAGCTATGCAGGGGTCTGAGATCTTAAGATTGCAGCTCGATCAAAATTCCAACCTCATTCTTCAAGGAAATAGAAGAGGCAATCCAAAAATTCATATGGAACAATAAAAGACCCCGAATAGCAAAAACGCTCCTCAACGGAAAGAACACTGTTGGAGGAATATCAATACCAAATTTCAAACTCTACTATAAAGCCATAGTAATCAAAACAGCTTGGTATTGGCATAAGAACAGACCTCAGGACCAATGGAATAGAATTGAAAACCCAGAAATGAACCTACAGACCTATAGCCATCTAATCTTCGATAAGGGAGCTAAAACAATAGAATGGAAGAAAGACAGCCTCTTCAGTAAATGGTGCTGGCAAAATTGGTTAACTACATGTAGAAAACTAAAGCTAGATCCTTATATATCACCCTGCACCAGAATCAACCCCAAATGGATCAAAGACCTTGAAGTCAAAGCAGACACTCTGAAAACATTACAGGATAGAATAGGAGAAACCCTAGGTCTCCTTGGCTCAGGCCGAAATTTTTTGAATAGAGACCCGGAAACACAACAAATCAAAGAAAGGTTGGACAAATGGGATTGCATAAAGTTGCAGAGCTTCTGCAGGGCAAATGACATAGCTAGCAAGATCAATAGAAAGCCCACGAATTGGGAGAAGATCTTTACTAGCCATACAACGGACAAGGGTCTCATATCTAAAATATACTTGGAACTCAAAAACTTAAACCCTGCAACAACAAATCCTCAAAGAAACAACTGCCCAATAAATAAGTGGGCTAAAGACTTAAAGAGAAACTTCTCTGAAGAAGAAAGAAGGATGGTCAATAGACACATGAAGAAATGTTCAACATCCCTAGCCATAAAAGAAATGCAAATCAAAACAACATTGAGATATCACCTCACTCCAGTTAGAACGGCAAAAATCAAGAACTCTAACAACAACAGATGCTGGAGGGGATGTGGACAGAAAGGAACCTTACTTCATTGTTGGTGGGAATGTAAACTTGTTCAACCACTTTGGAAAGCAGTATGGAGGTTCCTCAAAAGACTTCACATAGAACTCCCCTATGACCCAGCAATCCCACTTTTGGGCATTTACCCAAATGTTTACAAACAAGACCACACTAAAGCTACCAGCACAGGGCTGGGAAGGTGGCTCAGTGGTAGAGCGCTTGCCTTGCATGCTCGAGGCCCTGGGTTCGATTCCTCAGCACCACATAAGCAAAAAGAAAAAAGCCGGAAAGTGGCGCTATGGCTCAAGTGGTAGAGCGCTAGCCTTGAGCTGAAGAGCTGAGGGACAGCGTCCAGGCCCAGAGTTCAGGCCCCACGACCAGACCCAAAAAAAATAAAAAAATAAAAAAATAAATAAAGCTACCAGCACAACAATGTTTATTGCAGCATTATTTACCATAGCTAAGATATGGAACCAACCCAGATGCCCCTCAGTAGATGAATGGATCAAGAAAATGTGGTATATATACACAATGGAATTCTATGCCTCCATCAGAAAGAATGACATTGCCCCATTTGTTAGGAAATGGAAAAACTTGGAAAAAATTATATTAAGTGAAGTAGGCCAGGCCCAAAGAAACATAGGTCCCATGGTTTCCCTTATTTGCAATATCTAATATATGTAGGAGTCAAGCGGAAAAGGTCAGATAATGTGAGGTCAGGAAAATGAACCCTTAGATATGTATTTTAATGTTTTTTTCTTTCATGCATGTGTTTCTAACGCATTTATAAGATTATCTCTTTGTTGCTTTGTATGTCCCTCCCCCACAGTATAACCCCTGCTTTCACTATATTTGATGTCAGTATAACTTGTGGAGGAGATGGGGAAAAACCAGTTGTTTAAGGATACAGGTGGACCTGTTGCAACAATGAGAAGTACAAGTTGTCATGTCCAAAACGAGCTTTACAACGTCGGTGGGGGGGGGGGGAAGGGGGGGAAGGAGAAGGATTGGGATTGGGGGGGAGGGGGGAGGCTGGGAAGGGATGTGAAGGGTAAACCAAAGGAGGAGGCTGCAATGCTTGGTAAGAAATGTATGCATTATCCTGCCCATGTAATTGTAATCCCTCTGTACAGTATGTTCAAAAATTAAATTAAATTAAATTTTAAAAAAATCAAAAAAAAAGAAGCTCAGGGACAGCACCCAGCCCCTGAGTTCAAGCCCAAAGATTAGAATAGCAACAATAAAGTATGTCCTCTTGAACAAGATGCATTGTATTCATAAACTGATTTTTAAGTGACAACTCCTTTATATAACTACTTAAAGATAATAAAAAATATTTTAAAACTTTAAAAAAAAAAAGATTGCAGCTCGATGCCAGCTCCAGAAGAAACATATATATCTGTAAAACTTTTATCTCCAATAAACTACCTCCAAGAAAGCCAGAATTGAAGCTGTGGCTCAAGTGATAGAGTGTTAGATTCAAGGGGAAAAAAAATTCAGGAACCGAGCCCAAGCCCTGAGTTTAAGCTCTAGGACCTGCACCAAAATACAGAGAGAGCGACAGAGACAGGGACAGAGATAGAAACAGGGACAGAGCACTCCACCCTTGGCCTGTGCAAGCCCCAATCTATTACTTATTACAATCCATCACTATCTACTATAAACCATTATCATCCACATAGTATTGGTAGCTGCAATTTGTCTGGGGAGGCAGGGTCTCTGTTTTCTGCGACTGAGTTCCTCCAGTTCCCAGGTGAGTCTGACCCACCTAATTGTCCTATCATCTCTAGACCAAAGGTTATAGAACCACTGCCCAGTAAAGACCTTAGGTGCAGGTGGGGTGGGGGAGGTGGAGAGGCTAGATCCTTCTGATGACCCCTCAATAGCTCCGTCAGAGAACAGCTTGTGACTGTCTTGCCCTGACACAGGAAGTTATTCCCATTTTTTGCTGCTTGTGGAGCAGAAAGAAAAGAGAGATGCAAAATGAAGTGCATGTTCTAATTTTCCTATGAATCTCTCTACTTCGGCTTCTTTGGAGCCTACAGCATGGATGTGATCACAGGGACATCATATGGGGTGAACATCAATTCTAACAACCCACAGGACCCTTTGTGGAAAAAGTCCAGAGGCTCATAAAATTTGATTTATTGGAACAGGTGGTTCTCTCAGTAGGTTTGTAGACCTCTCTTCCCCTCTCCCCTCCCATTTTCTTCATTAAAGAACAGTTCATTGAGATAAAATTCATTCATATGCGTAAGTATCTCATCAGAAACCCTTGTACCTTAGTTGGGTCCCAGTGGCTCATGCCTGTAAATCCAAGCTGCTCAGGAATCTGAGATCTGAGAATCGTGATTTGAAGCCAGCCCAGAGCATAAAAACCAGTAAAATTCTGATTTGCAAATGCAGCTATGATTCAAGTGGTAGGGCATCTGCCTGGAGAAAGAAAAACACCTAAGAGAAAGTACACAGGCTCTAAGTTCAAACCCCAGTACCGACAAAAAAAAAAAATGAGAGGGAGAGGAAGAGGGAAGGAGGGAAAGAAGCAAGGAAATGGGGAAGCAGGGAAGCAAGAAGCAAGGAAGGAAGGAAGGAAGGAAGGAAAGAAGGAAGGAAGGAAGGAAGAAAGAAAGAAAGAAAGAAAGAAAGGAAGGAAGGAAGGAAGGGAGAAAAAGAAGGAAGGAGCCCCCTACCTCTTAGCTGTCTACTCTTGTACTTCTTTCAGGCCTGAAGGATCACTTCCCTATTTTCTCACTATTATAGACACTTTCCACAAGTGTGTCTAGCTTCTGTATTATGCTTTCAAGTTTCATCATTTTGAGGCATGTGTTAGTACCTAATTTCTTTGTATGGCTGAATAAAATTCCATGGTGTAGACAGCAAATTTTGTATTTTCACCATATGTTTATTTCTTCTTATTTTCCCCTGTAGTTCTCTTTCCATTCCTTACATCCATTTTTGAGGCATTAAATATCAGTATGTTTCCAATGGATGTTATAGATTTCCTAAGAACTTCTGTAGAAAGGATGAAAGAAAGTTGCCTCAAAGACAAAGGTAAAAGCTGCTGATGGTTACTTAAGGATATATGTAGTTTAAAGTTATTTGTCTCTAGATATGTGCTTTATGTAACTGTCCTTTTCTAAAGTTATATGAAAAAACTCTAGGTTGAGATCAGGAATTCTAAGATTGGAAGGGAGCAGGAAGAATGTAGTGGCTGGGAATAGAGATATGAAATATACCAGAAAGAAAGAATTCCAACTGGAATGATGACCTTTGGCTCATGCCTGTAATGCTCACTACTCAGGAGGCCGAGATCACATCTGAGGATCAAAGTTTGAAGTCAGTCAGGTCAGGGAAGTCCCTGAGACTCTCCTCTCCAATTAGCCAGAGGTAACTCAACTGGTACAGTGCCAACCTTGAGCAAACAAGGGACAGAAACCAGGTCCTGAGTTCAAATCCTAATACACACACATATGCACAGAGAATGAGAGAGAGAAAAAAAATGTTTTATTTCCAACTGCACATTGGCTATTTCAGGCCATCTAATTTAAATTTGAGCCCCTAAAGGCCTGTCTGAGTATCTGATTCATCTGTAGGGAGGAAGACAGCACTGAGTTCCTTCAGGTGTCACTGAAAAATTTGTAACCATTCCAGAATGGTGAACCATTTCCAGACACTTGCTGTAAACCCATCAATTACCTGTGGGAATGGCAAGAGTTAATTCTGTGGGACTATCAATTAATTTGGTGGTATTATCAATTAAGTAGTATACCCACAAAACAAAAGATTGAAGTCCTGGTGTTGTTCCTGAGCAAACAGATGTGATGGGAGAAGAAGCCAGATGCTACCTGGGCCAGGTATCTGAGTTCATAAACTAGAGAATGTCAGAACTAGGGAGAGAAAAGATCAAAAGTGTTGGTCAAGACAGCTATCTTTCTTTTAGGAAAAGATCCTGATCCCTCTAAAGTTTATGGATGGGTATTCTTGTTCACTAGTGATTCAGGCAAAGATTTGTGGCCAGGCATTTGTAGCTCATACTCGTAATCCTAGCTACTCATGTGGCTGAGATCAGAACTATGATCATAGTTCAAAGCCAGCCTGGACAGGACAGGCCATGAGACTTATCTCTAATTAACCACCAGAAAACCAGAAGTGGTGTCATGACTCAAGTTTGTAGATAGGTAGCCTTGGGGGAAAAAAGCACAGGGGTAGTGCACAGGTACTGAGTTCAAGCCCCACACCTGAAAAGAAGAAAATGAAAAACTTGTGGAGTTACCTGGGTCATATTCACAGAAGGAGACTAAGCTCTGCTCTCTGATTTACTTCTCATTTCATGCCTTTGAAATCGGTTTGTCTTCTTTCCAGAACCAAGTAGATTTACTTCAGCTGATGATTAACTCCCAGAAATCCAAAGATATGGAGTCCCAAAAAAATAACAGGGAGTCCTTTGGAGTCTACTCACAAGGGAAATATGAAATTAGTTTTCTGCCTAGAGGCACATTTGTGCAGAATTCCAGAACAACCCACACTCTGCTATTATATATGACAGCCAAAGGGAATCTCATTCTCAGTACCATGACCTTATATATTACATTTACAGCCAGGCCCCAGTGGCTTATGCTTGTCATCCTAACTACTCAGGAAAGTGAGATCTAACAATCACAGTTCAAAGCCAGCCCAGGCAAGAAAGAGTGTGAGACTCCGATTTCCAACAACCCACCAAAAGGCCAGAAGTGGAGCTGTGACTCAAGTAGTAGAGAATTAGCCTTGTGCTAAAGGATTAAGGGACAGAGCTCAGGCCCTGAATTCAAGCCCTAGAAATGGCACACACACACAAACATGTACACGCACTCACAATTATTCTCTTCCTATCATTATTTATTTTGAAACTCAACTTCTCTCACGTTTGTTCGCTGAAAACCCTTTCAAGTGGGCTTCTGAATCCTTTCTTCTTCTCCACATTTTTAAGCAGATGATATTTTAGAGAAATTTTAGCTTCATAGACAAATTGAGCTGAATATAAAGCGATTTTCCACATACTCCTGTACCTACATACGAATAATCTCTTGTCTTTATATCCAACCATATTATATTGATTTCTTTCTTTTTGAGGTGTCTACCAGTCTCAGGGATTGAACTCAGGGCCTGGGCACTGTCCTTTAGATTTTTTTGTTCAAAGCTGGCTCTCAATCACTTGAGCCACATCTCTACTCCTGGCTTTGGGGTGGTTAATTAGAGATAACAAGAATCTGGTGGACTTTCTGCCTAGGCTGGCTTTGAACTTCGATCCTCAGCTCTCAGCCTCCTGAATAGCAAGGTTTACAGCAATGCACCACTGGTACCTGGCAGTGTATTGATTTCTACACCCTTAGATCATTATGGTTCCTTTACAGCCTTCAAATGTGGTTCAGTGGAAAACATCCCTCATGTTCTTTTCTTTCTATCATTATTAGGGCATACTAGTTGTGCAATGGGGTTTTGTCATGATGTTTCATATGTTCATGCAATATCCCCAGGCAAACTGATGGGGCCACACTGCTCTGAGGACACCTGTTAGATAGAATACTGTCACAATCTGCTACAACTAGGGGCAGGACAATGATGGGAGACTAGGCCAAAGAAGTGGGATTTGGGGGGACCAGGGGACCTGAAGTGATTCTTGCTGTTGCATCCTGAGACTCCATTAACAACTGTTATTATTAGGTTCAGTACACAAGGAGAGGACTGAAGATATGTGCAAAGGCTAAGGTTACAACCAATAACATGAGGTATAGTTTGCATGTAAGTGATTATTGACTTCCTTATCTTAGGAAGCAGAGGGAAACAATTAACATTCCAACATTACCACAAACTCAAATCTTATCCCCAAAAGCTCTAACTTAAACACACTTAGGGTGGCAATTTTTACCTCTGTCTGCCTCAGCTGTTTGACCTTTCCTGGACCAGCTCTCATCCTTCTGAATGCTGGCAGAGGTGGCATTTGGTCTCTTAACCCTTTCCAGGTCTTACAGCTTGGCTTCAGGGTTCTCACAGAATACGGTCTTTCAAATGACTCAGCCCTGAGTGGCGAACATGGAGAACTCAGAGAAGTAGGCAATGGTAGTGTAAACCTTTGGGAAACTGGGTTCAACTTACTTTGTCCCTTTGGCTCCTGCCAGATGTGATGACAGGTTGAGGCTCCACTGCTTTTCTATGTCTTATCCATATTGGTGATTATTTAAACCATGATTGTGGCATGCTGTATATATTTTTATGGTGCAAGCATGATAATTTGGAAAAAAAAAAGATTATAAAAGTGCACCAGAGAAAGAAACACAAAGTCTCAAATCTAGAAATAGTGGTTTTTAACAACGTGAGATAGATAGATAGATAGATAGATAGATAGATAGATAGATAGATAGATAGATAAATAGATAGCTAAATAGATAGATAGCTAAATAGATAGATAGATACATACATGCATACATACATACATACATACATACATACATACATACATACATACATACATACATACATACAGAGAGGGGGAAGAGAGCGAGAGAACAGTCCCCAGGAGCATATTTCTATGCATGTAATTATAAGATTATATTGGGGCAGGGGAGGTGTTGTTATTGTTGTTTGTCAGACATAGACCTAAGCAGTGTCCCTGGGCTCTTCAGCTCAAGGCGAGCACTCAACCACTTTGAGCCACAGTGCCACTTCCCATTTTCTGGTGGTTAATTGGAGATAAGATTCTCCTGAATGTTCCTGCCCATTGGCTGACTTTGAACTATGATCCTTGGATCTCAGACTCCTGGGTAGCTAGATGATAGCCATGTGCCTTTGGCACCTGGCTGCATTTTATTTTTAAAGAACTGCTTACTTAGTAAGCTATAAAGTCTTCACTATCCCATGTAAATATTATGTGTGTGTATGTGTATATACAGATATGGAGGATAGAGGACTGACATATAGGTTGAATGATTGATTGATTTAGCCCTCTGTAATTACAGAGAGCTACAGTTTACACCAGTATTTCAGCCACTTGTGGCTCAAAAACCTTTGCAAAATAGTAAACAATATTGAATATATACAGAAGTATTGAATATATACCAAACAGTAAAATACAAGTATTGTCCTAAATATATATTATATAACTATAAGAAATCTAGAGATGATTTAAAGTATATATTTGTCTTTTACAAATAGTCTGCCATTTGTTATCAGGACCTTGAGCATCTATGGATTATGTTTTGTTGGATGCTGGAACTAATCCTCTGTAGACACTGGAAAGTGTGTGTGTGTGTGTGTGTGTGTGTGTGTGTGTGTGTGTGTGTGTGTGTGTGCGTGTGCGCACAAAGTTTTGACTGTGTGTATCTGCCATCATTTATTCTATACTCACTGCATTTAGGTGATGGGGTTTTTATTCCCTATGGTTTTCTGTGCCATCACAATTACGCCCCACCCCCCAACTTCCTCCAGATGATCACAGAAGTGCAGGGCTTAAGATGTCCTCGGCCTGAGGGTCCAGGCAGTCTTGCAGAGACCAGAGGAGAGTTTGGATCCTCCTGACCCTTCCTCAGGTGTCTTGAGCAAGCTCTTCTGGAAATGTGGAGCCAGGGCAGGCTTTGGGCACAGTGTACAGTCTAGAAATAGTTTCATTGTTGTGTTGAAAAACACAAATGGTATTTTAAAAATCAAAAGACGTGTGATCTTAACCTCAATTGTCCCTGAACTGGGGTCTTCCTGGTGGCAGAGGCCTTGTCTTGTGGGCTGCGCTCTCCCTAGAGCCAGTATGAAGTGTGCACCTCGCTCTGGTTGAAGGAAGGAGAGGAAATCAAACTGCAGATCAGAGAAACCTCTGCTCTCCATGCAGTGTTGCCTGTAAACTTGTCACTTCTATATCCCCACACATCTAAACCTGACTGAAAACTTTTCTAGGGTGAGGGGATAGAAACAGCATACAATTCTTTTTCTGTTGGTTACTTTTTTTCCATTTAATTTTATTGTGTTACTAAGGTGTTGTACAGCAGGGTTACCATTTCCTAAGTTAGATTATAGGTACATTCCTTTTGTTGTTGATGGTAGTGGTGGTATTTGCTTTTGCCTTGGGCTTTTTATATTTTTCTTTTTTAGAGGCAGTGCAGAATGGGAGAGAGGAAAAAATAAACGAATGCAATCATGCTCTTTAGAATACACTATAACTTGCAGTTCTTACAGCAAAACCACAGCAGGAGCCAAGGACTGGTGGTTCACATCTGTAATCCTAGCTACTCAGGAGGCTGAGATCTGAAGATTATGGCTCAAAGCCAGCCTAGGAAGAAAAGTCCCCAAGAGATTCTTATCTCCAATGAACCACCAGACAACCAGAAGTGACACTGTGGCTCAAAATGGTAGAGCGCTAGTCTTGAGCTGAAGAGTTCTGGGACAGCACTCAGGTCCTGAGTTCAAGCTCCACAACTGACAAAAAAAATGAAAAAACAAACCATAGCAGGATTTCATTGACCAATACTGTCTAGTACTGCTTAGAGAGTCTGAAGTTCAGCCACAAATAGCTGGGTCCTTGAGGTGTTCGTGTTTTCCCCACATTTGTTGCCTCAGGTTCCAGGGAAGCATCAATCCTTACATCTACATGCCCTTTGGAGCTGGGCCCAGAAATTGCATCAGCATGAGGTTTGCTCCATGAACATGAAACATTTCTCTTGTCAGACTCATGCAGAATTTATCCTTCCAACCTTGCAAGGAGACCCAGGTCAGTATATTTCCTAAATGAACAATATTTTATGGTAGTTGTTGAGGGCCAAATACTGGGGCTTGAACTCAGGCCCTCACACTCTCCCGAGTTGTTTGCTCAAGGCTGGTGCTGTACCACTTGAGCTATACCTCCAGCTTTTTGCTGGCTAATTGGAGAAATGAGTCTTAAGGACTTTTACTATGCTGGACTGACTTGAAAATGTGATCTCAGCCTCCTGAGTAGCTAGGATTATAGGCATGAGCTACCAGTGTCTGGTTTTATGGAAGATTCATGTTTTTTGTTTTTTCTAATTGAGAGGCCTTTTGTCAGACAAGTATATACTTGTTCATCTTTTAATATTTGATGAACCAAAGAATCTTTATTGTTGTTGTTATTCCATTTCTTGGATTTCCCAATTTGGGAGCCAGATCTTTTGTTTGATAGACTTAAAGTAGGAAGCTTGTGTCCACTCAGTGCAGATTAGCCTGACATGGTTCTGCTGAGAGTCTTGGACCTGGGTGCATTTGAACTTCCTATCCCCTGGAGTTAGCATGCATAGCACATGATCTTGACATGTAATGATCCTGTCATTGCGATATTTTAGAGGCTTCTCCTCTGCCCAAGCTAACAGAGGCTTCCCACAGGACAGAGTCTTGTTTTCAAGGCTCACATATTTAAAATTCTGCTCTTCCTTGACAGTGGAATTCCTGCCTGGGAGAGAGGACATAGATACATACATACATATGTACATAATAGATAAATACATAGATGATGATGATGATGATGAAGATAGATAGATAGATAGATAGATAGATAGATAGATAGATAGATAGATAGATAGATAATTTCTACTTAATATATGGCTTTTAGGGCAGCTGTGTCACTTTCTTATTAAATGTGCAACCAAGGAACTTAACTGTAAGAAAAAGGGGACCACTAGCATAGGTGAGAGGGGACAGATGCTCTGCAGGTCCCCAGAGAATCTGTTTTCTAGACTGGAGAGTGTTCGTGTTCATAACGACATACTTGTCTTCCCTGTTCTGGGATAGGGAGGCCGCCCCTCCACCACTGAAAGACCCACTCACAATATGGAGTACTCAGTGCAGCACTCAGAAATTCCCTATTTCCCACTACCCTGGGAAGTCAAAGGAAGATGTTAGAAAAGTAAAAGAAAAGGGAAAGAGGGAGGGGAAAGAAGGAAGGAAGCCAGACACCAGTTGCTCATGCCTGTAATCCCAGCCTTTTTTTTTTCTTTTTGTTGGTCATGGGGCCTGAACTCTGGGCCTGGGTGTTGTCCCTCAGTTCTTCAGCTCAAGGCTAGTGCTCTACCACTTGAGCCACAGCACCACTTCTGGCTTTTTCTGCTTATATGGTGCTGAGAAATCAACCCCAAGGCCTCATGTATGTAAGGCAAGCGCTCTGCCACTGAGCCACCTTCCCAGCCCCTCCACCTGCTTCTTAATATAAAAAAGTTATTTATCACTTGAGTAAAATAATATCACATAATTGGTGCTGGTAACTTCAAGGAAATTCTGACCTCATTCTCTGCATGTATGCACTCTGTACACTACTCAATACATACCTTGTGAAATGAACCCAATCCTAGCTATTCCTGAGTCTGAGATCTGAGGAGTATCATTTAAGCCAGCCAAGGAAGGAAAGTCCATGAGACCCTTATCTCAAAAAGCACAGGGACATGGAAGTGGCGCTGTGGCTCAAGTGGTAGAGCGCTCGCCTTGAGCTGAAGAGCTGAGGGACAGCGCCCAGGCCCAGAGTTCAAGTCCCACGACCGACAAAAAAAAAAAAAAATGCACAGGGACAGTGCCCAGGCCTTCAGGTCAAGCCTCAAGACACACACACACACACACACACACACACACACACACACACACACACACCACACACACACACACCACACACACACACACACACACACACACACACCACACACACACACACACACACACACACACACACACACACACACAAGTAGGAATAAAAGAAAGAAGGAAGGAAAAAAGAAAAAAGGAAGGAAGAAAAAAGAAAATAAGTAAAGTTCTTGAAATCTCTTCCATCATTAAAGGAAAAAAGAAAAAAGGAAGGAAGAAAAAAGAAAATAAGTAAAGTTCTTGAAATCTCTTCCATCATTTTTTTTTAATTTTAAATTTTATTTTATTTTATTTGAGAACATACTGTACAGAGGGGTTACAATTACATGGGCAGGATAATGCGTACATTTCTTACCAAGCATTGCAGCCTCCTCCTTTGTTTACCCTTCACCTCCCTTCCCAGCCTCCCCCCTCCCCCCCCCACCCAATCATACCCCCCCTCCCCCCTCTTCCATCATTAAATTGCTTCAAATGGAAGACATGACTGGATTATTTAGAATTTGAAAACTATGTAATTGAAATGTATGATACTTTCTCAGGGTTATCTTACAGAGCGAACAAATCCAAAATGAAACTTCTTATGAGTTTTCAAAAATGTCTTGCTTCAATGGCTAATAATCTGGTTTAAATATTGTGTGTTTGTGCTCCAGTCCTAGACTTGAACTCAGGGCCTCGGTGCTATCACTGAACTTTTTCCTTCAAGGTTAGTGCTCTACCACTTGAGCCACAGATCCCCAACCAGCTGTAGGGTTGTTAACATGAGATAGCTTCACAAACTATCTTGCCTGGGCTGGCTTCAAACCGTGATCTTCAGATCTCAACCTCTTGAGTAGCTAGGGTCACAGGCATGAGCCACAGTCATCTGGCTGGTTAAAAAATTAACATATTTTTACTCCATATTTCTTAAAATTCTATCAGTAAAATATCATAATATAGATACACATATTTTTTCCCAATGAACAGGTAGAAGAATACCATTAGTACCCCAATCTTGACAGAGCTTAACAAATGAGTAGAAAGCATTCAACACAGAAAATGTCAAAACTAGTTGTCAATCATTATTACCTTTAATGTATCTTTCTTCTTTGCTTCTGTGGTTGGAGGTGCAAGGCTGATCACTTTCTCATTGTGCTTCATTAACTATTGCAGATCCCTGTGAAATTAAGGAAGCAAGGAATTCTTTAACCAGAAAAACCCATTGTCCTAAAGAGATTGTCAAGAGATGGCACCTTAAGTGGAGCATGATTTTCTGCAAAGAGTTTTCTGATGTGTTTCTCAAGGACACTGTGTCCAAGAGCACTAGAAAATCAATTGATTGTATATGAAAGAGGAAAGAACCCCTCAGAAGTGAAGCCAGGCTTGATCTTTCATGGTGAATTCATGACCAGCAACTCTGGACATTTTCAAGCTTGTTCAATGACTGTGTTGGCTTTTATCTACTGGATGACATAAAAGAAGTGACTTCTGGTTCTCATGGGAGGATTTATTTCTACTCTGTCATTATTGCCATTCTTGGAGCTCTGATCAGAGAATAGACATTGGTCACTAATCCGATCAACAAGTAGTCGGGAAATGGAGGCATTTGGTCTGTCATACATGACTTTTATTGTTTGAAAGAATGTTCTTCTATTCCTATTTTCTCCAGAGCTCTTAACATGAATGGATGTTATAGTCTGTCAAAAACCTTTTCTGTGTCAATAGAGATAATCATGTGGTTCTTGACCTTGGCTCTGTTGATGTGATGAATTACATTCATTGATTTACATATGTTAAACCAGCCTACTTGATCATAATGTATGATTTTTTATTTGTTTCTGGATTCTTTTTGCTAATATTTTATTGAAGAGCTTTGCATTTGTGTGCATCACAGAAACTGGTCTGTAGTTCTCTTTTTTTTGTTGTTGGATCCTTGCCTGGTTTGGAGATGAGTATGATATTGGCTTCATAGAATGGTTTGGGATTGCTCCCTCTGCTTCTATTCACTGAAGAGCTTGCGGAATACGGGTATTGGTTCCTCTTGAGAAGTCTTACAGAATTCTGTGGTGAATCCATCTGGGCCTGGGCTTTTCCTTATTGGAAGATTTCTGATTGCTTCTTCTATTTCATTGTATGTTATTGGTTTATTTAGTTGATTTATCTCTTCTTGGTTCAGTTTGGGCAATTTGTATTTCTCTAGAAATTCATCCATTTCTATTAAGTTTTTCTTCTTTAGAGAGTATAGATTATGGAAAGAGTTCTTTATGATCATGTGATTTCTTGGGTGTTTGTTGCAATTTTTTCTATGGCATCCCTGATCTTATTGATTTGGGTCTCCTATCTTTTTAGTTGTTAATCTTGCAAGAGGTCTGTCAATTTTATTAATTTTATCAAACAAAAGCTTTTGTTTCATTAATTTTAGTTTTTCTAATCTCTATCTCATTAATTTTAGCCCTTATTTTGGTTATCTCACTCCATCTGGGTTCAATTTTTTAGGTTCAATTTTTTTCTTGCTTTTCTAACACTTTTAGTTGCATCATGAGATTACTTGAACTGCTTCTGTTTTCTTGATGTGTGTACTCAGAGCAATAAACTCACCTCATGGGACTGGTTTTGCTGTGTCCCAGAGGCTCTGTTGTGATTTCTTTTAATTTTCATTGAATTGTAGGAACTTACTAATTTCTTCTTTAATTTGTTCTGTGACCCAGGTATTATTCAGTAGCATGCTGTTCAACCTCCATATATTTAAGTAATTTCTGCAGTATGCTTTATTGCTGAGAACTAGTTTGATTCCACTATGGTCAGATAGAACACAAAGGATTATATCAATCCTCTTGTATTTGCTTAAATTATTTGTGTGAACTATGATATGATCTATTTTGGAGAAAGTTCCATAACCTGCTGAGAAGAATGTGTACTGGGTAGAAAACTCTGTAGATGTCTGTTATGCCAATTTGGGATATGGTATCTTTTAGTTCAGAGGCTTCTTTGCTTAACCTGTTTGGTTGACCTGTCCTTTGGTGAGAGTGGGGCATTAAAGTCCCCCACTACTATTGTATTTGGTTCTATCTTGTTCTGTAAGTCTGAGAGTATTTGTTTAATGTATTTAGGTGCTCCATTTTTGGGTGAATATAAATTGATTATTGTGATATCCTCTTCTCAGATTGTTCCCCGAATTAATATGTAGTGACCTTCTTTGTCTTTTTGTACTGATTTTATTTTATTTTATTTTATTTTTTGTCAGTCATGGGGCCTGAACTCTGGCCTGGGCACTATCCCTCAGCTCTTCAGCTCAAGGCTAGCGCTCTACCACTTGAGCAATAGCGCCACTTCTGGCTTTTTCTGCTTATGTGGTGCTGAGGAATCACACCCAGGGCCTCATGTATGCAAGGCAAGCGCTCTACCACTGAGCCACCTTCCCAGCCCTGTACTGATTTTTTTTTTTTTGGATATCCTTTTTTTTTTTTTTGTGAACACACTGTACAGAGGGGTTACAATTACATGGGCAGGTTAATGTGTACATTTCTTATCAAGCATTGCAGCCTCCTCCTTTGTTACCCTTCACATCCCTTCCCAGCCTCCCCCCCCAACCCCCCACCCAATCTTCCCCGCCTTTCCCCTCCCTCCCCACCAACATTGTAAAGCTCATTTTCGACATGACAACTTGTACTTCTCATTGTTGCAACAGGTCCACCTGTATCCTTAAACGACTTGTTTTTCCCCATCTCCTCTACAAGTTATACTGACATCAAATATAGTGAAAGCAGGGGTTATACTGTGGGGGAGGGACATACAAAGCAACAAAGAGATAATCTTATAAATGCATTAGAAACAAATGCATGAAAGAAAAAAAACATTAAAATACATATCTAAGGGTTCATTTTCCTAACATCACATTATCTGACCTTTTCTGCTTGACTCATACATATACTAGATATTGCAAATAAGGGAAACCATGGGACCTATGTTTCTTTGGGCCTGGCTTACTTCACTTAATATAATTTTTCCCTGTACTGATTTTAATGAGAAGTCTATCCTGTCAGATATCAAGATGTCTTCTTGCTGGGTGTATTCTCATAGAAGTTCCTCTTCCATCCCTTCACTCGGAGTTTGTTTTTATCTTTGGCTGTGAAATGGGTCTCTTGGAGACAGAAAATGGATGGTTCTGTTTTCTGATCCACTGTGCAGTTCTCTTTCTTTTGATTGGTGAATTGAGTCCATTCATGTTTATGGTTATTACAGAGAGATGCGTTATGTTTCCTATTATTTTCCTGCTTTGCTGAATTTTTCATCTTTCCTTTTCCTGTGCTAATCTAGTGGTTTCTGTCTAATGTAGTTCCCTGATCTTGATTGTTTTCTTCAGATTGTATTCCTTTTTTTGTAGTGCTGGCTTATTGTTCATGAATTTCTTTAATTTTTCTGTTATTAAAATTTTTAGTTTCTGTCAAATATGAATGCTAGCTTCAGTGGCTATACCAGTCTGAATTGGCAGTTACTGGTTTTCAGGGATTGGGTGGTACTTTTCCAAGCTCTCCTTGCATTGAGGGTTTGTGTGACGAGGTCTGCAGTGATTCTGATTTTCTTCCCATTGTAGTATAGCTTTCTTTGATTTTGCAGCATTTAAAATCAACTGTTTGCTACTCAGGACTAGTGTTTTTACTATGATGTGTCTAGAAGTGTTTCTTCTAGGATCCTGTTTGCTAGGTGTTCTGGATGCTTCTATTATGCAGGTGTGGTTTTCACATTTAAGATTGGGGACATTTTCTGTAATAACCTTATTGAATATTCTGGTATTCCTCTCTTCCATTGATCTCAATTATACAAAGATTAGATTTCTTGGCATTGTCTGCCTGTTTGGACTTCCTTTTGGTAAATTCTGAGTGTTTTTCCCATATCTGTGACTTTCTTTTCCAGCTCCTCTATTTTATCTTCAACTCCTGATATTCTATTTTCCATCTCATTTATTCTGTTACCTATGTCTTCCATTGTGGCTTACATTGTGAAAATAGAATCATTTATGGTTCTTATATTGGCTCTTAACATGTTAATTTCATCTTTTATTGAGGTATGTGCTGTGTCTATTTTTTTTTTTTTTTTTTTTTTTGTCGGTCGTGGGGCTTGAACTCTGGGCCTGGGCGCTGTCCCTCAGCTCTTCAGCTCAAGGCGAGCGCTCTACCACTTGAGCTACAGCGCCACTTCCGGTTTTCTGGTGGTTTATTGGAGATAGGAGTCTCACGGTCTCTCCTGCCCGGGCTGGCTTTGAACCGCGATCCTCAGATCTCAGCCTCCTGAGTAGCTAGGATTACAGGCGTGAGCCACCGGCGCCCGGCTGCTGTGTCTATTTTTATCTGCATTTCTTTTTTGAATTCGTGGAAATCCTTTGAAATTTCAACTTTGTGCTCTTGGAATTGCTTTTGGAACTCCACTTTTATTTATTTGGCCAATTCTGTCATCGTCTCTTTAATTGATTTTTTTGTCCTCTATTTCTTCTTCACTCTCACTGGAGTTCTTTTCTGGATTGCTGGTGTGTGCACACTCAGCCCCGGGGCTGGCTGAAAGGAATTCTGTCCTGTCTGCAGTAGGGATTGAGCTGGTTAAATTCAGGTTTCCAGGGTATCCTTGGCTTCAGAAGGGTTGGGCTTCCGACAGGTACACTGAGTTTTTGTGTGTGTGGGTGCATTGGCCCTGGATCCCCCCACCTGCCATGCCGCCAGTGGCCAGCTTTTTGGCCACCTCTTGAGCCACCTCATTTTATGCCTGTGTGCATTCTCTTCCCACTGTCAGTGCATTTACACAAACCGCAATTTTAAACTGGGCAAGAGTTTCAGTGGTTTCCTCTAGGGGCCAGGGCCTCCCAATAGGGGTGTGCTGTCTGTTAGGTTTTTAAAAAGAGGTAGCCGATTAAGAACAGCACCACCCACGTGGTATTCAGGTAAGGGATAGGTTTATTTATTAGACCTGCTGGGACCAGGCCAGGTGGGCACTCCACAAGGCTGGCAAAAGACAGCATCTGGCCCTGGGTTAGGCTTCTTATAGGGTAGGGGCGGGAAAAGGTGTGTCCAGGTAAAGGGAAGTGGGACCAGGTAAGAGGTGGGACCAGGTGGGAGAAAGGTGTGGCCACATCAGATTCAGATGTGACCTCAGCGGATGCAGATGTGACAGTCCCAGTTGCCTAGGTGTCCCAGTTGCCTAGGTAACACAGGTACTGGGCGGGGTCTGCTCGCCATCCAGGAATGGACCTTACACTGTCCACATTGCCATGTATCATGCTTCCGTCCAGGGGAAGCAGTGCCCGCCTAATGGATGGCCACCTGCATGACTCCAGGTATTATTGGTCCCCTATGTAAACCCAGAAAAGGCCTTATCTCTGCCCCATTCTCTCTCCCCTCACTTTGGCCCCAGACTCTTGATCTCCAGGCAGGAGGCTCTCGGCCATTTGATGTCTGACTCCATCCACAATCCAGAAGCCTTCAGGACAAGGTAACCAGCCACAGTCCATGGTGGAGGCACCCCGACCCAGACCCCAGGACTCCAGAAGTCCCTCTCTTCCTGTCTGTGGGCTCCCCAGGATTTCAGGAATCTCTCTCTCTCCCTTGCTTGACCCCCTGATATCCTTTAATTAAGACTTTTGGGGACACCCTTTCCTAATTATTGGGATCCATCCATTTGCCTCCCAAAGCCCTGGGGATGCCTGGAGCAAAAGGATAGGCCTTGTAGTCTTACCAGATTTTCCAAAATGTGTCCCAGAGACATCCCATTGGCTTGCCCATGGTTTTAATCTTAAGGATCTTGGGCTAACTGATTTACAGTCAAAGAAAACTGACTTGTTTGTCTACCAAAATCTGGCCTCACTGTCATACAAACAATGGCCATCACTGGCCTGAATTCAGAACCTTGGATTTTACTCTTACTGATTTAAACAATTCTCCAGTGAAGCAGCTAGGGGCCCGAGGCCCCCTACACCCAAACCTCCTCTACCTCCACTCCAGAGACCGCTCCTCCCTAACTCATCCTGTTCTGCCCACCAGGTCCTTCTCTGACTGCTCTAGAGAACCCCCTGCCTTCTACTAGTCTTGTTCTGCCCACCAAATCCTTCTCTGACCTCCACTGCAGAGCCCCCCCACACTCTCACGCCCTCTTTAGTAAGTCCTTCTCTGCCATAAGCCTTCCAGCAATCTCCTCTAGAAAAGTAACTTTCCTTGTCTTGTAGCAAGCTCCATCTTTCCTCCCTCCCTCTCTCTGTGTCTCTCTGTCTCTGTCTTTCTGTCCCTCTGTCTCTCTCTGTCTCTCTCTAATGACCTCCAGACTAGAGATCATTTACCATTAAATTACCTCCATTCCCACTGACAGCCCTTCGACTTGTACTCTTGAGAATGAGTCATAGGAAGAGTCCCAGGGACTACCACTAGGTTCCCTCTTAAAGATTAGTCATCTAGGATCAGAGGTTCCATAAAAAGTCTTTTCTCCATCCTTGCTGTTGTAACTACTTTCTTCCTTTCTACAGCCAGGTCAGATTCTCTAAATGCTGTCAAAACTGTCTGTGTGCTCCAAGCACACTCCCTCTGTCGACTTCACTTTGGCTCCTGCTTGCCTGCCTGAGTGGCCCACACAGAGCTTGGGGTGGGTGCAAGCCTCCAAAGGTAAAGCAACTTTCTTTGTCTTGTAAATGTAGTGACAGCCTCAGGCTAACAGCCTTGCTTGACCTCCATGACTGACAGTGGCTCTGTCTGACTTTTTTCTCCTTTTCCCTACCCAAAAACCCTATAATGGGAGCAGTTAGACAGGTAGCATACCCAAAACAAACCCTATCTTTTTTGTCAGACACTAATACATTACTTTTTTCTTTCCAGAGTCTACTCACTTAAGAAATCTGGATGCTTAATTTCTCCCTTAAGGCAAAACTCCTCTAGCAGGCTGGAGGGACCCAACTTCTGCTAATTTTCTGCAGGCCCTGGAGATTGATACCCACCTAGGAAGAGACAAAGTCCATGTGGTGGATTTTCATGTGACTGCCACTCTCCCACCAAGCTTTAGCAGAATTGGATTAAAGGTTTTCTGTTCTGATTATTTTGTTTTGTGTTGCCTTTTTTTCTAGTGTTGGCCACATGGTTCTAAACTTCGGCCAGTTTTCATTTTAAAAAGAATTAAGCATGCTTTAAAACTTTTGTGCATAAGTGTGTTGTGAACATGTTCAAAGTAATCTCCTTGTAATACATGAAAATTGTCATCATGGTTAAAAATTATTTGCTTTTTGACTATAATTGTAACTAATGTGAACCTTGAGTAAAAGTGTGCTGCTTGTTAGAAGGAAAAATCTTTATCAACAGAAGTAGTAAAAGGAATGAGATGCAGCCCCACTCCTAACTAGCTGTGATGCAGAAAAACAGTAAGGAATAATGTAAAGAATATCTTGAAAAATAGAGCTTAGGAGTAAAGTTAGAATGTAATTAAGTTGGCTGTGATTTACACTGAAAACTAGCAACTCATTTGTTATGTCCCATCTATGAAACTAATTGTGTAAACCAAAGTTCACTTAAGTGTTTGTTTATCTTTCAAATGAATACCTTTTAACTCAAATTCCATTTTCTCCTGTTTAACATGTAAGCTGCCTTGGATATAGAGCTAAAAGGACACCGATTCCTACATTCTTCATTGTAATCACAAAGGCTTAGTGACACCTACAATGTCAACATCTCAGAATCCTAAGGTGTCATACGCAATTAAGAATAACTATATTTCTATTTGATCTCTTTATTGCTTTAATTGGAAATAAGGGGCAATCTGTGGATGACAGTTCAAAGCGAACCCAGGTAGAAGAATCCCTGAGTCTCCATCTCCCAATTAACTAGCAAAAAGCCAGGCTGGAAGCATGGTTCAAGAGACTCATCTCTACCCAGCAAAATTCTGCAAGTGGTGCTGTGGCTCAAAGTGATAGAATATTAGCTTTGAGCAAAAGTGCTCAGGGACATTGCCCAGGCTTAAGTTCAAACACTGTGACTGACAAAAGAGATGCAACTGGGACAAGACATCTGAGCAATGAGCACCTAAAACCAGAAGACAAAGTTAGTCCTCGAGTAAGAGGAGATGGTGACACATCCCAATTAGAGTTACCCTTTCAAAATTAACCAGAGCTGGATGATCAAAGAAAATAATTAATAAGCTTGCCCATTTAATGTCCATGCCTGTCTACCTTCTAACTGGACATGAACTTACATTTTTGCCTTTGTTACCTTCTATTTACAGGAATTGATCAAGACCTCTCACAGGGCCCCCCAATCCAGCCATTTGGAATGGCTATGGGTTCATACTCAAAATAGAACTTTTCTGGCTTGTGCCCAAAGTGTGTTTTCCTGTGTCATTTATATCAACCGGCCCTGCCACCTTGTCAGCCTTTTGTCTGATCTCACCTTTTCAAAAATTTCTCTTTAACAGGATAACAGCCCTCACTCAGGACACTACTGGGGAGCAAATCAAAGCCGTCCTATTACTTCGGAAAACCAGAGGCTTTGCTTACATTGCTCCCCTCTCAGCTCAATCTTTATTATGTATCCAAAGACTCTATATGAAGGATCTGCCTCTCCCCTCTTGGCCCAATCTTTTTATGTATCTAAAGATGGGAGTATGAAGGATGGACTCCAGCCTTATTCCCCTAGGAAAGGAAAGCACCAGGTACATGCTCACGTATTTGTCCGCAGGCAGGTCATTATGACCTTGGCCCTCAGGAGACAACAGCCCCCCCACCCCAGGTGGAGCATTCCACTCTGTGCCTGGGGAAGAACACTCCCTTGGCCCCAAATTAACATAGCCTTTAAAAAAAAATTCTGCTTCTTGTTCAGACCTATATAAGCTCAACCCAAGATCCAGTCCCTCGCACAACAAACTCATGGAAAGGCCTGTGCCCCTTGCTGGCAATAAATAGTCCCAGTTTGTTGAGGATCAAGTCTGGCCTATTCCATTTCTATTCTCCTCCATTTTCTAACACTCACCGGTTCATAATATTCAAAATAGTTAATGCTTACCTAGAAAGTCAAAAACAAAATAAAGAAGTGCTCAGGACCCTAAAGAAGACTTGAAAAACTAATCACATTTGGGATGTCCATTTCTGCTACAAAAGCACTTACTATGAGCTGGGTACCTGTGGCTCACACCTGTAATCCTAACTCTGCAGGAGGTAGAGATCTGAGGATTGCTGTTTGAAGCCAGCTCAGCCAGGAAACTTTGTGAGATTCTTATCTCCATCAAATTTAAGAATAAAAACAAAAACAAAAAAAGCCTGAAGTAGCTCTGTGGCTCAAGTGGTAGAGCACTAGCCTTGAGCAAAAGAAGCTGGGGCGGGGGGTGGGGGGGCAGCACCCAGGCCCTGAGTTCAAGTCCAGGACACCACCCTCGACCCTCCTAACACACACACACACACACACACACACACACACACACACACACACACACACACATCTTACTGTGACAAACTAGGAGACAGTTATTGAGATCTGAGCACCAGGTGGCAGTGCTGTGTCAGTGTTTACATCCTGGTTTTGAAGGTTGTGTCTTAGTCACATAGGGGAGTATTACCATTTATAAGAACATAAGAAGCCAGTGCTAATGGCTCATGACTGTAATCCTAGCTACTCAGGAGGCTGAAATCTGAGGGTTGAAGTTCAAAGCCAGCCTGGGCAGAAAAATTCTGGGAGACTCTTATCTCCAATAAACCACCAGAAAACTGGAAGTAGAGCTGTGGCTCCAACTGGTAGAGTGCCAACCTTGAGCAAAAAAGCTCAGAGACAACTCCTAGGCCCTGAGTTCAAGCCCCACAACCATCTTCTCCTTTGCCTCCTCCACCTCTTAGTCTTCCTCCTCCCCCTCCTCCTCCTCCTCGTCTTCCTCGTCTTCCTCCACCTCCTCCTTCTCCTCCTTCTTCTTCATTTTCTTCTTCATGACAGAACTGGTGCTTGAACTGGTCACTGTCCCTCAACCTTTTCTGCTTAAGGCTAGTGCTGTACCACCTGAGTCACATCTCCACTTCTGTCTTTGTTTTTTGTCTGTTTTTTATCATTCGAGATAAGAGTCTCTCCACCTTTCTTACCTAGTCTGGCTGTAAACCATGATCCTCAGATCTCAGCCTCCTTATATGAAAAGAAAGTATTCTATTCTGTCAAACCAGAGTGTATTTGGTATTGTTTATTGATATTTCCTGAAATAATATCCTTTTTTAATTCAATTGTAACTATTATCGGTATTGCCTGTTACCATCTTGCCATGTTAGGGAGATAAATCTTGAATTGAAGGAGTTAAAGTAATAAACTATAATTGCTAAGTGAGAAAAAAAAAAACGACAGGAATTAAAGAATGGCCCCTTTCTACCTTGTTAGTGGATTGTACTTAGACTGTGAGTCTAGCTCCTTAGCAAGAAGGAGGGACAATATGAATTGGAATAAAAACCTAGCAAACTGCCCTACATGGTGTGCCTGCCTAGCTCTGGGTAGATTGATGGCATCGCAACTTCTTGCCCAAAAGTAAATCTCCTCTATCTCTTGTGTTTCTATTCATTTCTGACATCAGAGGGTAGTGCATTTCTAACAATGAGTAGCTAAGATTACAAACATGAAGCACCTTTGCCTTGGGGCCCATCCTGACTATGTAGTTTTTTCCACTTAGAAAATGGTAGCCATCACTAAAGCTACCAGCGCAACTATATTTATTGCTGCACTATTTACCCTATCTAAGATATGGAAACAACCCAGATGCCCCTCAGTAGATGAATGGATCAAGAAAATGTGGTATATATACACAATGGAATTCTATGCCTCCATCAGAAAGAATGACATTGCCCCGTTTGTTAGGAAATGGAAAGACTTGGAAAAAATTATATTAAGTGAAGTAAGCCAGGCCCAAAGAAACATAGGTCCCATGGTTTCCCTTTGCAATAACTAGTACATGTCTGAGACAAGCAAAAAAGGTCAGAAAGGTTGATGTTAGGGAAATGAACCCCAAGATATAAGTATTCAAATGTTTTTTTCTTTCATGTGATTGTTTCTAACATATTTATAAGATTATTTCTTTGTTGCTTTGTATGTCCCTCCCCCACAGTATAAACCCCGCTTTCACTGTATTTGATGTTAGTATAATTTGTGGAGGGGAAGGGAGAAAACAAATCATTTAAATAGGGATACAGGTGGACCCATTGCGACAATGAGATGTATAAGTCGATGTATAAGTCGTTATGTCGAAAAACGAACTTTACAACTTTGGTGGGGGGGGGCAGAATTTGGTGGGGAGGGATGGGAAGGGATGGGAAGAGGAAACAAAGGAGGAGGCTACAATGCTTGATAAGAAATGTACTCATTATCTTGCCCATGTAATTGTAACCCCTCTGTACAGTATTTTCACAATAAAAAAAAAGAAAATGGTGGCCATTTGCATATCTTGAGCCTCACTCTCTGGGCTCCATTTCATCATCTAAATGTCCCTCGGGTGACAGTGTGAATAAACTAGCTTTCTCGGGTTGAGGAATTTATAAATATTTTGCCTACTAAACAGGTTGTTTATAAATAACCCAATTAAATAGGTTGCTGTAGAAAGGATGGAGGACAGATTGCCGCATAATTGCATAGTAAGCAAGGGAATTAACAGATTAAAAACTACCAATTTGCTTCTATTTGGTCACATGAGCTCTACTTTTATAAGTTTTCGTTTATTTCATTAGGACATTTTCATACTCTTTAAAAGTTTTAGTTTACTTCATTGTATATTTCAAACATACATACTATATTTTGATCATATTTATCTTTATTACCATATTTTTTCATATTCATTTCACTACTATCTTTCTCCACAATTCCTTTTGGCTCTCCCTCAGTCAACATTTTTATAACCAGGCCCTTTTACTTACCTTTTACCTGTTTGTTTATTCAGGACTTTGCTCTTACTAGTCAGGTGCTCTACCACTTGAGCCACACTCCCAGTCCTTCTTGTGTTAGTTATTGGTCTCCTGATTTTTCTTCCCTAGGAAACATGGACCATGCTCCTCCTAGTCACATTTCCAATGTAGCTGTGAAGTACCAAGGGTATCACCCAGCTAGCTATTGTTTGAGTTGGATTCTCACTAATTCTTTGCCTCAGTTGACTTCAAAACACAATTCTCCTGATCTCTTTCTCAGCATATCTGAGGTTTCAGGTGTGAGTCACTGTGCCTGGCTTAATTTTTGCAATCTAGATTTTGTACACGAAAGGAAACATGTATTTTCTTTATTTTGAAGAGTCTGTTGTGTTTTACCTAAGCTGATGATCTCCAGTTCCACCCATTTTCCTGGAAAATGACATCATTTTGTTGTTTATGACAGCAGAGCACTCCATTGTGTGTATGGGATGCAAGTTTTCAACATTATCTGATGGAGAGGCTGTCTTTCTCCTACGTATGCATTGACTGCTTTACTGAGAATCATGGCTGCAGCTGCATGACTCTGTTGTGTATTCCACTGGGTTTACATGTCTGTCTTCATGCCCATACTATGCTGCTTTGGTTATTATGGCTCTATGATATAATTTGAAGGCAACTATTATAGTACCTTTGGCACTTCTGGTTTTTCTCAGGTTGCTTTAGCCATTTAGGGACTTTTGTGCCTCTGTACTAATTTATTTTGTTGGTCATAGGGCTTGAATTCAGGAACTGGAGTCTGTCCCTGAGCTCTTTTGCTCAAGGCTAGCACATTACTACTTTGAGCCACAGTTCCACTTCCAGTTTTTGAGTAACTAATAAGAGATAAGAGTTTCATGGAGACTTTTCCACCTGGGCTGGCTTTGAACCACAATCCTCAGATTTCAACTTCCTAGGTAGCAAGGATTATAGGAATGAGCCACTGGCACTAAGCTCCTCTATTCTAATTTTAAGATGGTTTCTTTTGGGGAGGCCGGGAAGGTAGCTCAGTGGTAGAGTGCTTGTCTTGCATGCATGAGACTCTAGGTTTGATTCTTCAGCACCACACAAACAGAAAAAGCTGGAAATGGTGCTGTGGCTCAAGTGGTAGAGTGCTAGTCTTGAGCTGAAGAGCTGAGGGGCTTTTCTCTGGTTAATTGCAGCTAAGAGTTTCAGAGGCTCTCCTGACCAGGCTGGCTTTGAACCACGATCCTCAGATCTCAGACTCCTGAGTACCTAGAATTATAGAAATGATCCACCAGTGTCTGGCTTCTCTGACATGTCAATGTACTCACTTATAACTATTAACGTCCCTTTTAGAACTGACTTTTCTTTAACTCATAAGTTTTTGTATGGGCTGGGAAGGTGGCTCAGTGGTAGAGCGCTTGCCTTGCATGCATGAGACCCTGGGTTCGATTCCTCAGCACCACATAAGCAAAAAGAAAAAACCAGAAGTGGCTGTGGCTCAAGTGGTAGAGCACTAGCCTTGAGCTGAAGAGCTGAGGGACAGCATCCAGGCCCAGAGTTCAGGCCCCACGACCAGACCAAAAAAACAAACAAACAAATAAGTTTTTGTATGCTATATTTTTATTTTCATTTGATTCTAGGAATTTCTGGATCTCTTCCCTGATGTCTTCAATGTCCCAGTCATAATTCATGAGTTTATTGTTCAATCTCCATGTTTCTGTAGTTTTGTAATTTCTCTTGATGCTAAGTAATTTCTCTTGATGCTAATATTTAATTTTATCCCATTGTCAGTTCATAAGACACAGTGCATTCCATTTTTGTGTATTAAGACTTGCTTTGTGGACCAATATGTGATGTATTTTTTTTAATTCATAAGCTTCTGAGAATAGTGTGTATTTTATCTATACTGGATGGAATAGGCTGTAGAAGTATTAAGTCTATTCATTTGGTGGTGAAATTTAACTCTGATATTTCTTGGTTGAGTTTTTGCCTGAATTATCAAACTATTACTGCAAATGGGGTATTGAGGTTGCTCATATGTATTGTTATTAATTCCTAATCTGTCCATTAATGTCTAGTAGTGTTTTATGAAATTGGGTTGCTAAGCATGGTGGGTCATATCTGACATCCCAGCTTCTCAGGAGATGGAAACTGGGAAAATCATAATCCAAGGCCATCTTAGGCAAAAAAGAAAAATAAAAGAAAAAAATTAACATAACCCATCTCTACCAATAACTGGATATGGCAGAATATGCCTGTCATCCCAGCTATGTGGAAAATATAAGTATTAGGCCCACAGTCTGGATGCCATCTCAGAGGAGGAGGAAAGCATAAGACACTATTCAGCTCTTGATCATGTCCCAAAGTTACTGAGTATTTGGATAGTGCTTGTTTATTTTTTCCTAGGATGGCCTGGAGTTCACATCAGGAGAGAAATTAAGAAACACCTGAAAGGCCATTAATAATCATTTACCAAGTGTCTAAGTGGACAGCTTGTCTGAGTTCTTCAACTATAATAGGCATGGGAAGGCCCTTCTACTGGTTGTGGCTCTGGTTCCACCCCCTTCCTAGCAAATAAAATTCTAGCCTGGATTATCAATTCATCACTGGAAGAGGAAGAGAAACTTGGCAGGCACATCTCTGAAAAGAAGCTTTCAGCTGAAAGAAGATCTCAGAGGAGAACATAGAGGAAGCCTGGCAATGGGCCCAACCACAAACTTTTCTGTGGAAACTTGGATACTCCTGTTTATCACCCTGCTGCTCCTCTATCTGTGAGTAACTGTCTGTCCTTCTGTCATTTAAGACTTGGGAGGTTGATCAGACTCCTCTTCATTGTCTCTTGACTTCATCCAAGGGGAAAATATGGAGAGGAACTTGATTAAACAATGGCAAACCCCTAAGTGACTAGTATTGGTCTTACACTAATTCCTTGGAGGAAAATAAAGCATTCTCTTTTGCCAATAACAACCATCCATCTATGTCCATGCCAGGTTTTACTGAGAATATTTGGTCCTAGCAATTATCTTCCAATGGATTCTGCCTAATCAATCAGAATTCACCAGAAGCAAATTGTGAACAACAGCCCCCTCCCTCCAGGTACAGATGCCACACCAAAGCTCCAGTGTCTAGAGCAGAGGGAGATGGCTTAGACTTGCATCTCATTAGGCGCAGGTGTTTAGGTGTTTCAAATGTTTGAAGCTGAAATACACTACATAAGTCACTCTTGGTGCAGTTCATTTGCTATGCAGCTGTGATGAAGGTTTCTGGCAGCTGCACAAAGAACACTGCAAACTCTTAAGACAAATGGAGCAGACCAGGGCTATCCACACTGTGTATTTGAAACAATGCCAGTATTGATGCCAACACAATGTGAATGCAATAAAAGTGATGAGCCTCTTCATTTGTATCAAAAGTTTCTAGCAGAGCTGGGCAACCGTGGCTCATGCCTATAATCCTAGCTACTTAGGAGGCTGAGATCTGAGCATCATGGTTCAAAGCCAGCCTGGTCAGAAAAGTCCCCATGAAACTCTTACCTCCAACTAACCACTCAAAAAAAAAAAAAAAAAAAAAAAAAAACCAACCAAACAAAAAAAAAAAAAAAATGGAAGCGGCTCTATGGCTCAAAGTGGTAGAGCACTAGCCTTGAGCACAAAGAGGCTCAAGGACAGTACCCAGACCCTGAGGTTAAACCCCACAAAAGGGAAAAAAAATGTTCCTAGCAGAGTGCCAATAGGTCCTACCTGTCATCCTACCTACTCAGGAGGCTGAGATCTGAGGATTGCGGTTCAAAGCCTTCCCAGGCAGGAAAGTCACTGAGAGTCTCTAACCACCAGAAAATGGACCTGTGCCTCAAATGATGGAACACTAACTTTGACCACAAAAGTTCAGGGACTGAATTCACGCACCAGGAACACACACATAAGTTGCATCACTGTTCCAAAAAATGAAAGGAGCTGGATAGAAATTGGAGAATTCCCCTTGCCTGCCTCTGCCTTTATATGGTACCATGTGGCATAGATATTTGGTGAGATCTTTCATTAGAGTCGACATTGGTCCAACCTTAACCCCATTGCTTGTCCTCATGGAAGAGTTCATGGAAATGTGAACTTTCAGAGAGAGAAGCTCATCTAATTAATTTGTCACACTGCAAGATCTTTCACTAGGGCCACATTAACCCCATTGCTTGTCCTCATAGAAAAGCTCATGGACGCCTGTAATCCTAGCTACTCAGGAGGCTGAGATCTGAGGATCATCTTTTAAAACCAGCCAGGGCAGAAAAAAAAAATCTGTGAGACTCTTATTTCCAATCAACTGCCAGAAAAGGTGGAAGTAGAGCTGCAGTTCAAGTGGTAGAGCTCTAACCTTGAGCAAAAACAAAAGCTAAGGGACAACACCCAGGCCCTGAGTTCAAGCCCCAGGATGGGCACAAAAAAAAATGCCATGGAAGAATGCCACTGTGAATCTCCTAGAAGAGTTCCTGTTGTATAGTGAGAAAATGGCCACATTTTGAAAGGTAGAATTTTGAAGTCTTTATTAAAAGGTCGGCAACTGCATGGTGAACTCTCCTGTCTCAAAAACCAGCAGCCAGCAATTCACTGAACACTATTGGAAAACTGAGCAATGAAGACCAGAGGGGAAAGAAAGAACAAAAATAATAGAAACAAACTTCATCTCCAGTGGAGAGCTGAAGTGGGATGCCATGGTGACTGGATTAGAGCCAGAAGACAGGAAACAGGACACAAACATAGAGACAGGTGGCATGGTGTCCTGGTGCCTGATCCTGGCCAAAACAGGGTTGGGTCAGGGGACAGAGCCACAGGAAACTCAAGTCCGAGGCACAGGACTGACAGGTTTAATAACCAATCAGGGGCTGGGAAGGTGGCTCAGTGATAGAGTGCTTGCTTTGCATGCATGAGGCCTTGGGTTCAATTCCTTAGTACCACATAAGCAGAAGGGGAAAAGAAGCCGGAAGTGGCACTGTGGTGCAGGCCTCAAGACTGGAAAAAACAAAAAAACAAAAAAACAATCAGCTTCCATCGCCTGGGACACAAAGGCTTCTCCTTCCCCCACCATACAGACAAGACACCAGACCCTACCTACCATCCACCATGTGGCCAAGATGGCAGACCCAATCTCCCCACTTCACTCCCATTTGGAGACATTTATTGGGTGTTCACTACAAGACTGGAAACACAGGCAATAGCTCTTCTGGTCAATCTACACAGGCAACAGCTCTTCTGGTCAATCTTAATGCCAGTGGGAGAGAAATGAGTGACCCCAAGGATTGCTTTTGGCGGCTTTGTTGCTCTGTGGAACCTCCATGTTCCCTTCCTCTCTGCCCCACCTTAGTGACCTTCCTCCCCCTTTTGTACAAAGTCACATTGTTGTCACCTGCCCTCTTTTTTTTTCTTCTCCTTAATAGATATGGAGTCTATTCAAATGGTATATTTAAGAAGCTTGGAATTCCCGGCCCCACGCCTCTACCTTTTTTAGGAACACTTCTGCACTACCGCCAGGTAAGGGGGGTTCATCTGATGGGTCTTAGGGTCACTCAACCATCGAAATTGGGATCCAAATAGAAGCAAGGTGAGAATAAACCCCTAAGGTAGATACAGGTCCTGCAGTGCCCAAAGCCCCAGGCTGGGTTAGCTGACAGGAAAGCTGACAACTCCAAACCCTCTGAGCCTGGGCTGTGCTGCTCCAGGCTCTAGATGCTCAGAGGGGAGGAGACTCATTGTTCTGAAATTTTAATCAGTTGGCAGATAATATAATATCTAGCTTCAGACCCCAGTGAGTGACAACTGCCCACAGGATCTGCTACTGCTATGACTCTCAAACGGGCCTTAGACCCAGGGCCCTCAGCTTCACTGTAACCATGGTGATGGCTCTCAGCCACTGCCACCACTTCACCATTGTCATGCCCAGATCCTGAGGGCCCTTGCTCCCCACAGCAGCTAGCGCTGTTACATCTTCTGTGCCTGCAATGTCTGCGCTGCTGGGTTCTTTAATCTTTTATTTTGTTATTAAATAACTATACAAAGAGGCTACAATTCCATAAGTCAGGTGATGAGTATAATGAAGCTAATCAATGCCACCAACTCTTGTTTTTTTTGTTTTGTTTTTTTGTACCAGTGCTGGGATTTGAACTCAAGGCCTGAGTGCTGTCTCTGAGCTTTTTTGTTCAAGTCTGGTTGGCACTCTACCCCTTGAGCCACAATTCCACTTCTAGCTATTGGGTGTTTAAATTGGAGAGAAGTATCTTGGACTTTTCTGCCTGGGCTGGCTTTGAACTATGATTCTCAGATCTCAGTTTCCTGAGTTGCTAGGATGACAAGTATGAGCGACTGGCACCCAACCAAGCCTTGCTGCTGCTTCTTTTCTTCTTCTTCTTCTTCTTCTTCTTCTTCTTCTCCTCCTCCTCCTTCTTCTCCTCCTCCTCCTCCTCCTCCTCCTCCTCCTCCTCCTCCTCCTCCTCCTCCTCCTCCTCCTCCTCCTCCTCCTCCTCCTCCTCCTTTTTTTTTTGGGGGGCCAGTCGTGGTGTCTGAACTTTGGGGCTCAGCACTGTCCGTCAGCTCTTCAGCTCAAGGCTAGCACTCTACCATTTGAGCCACACTGCCACTTCCACCTTTTTCCACTTCTGTGGTACTGAGGAATTGAACCCAAGGCCTCATGCATGCAAGGCAAGCACTCTACCACTGAGCCACCTTCCCAGCCCCCAAACCTTGCTTCTTAAGACTTGGGACCTCCTTGGGATTCTTCCAGAAGCCAGGATCCATGGGGGGGGGGGGTCTTCATAGACTCCTATCTCCCTTCAGCCTTGACTCTCGAACCTTCTGTCAGACTGTACCTGTGTTCCTCATGGTTACTGCGTGGCCATTCAAGAGATTCAAATCACATGGGCCCCAATGACACATGGGTTGTGACTTTCAGAAGAATAAAACTAATTTACAGGGTGTTTTTTTCCCTCTCTTTCTCTCTCTCTTCCCAGGGTGTGTGGGATTTTGACGCGAAATGTTATAAGAAGTATGGGAAATTCTGGGGGTGAGTATTCAGCAAACTTCCCTTGACTTGTTAGCATACAGCTGCCTTCTGCAAGGAGGACAGGGCCAGCCCAGAGCCTTCCACCCACAGTGACACAGGGAGAGGATTTGGGCCCTCAACTCACCCTGGTCCTAAGGGTCACCAAGTGTCATGGTCAAGGGTCAGAATCAGGTGGAGAATGTTGATAGATTATGACTTTTCTCAAAACATTGATGGACCAGGAATTTCTGGACTCATTAGAAAGTGTCTTTTTACTTCTCTTTTCCATTTTTCTTTTCCTTCTTGGGTCCCTTTTCCTTACATATGATTCATTAATTATGCATAATGTGTCAATTATGTGTTATGTATCAGTTGTGTATCGTGTCATTTCAAATATGTATTGTTCTAGTACATATTTATAAATATATGCAGGACATGCTGTCCTTCGGTTATAGAGACACTTTTCATTAAATTTGAAAAATCCCTCCTAGACATTTTAGAATGATTGCATGCTTTTGGAAGAAAGGCTAGGAGACAAAAGTCAATAGCTGGGGGAAACATGCACCTCTCTTCAAGCAGAGGTTTGATTCATTTGTTTCTTGTCTTCCACAAAGACTCTTTAGCGCAAGTTGCACAAGAATCTCTCTGTCTACCTCATCCTATTGACTTTGAAGACTTTGACTTTGACATGGTTTTTTTGTTGTTTCTTAGTGTGTATTAATTGTGCAAAGCCAGAAGCTTCATTATGATCTTTCTATAAATGCATGAATATGCACAATCACATTAACCCAGTCTGTCATTTATTTAAAATTTTTATCTTTTTATTTTTTATTTATTTTACTTTTATTGATTTATGTATTTTTGTGCCAGTGCTAGAACTTGAATTCAGAGCCTCACCCTCTCACTTGGCTTTTTTTGCTCAAAGCTGGTGCTCAGCCACTTGAGCTACACCTCCAACTTCTGGCTTTTTGCTGGTTAATGGAAGATAAGTCTCAGGAACTTTCTGTGTGTGCTGGCTTTGAACCTTGATCCTCAGATCTCAGCCTCCTAAGTAGCTAGCATAACAGGCATGCGCCATCAGCACCTGATGGTGCATGAACTTTTTTTTTTGTCGGTCAGGGGGTTTGAACTCTGGACTTGAGTGCTTTCCCTACACTCTTTAGCTCAAGGCAAGCACTTGAGCCACAGCACCACTTCCAGTTTCCTAGTGGTTTATTGGAGATAAGAGTCTCACGGAGTTTCCTGCCCAGGCTGGCTTTGAACCATTGTCCTCAGATCTCAGCCTCCTGAGTAGCTAGGATTACAGGCATGAGCCACCGGGCATATGAACTTTTTAATTTGCCATTAAATTCAGTTTGTAGGTATTTATTTGAGAATTTTTGCATCTATGTTCATCAAAGTCATTGTTTCTCAGCTTCCTCTTATTTATTTATTTATTTTTTGCCAGTCCTGGGGCTGGAACTCAGGGCTTAGGTGCTGTCCCTGAGCTTTTTGTGTTCAAGGATAGCACTCTTCCACTTGAGCACAGTGCCACTTCTGGCTTTTTCTGAGTTTAGTGGAAATAAGAATTTCACAGATTTGGGGCTGGGAAGGTGGCTCAGTGGTAGAGCGCTTGCTTTGCATGCATGAGGCCCTGGGTTCAATTCCTCAGCACCACATAAGCAAAAAGAAAAAAGCCGGAAGTGGCACTGTGGCTCAAGTGGTAGAGCATTAGCCTTGAGCTGAAGAGCTGAGGGACAGCGCCCAGGCCTCAGGCCCCACAACCAGACCTCCCCCCAAAAAAAAAGAATTTCACAGATTTTTCTGCCAAGGTAGGCTTTGAACCATGACTGTCAGATATCAGCCTCCTGAGTAGCTAGGATTACAGGCATAACCACAGATTTGTCTCTAATGTTAATTGATACATTTTTTTCTCTTCTTTTGTGTTTAATTTAATTAAAGATTTCTTTCAATCTTTTATCTTTCAGAGGAGCAACTTTATTTCATTAATGCTCTGAATTGTGATGTCGGCTCATATTTTATTAATTTCACTTTAGGTCTTTATTATTTGTTTCCTTCTCTAATTTCAAGATTGTCATCTTCTTGGTATTCAAATACACTAAGTATCTCATTGGGTTTCTGATTTGACATGTCACTGCTTTTAATGTAAGCACTGATACTTATAAGCATCTATCTTATCCCCACTTTCATTGGATCCTACAAATTCTGTTATGCTGTGTTTATTTTATGAAATTTGAGTGGACTCAGTGATTAGGAGCTTGCTGCGTATCAGACCTTAACTTGACCTTGTTACTGTATATACTTTACATTGCATGTGGATTTTTTTTTTTTTTGTCGGTCATGGGGCCTGAACTCTGGGCCTGGGCGCTGCCCCTCAGCTTTTCAGCTCAAGGCTAGCGCTCTACCACTTGAGCCACAGCGCCACTTCTAGCTTTTTCTGCTTATGTGGTGCTGAGGAATCGAACCCAGGGCCTTATGCATGCAAGGCAAGCACTCTACCACTGAGCCACCTTCCGAGCCCATATATGGAATATTTTTAACATCCAAGTCTGAATTCCTAGGAATGCCTCTAGAGAATCTAGCTTATTAGGTTTAACCACCTCTGTTTTTCCTTTCCTTTTTTTTTTTTTTTTTTGGTTGAGGTGGAGACTTGAACTCAGTGCCCCGTACTTTCATTCATTGGCTGACACTCTACCAACTGAGCCATGCCTCCAACTCCTCTGTTTTCTCAATACAGGTTGTACGATGGTCCGCAGCCGGTGCTGGCAATTACAGATCCAGACATGATCAAAACAGTGCTGGTGAAAGAATGTTACTCTGCCTTCACAAACCGCAGAGTAGGCATCCATTTTTTTTTAGCTACAAATACTTATTTCATATATATATATAGTTGGCTTAACTTTACAGTAGGTTTATAATTGTGGTTAACATACCATTGTAAATAAGTGTTTGTGTAATTGTTGGTATTTTCCTACTCATCTTATGTTGTCAGTTCTTTGCATGTATTTGTATATTCTGATTTTCTTTTTTACCAGAACAAGTTAACATTTGTCACACAACTATTATTTTACTTTTTGATATACATATCTTCTTTAAGCAAGATTTCAGACCCAATTGTTTTCAAACACAAATATATCATGGGAAAAAAAGGGGTCTTTTTTTATTTTTTGAGAATATCCCAAATTTAATCATCAATTAAATTTAAAGTTAAAAAAAGACTGACCTGGTGGCTCATGCCTGTAATCTTAAGTAGTCAGGAGGCTGAGATCTGAGGATCATAGTTCAAAGCCAGCCTGGGCAGGAATGTCCATAAAACTCTTCAATTAACCAACAGAAAACCAGAAGTAGCTTGAAACTCAAAGTGGCAGTTAATCTTGAGCAAAAAAAAAGCTCAAGCACAGGGCCCAGGCTCTGGGTTCAAGCCCCATGGCAGAAAGAAAGAAAGAAAGAAAAAGAAAGAAAGAAAGAAAGAAAGAAAGAAAGAAAGAAAGAAAGAAAGAAAGAAAGAAAGAAAGAAAGGAAAGAAAGAAAGAGAAAGAAAGAAAGGAGGAAGGAAAGAAGGGAGGGAGGGAGGGAGGGAAGGAAGGAAGAGGAAGGGAGGAGGGAGGGAAGAAGGAAGGGAGGAAAGAAGAAAGAAAGAAAGAAAGAAAGAAAGAAAGAAAGAAAGAAAGAAAGAAAGAAAGAAAGAAAGAAGAAAGGAGGAAGGAAGGAAGGAAGGAAGGGAAGGAAGGAAGGAAGGAAGGAAGGAAGGGAGGAGGGAGGGAGGAGGGAGGGAAGAAGGAGGGAAGAAGGAAGGAAAGAAAGAAAGAAAGAAAGAAAGAAAGAAAGGAAGGAAGGAAGGAAGGAAGGAAGGAAGGAAGGAAGAAAGAAAGGAAGGAAGGAGAGAAAAGAAAAGAAAAGAAAAGGCATGCCTGTTTAACAAAAACTCAAAAACTCCAAAGACCTCGGAAGCTTAAGTTATCTAAAAATGATTTTTGCTTTACAGTCTTTGGGGCCACTGGGATTCATGAAAAAAGCTGTCTTCATAGCTAAGGATGATGAATGGAAAAGAATACGAGCCTTGTTAACTCCAGCGTTCTCCACTGGAAAACTCAAAGAGGTAACAGACTAAGATGACTAATTGGAAATTTATAGAATGATGGGCTGGGCTGTAGCTCACTGATAGATTATTTGTCTAAGATGCAAGAGTCCCTAGTTATGATACCCAGGACTTCAGAATTGGGTAAATAAATAAAAAATATATAATTATATATAAGCTTATATATATATATGGAAGCTGGGCAGAGTAGCTCACACTTGTAATCCTAATTACTCAAGAGGATCATGGTTCAAGGCCAGCCTGTTCTAAAAGGTTATAAGACCCCTTTTCAACCTGGGCCTGTCATTTCAGCTGCATGGGAGGCTGAGATTCAGAGGAAGATCACAGTTCTAAGTCAGCTGAACCAAAACCTTTTGCAAGACTCTAGCTCAACAGAAGCTGAGCATGGTGATGCATACCTCTATCTCAGCTATGACCAGAAGTGACAAAAAGGATCAAGGCGGGGGAAAAAAGGCTGAAAGTTTATTTTAGTGGTTAGAGCCACCTGCCTAGCCTGAGTTCAAAACCTATACTATAAATTTTTTTTAAAAAACGTATAGAGGATTTAGGAGATTCCTAGAGAAAGAAATAATAGTTGCAAGAAATATATTATTTGAGTCCTAAATTCCTCAAAATGACTCTTCACTTCTAGGTACTATGATAGATAATGTATTTTTCATTACTTCATTCTTGGGAAACTCCTATGCTCTCTGGGCCCAAGTCTCCCCACACACATCCAGAACTTTATTTTGTGTCTAGATGTTCCCCATTATTGAACAGTATGGAGACACGTTGGTGAAGAACCTGAGACGAGAGGCAGAGAAAGGCAAGCCTGTCACCATGAAAGAGTGAGTGGATCATAGGTATTGGGGCTCTGTGTTTAAGGATCACATGCCCTCAGTTTCCAGTGAATAGCTCAAGACTCTCCAGTTTGGGCTGGGAAGGTGGCTTAGTGGTAGAGTACTTAACTAGTATGCATGAAGCCCTGGGTTCAATTCCTCAGTACCACATACACAGAAAAAGCCAGAAGTGGCACTGTGGCTCAAGTGGTAGAGTACTAGCCTTGAGCAAAAGAAAAGCTCAGGGACAGTGCCCAGGCCCTGAGTCTAAGCCCCAGGACTGGAAAAAAAAAAAGACTCTCCAACTATTTGCAAGGGAGTAGCATTCCCCCAGCAAATCCCTCCACTGAGCAGACTTAACGATGAATGTGGCATTTCAACTGCAGTAGACCAAGGGGCTGTTCCCAGAAGCACGCAGGGCAGCTGGGAAGAAAGTCTCACTGATCTTACCCAGGCATAAGAACCACCTTGCCTTTGTGCACACAAATAGGAGACACAAAAGGATTAGGGAGAGATGGAACTGTTCATTTCCCATGTCTCTATTCTCTGCTCAGCATCTTCGGGGCCTACAGTATGGACACAATCGTCGGCACATCCTTTGGTGTGAGCATTGATTCCCTCAACAACCCACACAACCCCTTTGTAAGAAAAGTCAAGATCATCTCACAATTGAACTTCTTCCATCCATTTGCTATTGCAATAAGTATGTGCTCCACTATCAATTCCTTTCTCTTTTCAAATTACCATCCAATGAGGATCTAAGTCATCATCTACTTGAAAATCTAAAATATATAGTTTTTGGTACATTAAAAGATAATGTGTGTAGCTCATGCCTGTAATCCTAGCTATTTAGGAAGCTGAGATCTGATGATCATGATTTGAAGCCAGCCCAGGCAGAAAAGTCAGTGAGACTCTTATCTCAAATTTACCACCAAAAAGCCAGAAGTGGAGGGATGGTTCAAGTAGTAGAATGCCAGCCTTGAGGGAAAAAAAGCCAAGTGAGAGCTAAAGACCCTGATTTTATACCCAGTACTGGCACAAAAATTTGCCAAAATTCAGAAGCTTATATCTTTTAACCTTTTCTCTCCCCGGATATACCATGATTAGGTTACTCATCCATCAGGTGATGGACAATTCCTTGAACTTCTGCTTTGACTATTGTGAAGAGAGTGTTGTTATAAAACTTCTGCACATGTTCATCTGGGTACAGCTGGATCATTAGAAAATCTATTCTTATTAAAGAAGCAAGAAACTGTTTCAATAATAATTGCTGTGCCACTTACATTCTTGACCAACACACATGAGTGCCAGCTATTTTCATGATTTCCACAACCTGATATGTTCAAATCTTTTCTTCTGTCCATCATAGTGAACATGTCCAGGCATTTCATTGCAGTTTTGATTTGCATTGGGTGTTTTTGTTTTTTGCTCTGTGTGTGTGTGTGTGTGTGTGTGTGTGTGTGTGTGTGTGTGTGTGTGTGTGTGTGTGTGTGTGTGTGTGTGTGTGTGTGTGTGTGTGTGTGTGTGTGTGCCATTCCTGGGCCTTGATCCTGGGCCTGGATCCTTGATCCTGGGCCTGGATCCTTGATCCTGGGTGCTGTTCCTTTTTCTCAAGGTTGGTGTTCTACCACTGGAACCACAACTCCATTTCCAGCTTTTTTGGTGATTAATTGGAGATAGGAGTCTCACAGACTTTCCTGCCCAGGCTGGCTTCAAATTTCACACCTATTGGGAGTTTGCCAAATTTTCACTTGTTTTTAGTTTCAAGTTTCATTCCATGATACTTGAAGAATTTACATTATTTCTCTCCTGACACTTGTTCTTGAATAGCATGATTAATTACAGCAAATGAATAGGTCTTTCTTCATCCAAAGAGATTCGATCCCAACAAATAAAAGGATAAGGAGCTAAGCACCCATGATTCATGCCTATAAATCCCAGATACTCAGAAGGCTGATTACTGATGATCACAGTTCCTAGCCAGCCCAGACAGGAAACTCTGGCAAACTCTTATCTCCAGTGAAACACCAAAAAGCCAGAAATGGAGCTGTGACTCAAGTGATAGAGCACTAGCCTTGAATGAAAAAACTAAGAGACAACACCCAGGCCCTGAGTGCACATTACTAGCCCAGTAACAGTACAAAAACAGGATAAAGTGGGTCAGGGAATTTAGTCCTGTTCTACTCACTGCCATGGCTCTCTGGGTGATTTGCTTAGGCTCAGCCAATGTCCTGAAGGCTGAGCAAAGGTCACAGAGGAAATGACTCCTGTTTGAGAGCCTGATGATTCTCCTGGTATTTTCTTTTAGAAAATGATTGTTTCCTGGCATTTTTCACTATCATCTCTGTTTTTCTTTCCCATTTAGCACTCTTCCCATTCCTTACCCCAATTTTTGAAGCATTAAATATCACCAGGTTTCCAAAAGAGGAAATTGATTTTTTTATGAAGTCCATAAACAGGATGAAAGAAAACCACCTCCATGAGAAACAAAAGGTAAACTGGTATGGCAAAAAGGATGACATTCACTTCCTGATTCTTGGTCAGACTGTGTCACATTCTCCTATTTTAAGGCACAGGATGTAGAGCAAGAGTGGTTTTGCATCATGGAGAGAGTAAATGAGTAAATAAGGTTAAGTTTGAGAATAGCCATTGAGAATGAATCAAAGAGAGGACATTGAACATTGTGTAACCCGCATGATAAATTCTATGCTTTGGCATAAATAATGCTCTGGCTAACGTTTTACCATTTCCCTTATTTCAACAAATTGTCAAGGAATTTAAAAAGATCCTGTTTGACAATTACTTCATTGATCTTAGTCAATTACTCTTGATCTTAGTCTGAAAACAAATAATTTCAATCCCAAACCTCTTACCCATTATTTGACAAGATTACTCAGTGGATGGTCATCTCAGGTAGCTACTTCATTGTTGCTATAAATTACCCTTGATCTTAATCTGAGAACAAATAATTACAATCCCAAAACTCTTACCCATTATTTGACAAGATTACTCAATGGATAGTCATCTCAGGCAGCTGGTGACATTTAGAGTCCTGTCCCTCTCCCTTTAATGGGCAAGTACTCTCTACCCATCAAGGTTACCAGATGGCTAATCCAGTTTGCCACCATGTTGCCTGGAGAAATTGTGCCAGGTCTGGGAGGTAGACAGGGGCCCCAAGGTGTCAGTGAAAAATATATAAAATTCCCAAAAGCACAGAAGTATTTGAATGTGCTCAAACAAACCATTTGGTAGTATTTTCTGGAAATACTCAAGAGTATTACTGCATTTGACACCAGATGCTATTGGACAGGATTACTAAAAATTTATCCCAGGAGAATGATTTGTTCCCAAATATTCAAAAATTGTTTTGTTCATTTATGTACCCTGCAACACCAGCTAGAATTCTTAGCTTTATTAAAAAAAAAAAAAAAAAGGCTACCAGGTGCTGGTGGTTCATACCTGTCATCCTAGTTACTCAGGGAGTCTGAGATATGGAGGATCACAGGTCAAAGCCAGCCCAGGCAGGAAAGTACATGAAACTCTTATCTACAATTAACCACCAGAAAACCAGAAGTAGCCCTGAGTTCAAGCCCCACAAATGACTTAAATAAATAAAAATAAAAATAAATAAGTGTCATATTCTCAGATGTGAGACTCAACAGTACACTTCTGTTTGACTCTCTCTATAATTTCCCTTCCTGGTTCCAGAATCGAATGGATTTTCTTCAGCTAATGATTAACTCACAGAATCACAAAGATACAGCGTTCCATAAAGGTAACTGAAGGTTATGTCATGATCTACAAATGGAAAATCAATGAGGGAGGAGGGTTCTGAGAATGTACAAGAGATTTTCCAGGAAAAAGTAATTTAGAAACATAGTTATTTGCAGACTACAACTGGTAACCAGAAGTACTTTTTAAATGTCACAAAGGTCAAAGTTCCAAGGGCGACTATAAACAAGCATTTCCTACCACCGAAGTCAATCAGTATGGATCATTGATATTAAAAACAAATGCCAAATCTCATTGTCATAGAAATCCACAGATGCAGAGCCTCTTCAGCAAATTTATACCTAGACATCTGGGCCAGAAGCACAGAGTCCCATGTTAATAATATTTCTTGGAAATACAGGTGGATGTGTGTCCATTAATTTAATCTACTGTAAAGTTTGGCTTTTCCTTCTTAATTAAATAGTAGCTGGAGGTGGGGGGGGGACAAATCTCAGAAACAGCGTAAAAATCCTGTTCCTTCTCATACTTTCAGTTTTCTTTGTAATTTATAAAAAATTATGGATTTTTTTAAATTGTTAATTAATATGTTAGCGATTTTTGACAGAAATCATTATTACTGAGATGACTGTTAAAAGAAGACTTTCTTGTTAATTATTCATATATTTATGTTTGGCACTAGACTGCATGGAAGATTATTCCATGCTTCTTTATTGCAGTGGAATGTTACATTATTTTATTTTTTGTACTATGCCTTTTTTGTAAAATTTTGATCATCTCAGGAAGTCCATCACCTCTCTTCCTGTTTCCTCCGTTCCCACTTCCTCTTCCTCTATTCTCCCTTCTCCTTATTTTTATTATTAAAGTGGACTATCTGGGTGCCCAGGCTCATGTCTGTAATCGTAGCTACTCAGGAGTTTGAGATCTGAGGATTTTGGTTCAAAGCCAGCTTTAGCGAAAATGTCCATTAAACTCTTATCTCCAACTGACCACCAAAAACACAGAAGTAGGGCTGTAGCTCAAGTGGTCGAGTGCCATCCTTGAGCACAAAAGCTCAGGATCAGAGCTCAGGCCCGGATTCAAACTCCAGGCTTGGCAGAAAATAATTAATAATAATAATAGTAATAAGAATAAATAATAATTTTGCTTTTTTCTTGTTTTATTAGATAAATAGCAGAATGACAAGCAGTCTGAATTGCATACCATTGAATTTGAAAAATTGTGTTTGTGTTTGTTATGTTCTACATTGACCTGCATTTCCTGAGATGTCTCTCCTCTCACCTTAGCTCTGTCTGATTCAGAACTCATAGCCCAGTCCATTACTTTTATTATGGCTGGCTATGAGACCACTAGCAATGCTCTTTCCTTTGTTATGTATGCATTGGCCACTCACCCAGATGTCCAAAAGAAGCTACAGGAAGAGATTGATCGAGCTTTGCCCAATAAGGTAAGTAGATGGCACCAGAAGAGGAAGGAAGAGGTGAAGCCTTAACATGAATGCCTTTTCATTTTGCAAATAGAATGTGTCATTTCCTTTATCAAGACTATGTTGAAAGAGATCAAGCTGGGCACTGGTGGCTCAAGCCTGTAATCCTAGTTACACAGGAGGCTAAGATCTGAGGATCAAGGTTCAAAACCAGCCTGGGCAGGAAAAACTGTGAAACTCTTATCTCCAATAAACCACCAGAAAACCGGAAGTGACTCTGTGGCTCAAGTGGTAGAGTGCTAGCCTTGAGCTGAAGAGCTGAGGGACAGTACTCAGGCCCAAAGTTCAAGCCCTATGACTGACAAAAAAAAAAAAAAAAAAAAGATCAACCAAAAAAGAAGCATAGGTAATGGATGCTAACTCAAAGAAATATAAAATCTTTAGGGATGTGCTAGTGGTGGCTCACACCAATAATCCTAGGTACTTGGGAGGCTGGTTCAAAGCCAAACTGAGAAGGAAAGTCTGTGAGACTTTTATCTCCAATTAACCACCAAAAAGCCAAAAGTGGAGACATGGCTTAAGTGGTAAGGTGCTAACCTGAGCAAAAAATAAAAAAGCTTACCTAAAGCAAGAGATCCTGACTTCAAGTCCCAGTATTGGAAGGAAAGAAAGGAAAGAACAGAAAGGAGGAGGGGGAAGGAAGGAAGGAAAGAAGGAAGGAAGGAAGGAAGGAAGGAAGGAAGGAAGGAAGGAAGGAAGGAAGGAAGGAAGGAAAGAAGGAAGGAAGGAAGGAAGGAAGGAAGGAAAGAAGGAAGGAAGAGAAGGAGGAAGGGAGGGAAGGAGGGAGGAGGGGAGGAGAGGAAAGGAAAGGAAAGGAAAGGAAAGGAAAGGAAAGGAAGGGAAAGGAAAGGAAAGAGGAAGGAGGAAGAAAAGACCTTTATAATATAGTGCTGATTCATCCATTAACTATTTACCACAATAAGACACAGCCACAAACCATCCATAGCATGGTAATTGGCATTTTTCACTTGAGATGGCTGGACAGTTTTCTCTGCTGGCATTGCTATACATTCACTGGTCTCAGCTGACTCATCTCTGCCCACTCATCTTCACTGTGCAGTCATGTGACTAGAGGTGAAGAAGTCACATGTGACCCCTGGAGTCTGGAGCCCAAGGTCAACTTTTAACTTCTGCATTCTGAAAATCTTCCATTTCCCACCAAGGGATAAGCAAACACTAACCACACTGGCCTTCCATTACTGCCTCAGCTTGATGTGTGGGGCGTGAAGACCTCTGTCCTCTTGGGCTAGGCTGGCTGTTGTAGCTTGGGTGAAACAAAGGTGTCTTGTACTCAGAAATGGACAGCAATTGCATGCACACACACACACACACACACACACACACACACACATCTTGAGAATAATGTTTCTAGTCTATTGATCATGCCCATTCACCCAAGAAAGAAATTTCAGAACATGTTAGATTGTACTGAATACCTCCCACATTCATAATCTACTCCTCACACATCTCAGTGGACCATTAAGCAGGTCAAAGCACATTATTGTTATTAAAATTCCTTTATAGATACATTTACAAAGGTATTTTTACCAATATGAGTTATGGGGTTCTTTTTCTCCAAGATAGAGACTCAAACTCCATTTATTATGGTTTCACTCATTGGGCCGGCACCCTACCACCTGAACCACACCTCAGACCCCAAGTTATATTTGTTTGAACTTCCTAACAAAGCAGTGTACTGCACAGATTGACTTGAAGCTGTTCATAAGCCTTAGTTTAGGAGACATTCCTTCCTTTTCGTTTTACTTTCAACCTTACTTCTTTTCATTAGTTAGATATTAACTGTCCAAAAGAGATTTCACTGTATCTTTTCCATACATGTATATAATGTATTTGAGCCTATTCAAAACCTCTACTGTTGTTTATAATATATATAATATATTATTACATATATCTGAGATATATAATAATATATGTAATTATTCTTTCTTCCCAGGCACCTGTTACCTATGATACACTTGTAGAGATGGAGTACCTGGACATGATAGTGAATGAAACATTCAGATTATTTCCAGTTAGTAGTAGACTTGAGAGAGTGTGTAAGAAGGATATTAAAGTCAATGAGATATTCATTCCCAAGGGAATGGTGGTGACAATTCCAGCCTATGCTCTTCATCGTGACCCAAAGTACTGGGCAGAACCTGAAGAGTTCCGTCCAGAAAGGTACAGGAATCATGGGAAAGGATTCTACTCTTCTAACAAGACACCTCACATAGATTCCCATGATCCTTAGTATAAAGGAGAGAGATGTGATTCTGCAGTTTTCTTGTCATTTTCAGATACTCCTTCCTTCCAAGTGTTCTTTTGGAAGCTGGACGCCAGTGGCTCACGCCTGTAATCTTAGCTACTCAGGAGGCTGAGATCTGAGAATCACAGTTCAAAGCCAGCCCGGGCAGAAAAGTCCATGAGCTCTGATCTCCAATAAACCACTAGAAAACCAGAAGTGGCACTGTGGCTCAAGCAGTAGAGCACTAGCCTTGAGTGGAAGAGCACAGGGACAGCGCCCAAGCCCAGAATTCAAGCCCCATGCCAACAAAAAAAAAAAAGTGTTCATTTGGAAATGTTATAAGACATATACTAGGGGAGAAAATATTGCTATCATAGACTGGCAGCTTAAAATAAGTATATTATTGTGTTGTGTGTTCTTATGGACATTTTTCTATGAAAAAACAAGTAGGTTATTATTAACAGGTGTTCTGGTTCTGGTAGCTCATGTCTATAATCCTGAGTATCATGAATACAGAGGAGAAAGAAATTGTTGAAGAAGTAATAGGAGGATGAGAAAAAAGATGAGAAGGAATAAGAGAAAGAAAAAAAAAGCAGGGCACCAGTGGCCTATGCCTTTAATCCTAGCTACTCAGGAGGCTGAGATCTGAGGATCACAGTTCAAAGACAGCTGGGACAGAAAAGTTCATGAGGCTTTTATCTCCAATTAACCACCAGAAAACCAGAAGTAGGTATGGCTCAAACTCTTAGACCACTGGCCTTGAGCAAAACTGCTCAGAGACAGCACCCAGGCCCTGAGTTCAAGCCCCATGGCAAATAAACAACAACCAAAAAAAAAAAATGGTAGACTAAAAAGGAAAGAAAAAAGGGAAGGAAAACATAAATATAAGCATTTTCTCCCATTTTCTTTTTTTTTTTTTTTTTTTTTTTTTTTTGGAGGGGGGGTCCGTTCGTGGGCCTGAACTCTGGGCCTGGGCACTGTCCCTCAGCTCTTCAGCTCAAGACTAGCACTCTACCACTTGAGCCACAGCGCCACTTCGGCTTTTTTTTTCTGCTTATGTGGTGACCCAGGGCCTCATTGATTGCAAGGCAAGCGCTCTACCACTGAGCCACCTTCCCAGCTCCTCTCCCATTTTCTTAAATGAAAAATGGCCAACAAACAATGAGTGGGGGCTGGAACCCACTTTTTCTTCACTCGGTTTCATTTCTGTGAGAACATATCCTGCATCCATTTTAGATTTTATACTTAACAGTCATTCTTTTTCTGAAATTCAACAGCTTATGTACGGGGGTTACAGTTCACCATGTCTATGTAAGTGTTGATTGCTTCTTGTTCAAGATTCACTTCATCCATCATTCTCCCCCATCCCCTTTGACCCCTCCCCCAGACTCATTTCTATTCCCCACTTCCTTTATCAAACATGGACATTGAGTATTCCTGCTGTATTTGAGTCCTATTCCCGTTTTCATTCATTCATCTCTTCTCTCACTCCCTTCTACGTTATGATCTCATTTCAGCTTCCTGGTATGCATTTTGCACCACTGTCTGTTAATAGTTCAAAAGATTTACTCCATGGAGTTTCACTCCTGTATGTACTCGACCATATAGACAAACATATGTGTCTATGTGGTTATATGTGAGCTTGTATTTTAGGTCTAAGAACCACATAGGAGAAGAAACAGGTTCCCTGTGTCTTTCTGGGCCTGGCTTACTTTGTTCACTAGAATATTTCTTAGGGGCGTCCATTTCCCTGCAAATGACATAATTCCATTCTTCTTGATGGCTGCATAAAATTCCATTTACATACATAGAGATTATATACATATATACATTATGTAGATATCAGTGCTATATATGTATTAATCTATTCATTTATTGTGGAACATCTGGTTTATTTCAATAACTTGGAAAAAATAACTCCATTCAGATACAAGAGGCATTTAGAATACAAAACAGACCAAATCAGGATAAACCTCTCCATGACATATTATAACTCAAAACAAAGAAATAATTGTTTATGTTTTTAAAACAGCATTCATCTTCTCTGGTCTCAACAAGACCCAGAGCTCTTGTAAGTGAAAAGCTCAAGGAAGGATTTTTTGCTTACAATTCTCATGATTACATAATCACAGCAGAGTTCCAATAATTAGCCCACAAAAAAAATTTCTCTCTAAGACTTTTTTTTTGGTGCTGATTCTGGGCCTGGGTACTGTCCCTGAGCTGATCTGCTTACAGCTGAGAGTTCTACCCCTTGATCCTCAGCTGTACTTCAAGCTTTTTTTGTGGTTACCTAGAAATAAAGAGTCTCATGGGCTTTCCTGCCCTGAATGGCTTTGAACCAGAATCCTCAGATCTCAGACCTCCTGAGTAGTTAGGATTACAGGTGTGAGCCACTGGTATCTGGCTTCTATATGACTTTTTGAGGGGTTCAAATAAGAACCTTGGACATATACCCCTTTGGATTTCTGTTTTACTAACTTGTTTTCACCTACCAGGTTCAGCAAGAAAAATAAGGATAGCATTGACTCTTGCATATACTTACCCTTTGGAGGTGGACCTAGAAACTGCATTGGAGGACGATTTGCTCTCATGACCATGAAACTTGCTATTGTTAGAGTACTGCAGAACTGCTCCTTAAAAGCCTGTGAAGAAACACAGGTAAAACAGTCAACTTTCAACCTGAAAGATGCTCTTTGCACAGAATTGTTCTGGCTCTATTTACCAAAATACTGTACTCATTCATATCTTAATAATTTTATATTGGTCAATGTATCCATTTGGAGCCAGTTGTAAACTTAAAAACATTCTTCATTTCTAGAGTTTCTACATTTGTGACCTTAGATAGACAAGACAATAGTGATTATACAGTACAGAGTCCAATAAAGACTCGCATAGCAAGATTAAGTGAAATCTCACAGAGCTTGCCCACATCTTGGAGTTGCCTTTCATGCCAACTGGGGAGTGATTTGTGCAAAAAAAATCTTGAGGGGCAACAATTACTTCGTCATTATATTTAGTGGTTTAACACCACAATAATGAATGCTCTCTTATAATGGTATTTCTCAACCGCTGACAATCTAATGGATCAATATGAGAAATCATGATGGCTGGATTTTCCCAGAAAAATCCAAAATAATTCACAAGAATGTGACTTTAAAATATCCCCTCTGGCTATCTTGTGTGACCATGTTAAGAAGCATGGCTGTAAAGTATTTCTGACAATTTTTTTTAAAGGCAGGCTGGGAAGAAAATCTGTGAGACTCTTTATCTCCAATAAACTACCCCCCAAAACCCAGAAGTGGGGCTAGTTTTATGACAGCATCCAGGCCTTAAGTTCAAGTCCCAGGACCAGCACACATACACACAAAAATTAAACCAAAAAAAAGCTGAATGGTCTTTCAAAAGTAATGCCCAGTAACCTGCCTTTTTTTTTTTTTTGCCAGTCTGGCATTTGAACTCAGGGCCTGGGCACTGTCCCTGATCTTCTTTTTGCTCAAGGATAGCACTCTACCACTTGAACTATAGCGCCACTTCTGGCTTTTTCTGTTTATATGGTACTGAGGAATCGAACCCAGGGCTTCATGCATGCTAAGCAAGCCTTTTACCACTAAGCCACATCCATAGCCCCCTTTTCTTTTCTATTTTATTTTTTTGGGGGGGTCAGTCATAGGGCCTGAACTCTGGGACTGGGCACTGTCCCTCAGCTCTTCAGCTCAAAGCTAGCACTCTACCACTTTGAGCCACAGCACCACTTCCAGCTTTTTCTATTTATGTGGTGCTGAGGATTCAAACCCAGGGCCTCATGCATGCAAGGCACTGAGCCACTGAGCCACCTTCCCAGCCCTTTTTATTTTATTTTTAACATTGAGCCCTTTTTACATAAAATTCACATTTCAAAACCTGTAAACCAACCTGATTTTATCTCAGACTATTGTAGAATGGGTGTTTTATAAACATTTTGTTCAAGAAATAGATGGAAGAATGCTTTTACTATCTAATCTTGGTATCCTTTATGGAATACATTGAGAGGAGCTGCATTGTATAATTCTGGAAGTCGTTTTTATATGTTTTATAAGGCATGAGCATCTCTAATATATCTTTTCTACTTTGCTCCTATTGGTGATGATGTCTCACCAACATATTTCTCCATATGCTTTTGTTTGACTATTACAGGTGCCCTTGAAGTTACACAAGCAATCACTTCTTAAACCACAAAAACCCATTGTTTTAAGTGTTATACCAAGAGATGGGACTACAAGTGAAGCCTGAAGGATTTTTCTCACTATTCTTTAAGAAGTCTGTGTCCCAGAATGCAGAAACTCAATTCACTCTGTGAGGAGATGGGCTAAATCAACTACATATGATGAATGCTGAATGATGGGTTCCTCATTCCCCTGTCAAGCATCATGTAACAGAATGTCATATAAAAGAATGAATGAATGAGCCAGTATAACATAGACTATTCCTCTTTTTTTTTTCTTTTTTTCTTTTTTTGCCGCTGTGGGGCTTGAACTCTGGACCTGGGTGTTGTCTCTGAGCTCTTCAGCTCAAGGCTAGCACTCTACCCCTTGAGCCATAGCACCACTTCTGGCTTTTTCTGCTTATGTGGTGCTGAGGAATCGAACCCAGGGCCTCATGCATGCAAGGCAAGCACTCTACCACTGAGCAACCTTCCCAGCCCCAGACTGTTCCTCTATTTTTTTTTAATTTAATTTTATTTTATTTGTGAACATACTGTACAGAAGGGTTACAATTACATGGGCAGGATAATGTGTACATTTCTTACCAAGCATTGCAGCCTCCTACTTTGTTTACCCTTCACATCCCTTCCCAGCCTCCCCCCTCCCCCCCAATCCCAATCCTTCCTGTTCCTCTTTTTTATTCTGGGTGTATCTCTATCCACCCCAACTTAGCACCCCTAACACCTCCTCTGATGGAAGAATAAGCATTTCCCAACATTTTTTTTACCAGTCCTGGGACTTGAACTCAAGGCCTAGTCACTATCCCTGAGCTTTTTTTTTTGCTCAAGGCTAGCACTCTACTACTTGGAGCCACAGCACCACTTCCAGTTTAAGGGTGGTTAATTGAATATTAAGAGTCTCACAGGCTTTCCTGACCCAGCTGGCTTTGAACTATGATCCTCAGATTTCAGCGTTCTAAGAGTAGCTGGGATTACAAGCCACCAGCACCCAGATAACAGTTTTAACCTTTAATTAGGACAAGAGCTTCTTTGGTAATCATATGAACGAACATGAACCAACCACTTTGGTATGCAGTGGTCCAGGACCTCCAGGAATATACTATAGAAGCTGGGGGTGGGGTGTAGTTTATGAGAGATAAGAGTCTCACAGACTTTCCTGCCTAGACTGGCTTTGAACCAAAGTCCTCAGATCTCAAACTCCTGAGGTGATTGGTCCTAAAAGAATCAGCTCTAGACTAATCAGCAAGAAGCTTGAGGCTGGATATGGCCCTTGGATAACTCAGTGGTCTCTATAGTGTCATAGGGACATCTCTTGTCTTTGTTGCCATGTTATCTGATCACTTAAAATACATTATAAAAGCTAGGCCCCAGTGGCTCATGCCTGTCATCCTACCTATTCAGGAGACTGAGATCTGAGGATCACAGTTCTGCCCTAGCAGGAAAGTCCATGACACTCTTATCTCCAATTAACCACCAAAAATCTGAAAGTGAAGTTATGGCTCAATCGGTAGAGTGCTAGCCTTGAATGAAAAAGCTTAGACACAGGGCCCAGGCCCTGAGTTCAAGCCCTAGTACTGTCTTTCTCCCTCTCTGTCTCTGTCTCTGTCTCTCTCACACACACATACACACACATTTTATATATATATATATATATATATATATATATGTATGTATGTATGTATGTATATGTATATATATGTATGTATATGTATATGTATATATATATATATATATACACACATATATATTTATATGAAGATAAAACACAGAGTATAAGGGAAATAATGGGATTTAGCACTCTGAGACATTCTACACTCTCTGCCTTGATCTAGCTCCAGAACATACTTACTAATCTAAAAATAAATTCCAGCAAACACTAAGCAAGGAAGTGCGCTGTGGCTCAAATGGTAGAGTGCTAGCCTTGAGCTGAAGAACTGAGGGACAGCGCCAGGCCCAGAGTTCAAGCCCCACAACTGACAAAAAACAAATAAAAACAAAAACACTAAGCAAATATTTCTTCCAATATCTCATTGTCTACATTTGGCCAAGATAAAGAGTAAAGATTTCTTCCAATACAAAATCTTTTTTTTTTTTTACTCTTTCTCTTATAAACCAAAAATACTTGTATAGCAATCACAGGACCAAAACCAATACGAATCTTACGTCTTACCCACAGAGAAAAGAGACATCTCAAAGCCAGGTGCTGTTGGCTCATACTTGTAATCCTAACTACTCAGGAGACTAAGATCTGAGGATCACAGTTCAAAGCCAGCCCAAGCAGGAACATCACCATGAGATTCCTCTCTCCAATGGACTCCCAAAAAACCAGAAGTGGTCCTATGGCTCAAAGTGGTAGAGTGATAGCAGTGAGTGAAAAAGCTTAGCCCCACAACTGAGAGAGAGAGAGAGAGAGAGAGAGAGAGGGAGGGAGGGAGGGAGAGATCTCAAAGAGGCTGAAAACAGGTATATCTCTCCAAAATCAATAACTACTTCGAAAAGAACCAAAAGAGAAACACACCGATATTTATAATATTTGTCTAAGCATATAGTAATAGCAATAAAGGTTGTTGTATACCTCTACTAGGAGATGAGCTTGACTTTGAAAATTACCTCTTATAAAAGTCTTTCTTGCCGGGCGCTGGTGGCTCACGCCTGTAATCCTAGCTACTCAGGAGGCTGAGATCTGAGGATCGCGGTTCAAAGCCAGCCCGGGCAAGAAAGACCGTGAGACTCCTATCTCCAATAAACCACCAGAAAACCGGAAGTGGCGCTGTAGCTCAAGTGGTAGAGCGCTCGCCTTGAGCTGAAGAGCTGAGGGACAACGCCCAGGCCCAGAGTTCAAGCCCCACGACCGACAAAAAAAAAAAAAAAAGTCTTTCTTTGTTTTTTCCTTTGCCCAACATTATATAATCTAATTTCTTTTTAATTTTGTAAATGATTAAAATACTCGAGTCTGCTATCCTAAGATTAATAGAGGGAAATAAAATTGATCCAGGCTGGAGATGTGGCTTAGTGCTTGCCTAGCATGCATGAAGTCCTGATTTCCATTCCTCAGTACAACATCAACAGAAAAAGCTGGAAGTGACATTACAGTTAAAGTGGTAGAGTGCTAGCCTTGAGCAAAAGGAGTTCAGGGCCAGTGCCCAGATCCTGAATTCAAGCCCTAGGACTGGAAAAAGAAAAAAAATAGTCCACAAACCTCCTAATCAGTAACCTCTTTTTGATCAAAATCTGAAGGTCCTCAAATAACATCAAAACGTGGGCCACAGACATGCTCATCTTTTTCTTGAATTAAAAAAAAAGTTTACTTTTCACAGAAACCATGTGTTTATAAAGAGGATTACAAGACTGGCCCATTACATGAAGGTTATTTGTCATTATAGGAATGTTCTTTTTTTAATACTTTTGTACCAGTACCAGGGCTTGAACACAGGGCCTCACACATTCACTCAGCTTTCTTGCTCCCAACTGGCAATCTACCACTTGAGCTATGTCTTCAATCCAATATTTGACTGATTAATTAGAGATGGAGCCTCAACTTTTCTGCCCAGACTGGCTTTGAACCTCAGTCCTCTAGATCTAAGCCTTCTTAGAAGGTAGGATTACAGACATGAGCTATTAGCACCTGGCTAGAAATGTTCTAAAATGAAAGAAAACATCTCTTGAATGACAATGATGTCTATGGAATAGCTGGACATATGACTCAACATACAACTTTCCTGCTCACTACTCTCCTTACCTTCTCATAAAAACGTCTACCACAAATTCCTAAAATGGTTATTAGTACATGGTCTGGCCATTCTCCCCAGCACAAACTCACCTCTTGAGTATTGGCTTTTGTAACAACCAGTCAGACTTGGATTCAATAATAATGATGATAATAATAATAATGTCACCTTTCTGTACCCCTTCAAAAGCCAATAATAATCAGTATGCTAGCTGCATATGAGTAAAATTCATATTACTGTTTATCCAAATTCTTGGGGCCCATAACCTGAGTTTGGCTTCATGAATGTATAAACTTGACATGCTTGGGCAAAATGTCCAGCCAGGCTGTAGGGATACAAAACAAGACAAACAGCAAAGCAATCATCCTCGGTGGAATGGGAAAGCTCAACAATTGATGGTTAATCCCAAAGCAAATGGACATAGCAATCAAAAATGCAAACCGTTTCCACTTGTTCATCTGAATTTGGAAATGGGGAGAAAGCTGGAATGTTTACAAAGGTGATAACAACTTTCAGCCAGATTTTCATCAATGTGACCAAATACCTAAGAGGAAAAAAATGATTTAAAGGAGGGGAAAAAATTTCCCTCCCCTACAGGAGGAAAAATTTTGATTAAGGCTCATGGTTTCAAAATTTTCAGCCCATATTCCTTGGGCCTGCTGTTTCTGGTGCCAATAGTGAGACAGAACATTTCTGTCAGTAAAGTAGGGTGGAGAAAACCATCTCACCTCATTGCAGCCAGGAAGGAGGGGGAGAGAAAGAGAGAGAGAGAGAGAGAGAGAGAGAGAGAGAGAGAGAGAAATGCTTTTACTAGCACACTTTCTCCTTTTCCCCCTTTTTATCTATCTCTGCCTTTGCCACATACAATTCAGGGCAGCCTTTCCCTCTCTCTACACATCCTCACAACTGTACCCAGAGACATACTTTATTAATCCCCTAGGCACTTCTCAACAGCATCAAGAAAACAATCAAAAATAATCATCACCTAGTCTCAACAATATTCTTCCTCCACAGATGCCCCCCTGAGGCTATATGAGTTTATTAACTAATAAGGGAGAGAGAAATATAGAAATGTACTGTACCTTTCACTTCAACATTCATAACAGTAGAACCCAGGAAATCTCATGGAGAAACCAAGCTTCTGTACTGACTAGATGAAACGAATAAATTTTATCCAAGCATCTGCTACATTTTTATTATTTGCTATTTACCTATCCTTGAAGGTCATCAGGACTAGGTGAGGCATTGAAATGATCCAAGGTTATGGTTGAAATATGTTTCCTGTTTCCTGTGTATTCTTTGGTTCCCCAAGGTTGAGTTGAGTGTTGCTTTTATGTTCTCTCTCTTATTTTCTCTCTTATTCATCTTAGGGGTTCTTAGTTTGCTGAGTCGGACATGTTTGATCCTTGCTGCATGCTGAAGCTTCTTCTATTTTTCTTGGGAAGTTTATTTTTTCCTGAGCTCTCCTTTGTGACTATCTTTCTTCCTGTTTTTTAATAATTTTTTTCTCTTTTAATTTTATTAATTTTATTTATTTTTTCTTTATATAGTACTGAGGAATGAAACCCAGGGCCTCAGGCATGCTGTGCAAGCACTCTACCACTAAGTCACATTCCCAGCCCCTCTACCTCTTTTGAATGGGGTCTCCAGTATGGTTTGCCATACTACTTAATGGGTATCAACTACTTTAGTTCATGCTTATCTTAGAAGGTCCTTATTCCTCCATCAGTATTGGAGATATATTTTTCTGTGCCTTTAGGGCTTGGTGTGTTTCTGCTGAAAGATCTGAGGTGATGCTGTTGGGTTTACTTTTGTAAGCAAGTTTGGGGGTCGGGGCTCATTTGTAGCTCTCAATATATTTTTATTGCTCTCTAGTGTTGGCATTTTAATATAATGTGATACAAGAGGTCCTTTGCTGGCCATGTCTATTGAGTATTTTGTATGTGCATTTCCATATCTTCCCAAAGTTTGGGTGAATTATACAATCATGAAATGGGTTTTCTGTACTCTTAGTTTGTATCTCAACTCTTTCTGCTCCAGAGATTCTAAGGTTGGGTCTCTTGCTTGTGTTCCAGAATCCTTGAAGGCTGTGATCATGCTTGTTCTCCCCGCAACCCCTCTCTTTCGCTGAGTATAGAATTTCTGCAGTCTTACCTCAATGTTTTATCTTGTGCTTGTTCTAGTCTACTAATGATGCCTTCTGCTCTGTGTTTTATTTGTGATTTACAGAGGTTCTCATTTCCAACATTTACATTCAGTGTTTTGTCTTTGTTTTTGTTGCCAGAATCTCCTTGTCCTTTGCTGAATATCTTATCTGTGTTGATTACTTTCTTGGACTTATTTCCTTTCTTAATTTGTCTGTTTGAATCTTCCTTAAGAACTCTTTTATAACTTTATTTTGCTCTTTAAAATTTTTTAAATATAGTTTTATTGATATAATTATGGTGTTATACAGAGGGTTATCATTCACAATTCAGGCAATGTATACGTTTATTATTTTTGGGAGGTAAGTCAGTCATAGGGCTTGAACTCCGGGCCTGGGCACTTTTTCTGAGCCCTTTTTGCTCAAGGTTAATCCTCTATCACTTTGTGCCTCAGCTCCACTTCTGCTTTTCTGGTATGGAGATAAGAGTCTCACTGAGCCAGGAGCTGGTGACCTGTAATCCTAGCTACTCTGGAGGCTGAGATCTGAAGATTGCAATTCAAAGCCAGCACAGGCAGGATAGTCTGTGAGACTCTTATCTCCAATCAACAACCCATAAAACAGGAAGTGGCACTGTGGCTCAAGTGGTAGAACACTAGCTTTGAGCTGAAGAGCTCAGGGACAACACTCAGGCTGAGTTCAAGCCCCATGTCTAACAAAAAAAAAAAAAAAAAAAAAAAAAGAGTCTCACAGACTTTCCTGCCTACACTGGCTTTGAACTGCAATCCTCAGATCTCAGCCTCCAGAGTAGCTAGGATTACATGTGTGAGTCATGAGAGCCTGGCCAACATGGGTTATTTATGTTGCTGTTTCTGTGTGCTTTATTTTTTTTGGGGGGGGGGATAAAGGAGGAGTGCAGAAAGGGAGGGAAGAAGATGAACAAATGCAATCATGGTATTCAGCATATACTATGTGGAAAATGAACTGTGCAACTTGGGAGCAGGGATGGCAGGGGGAAATTGGGAGAAAGCAAAGGATGGAGTAACATTGTCCAAAAAAGAGGTGTACATGTCAGATGTGGGGAGCCCATGCCTGTAATCTAGCTACTCGGAAGGCTGAGATTTGGGGATTGCAATTCAAAGGCAGCATGGGCAAGAAAGTCTTAAGACTCATACCTCCAAAAAAGCAGAAGTGTAGCTCAGGCACAAAGTGATAGATAACTAACTTTGAGCAAAAAGGGATCAGAGACAGCGCCCAGGCCCTGAGTACAAGCCCTATGACTAACCCACCCCAAAATAATAAATGTATACATTGCCTGAATTGTGAAATGATAACCCTCTGTATAACACCATAATTATATCAATAAAACTATATTTTAAAAAAGTTTAAAGAGGGGCTGGGAAGGTGGCTCAGTGGTAGAGCACTTGCCTTGCATGCATGAGGCCCTGGGTTCGATTCCTCAGCCTCACATAAGCAAAAAGAAAAAAGCCAGAAGTAGCGCTGTGGCTCAAGTGGTAGAGCACTAGCTTTGAGCTGAAGAGCTGAGGGACAGCGCCCAGGCCCAGAGCTCAGGCCCCATGACCAGACCCCCCCAAAAAAAAACAAAAACAAAAAATTTTAAAGAGCAAAATAAAGTTATCAAAGAGTTCTTAAAGAAGATTCAAACAGACAAATTAAGAAAGGAAATAAGTCCAAGAAAGTAATCAACACAGATAAGATATTCAGCAAAGGACAAGGAGATTCTGGCAACAAAAACAAAGACAAAACACTGAATGTAAATGTTGGAAATGAGAACCTCTGTAAATCACAAATAAAACACAGAGCAGAAGGCATCATTAGTAGACTAGAACAAGCACAAGATAAAACATTGAGGTAAGACTGCAGAAATTCTGTACTCAGCGAAAGAGAGGGGTTGCGGGGAGAACAAGCATGACCACAGCCTTCAAGGATTCTGGAACACAAGCAAGAGACCCAACCTTAGAATCTCTGGAGCAGAAAGAGTTGAGATACAAACTAAGAGTACAGAAAACCCATTTCATGATTGTATAATTCACCCAAACTTTGGGAAGATATGGAAATGCACATACAAAATACTCAATAGACATGGCCAGCAAAGGACCTCCTGTATCACATTATATTAAAATGCCAAAGCCGGCCACCAGTGGCTCTAGCTGGGCACTAGTGGCTCACCCCTGTAATCCTACCTACTCAGGAGGCTGAGATCTGAGGATCACAGTTCAAAGCCAGCCCGGGCAGGAGAGACCGTGAGACTCTTACCTCCAATAAACCACTAGAAAACCGGAAGTGGCGCTGTGGCTCAAGAGGTAGAGCACTCATCTTGAGCTGAAGAGCGCAGGGACAGTGCCCAAGCCCAGAGCTCAAACCCCAAGACCGAAAAATAAATAAATAAATAAATAAATAAATAAATAAATAAATAAATAAATAAATAAATAAATAGAATGCCAAGACTAAAGAGCAATAAAAAGATATTGAGAGCTACAAATGAACCCTGACTCCCAAACTTGCTTACAAGCCTTACAAGAGTTCAATCCATAGCACCACCCAAAAACAAAACTAATTTATAATTCCTTAGAGCACTATCCTTGAGCAAAAAGCTCCAAGACAGCACCTAGACCCTGAGTTTAAGTCCCAGAACCAACAAATAAAAATGAAAATAATTCTGGATGAAGAGCTGGCACTCTCTAGTAAGAGGTCCAAGAATGCTATGGGTAAGGATACCTCCTCACCCTTTGACAGACGATTCAAGAGAGAGGAGTCACTATATGGTACAACTCTGAGTTTGTCCCAAGAGAGGTTTGCAAATTGTACCCATGTCATCCAGGCTGGTATTCTTCTAGCAAAATGGACTGCAATGCAGCTAGGGTTTTCTAGCTATGGCTGGCTGGGGGCAAGGGGTGGGGGGACAGTACCTCCAGTATGGGGTGAGCAGATCATACCCTCACAAAGTTTGCATTCTCCATCCCATTATACTGGGAAAAGGTTGGGGAAGGGGAGTGGGCAGCTCCAACCTGGTCCTTAGCAAAAGTTTCCCTTTGTGTCTAGTGTAGATATAAAATGATGTTCAGCTTCTCTGAGTGTCACCCCAGCTCTGTCTCACATTTATTGATGTCTTCCTAAGTCACTTGCCTTTCCATTGTAGCTACATCATTAGGTCCTATTATCAGACTCACAAAGACAGGACTATCAGGAGAGCTTTACATCTCTCAGCTCCATTATTCCCAGAACCCATCATGAAGAAACACCCCTGTAATCTGAGCTGCCTGGAAGGTAGAAATAGGAGGATCATGCTATGAGGCCAACCAAAGGCAAAGCAGTAAACCCCAACTGAAAAACTAAAAACATAAACCAACTGGTATAATGATTCAAGCCACAAATACTTGCCGAGCAAATGCAAGCCACAGAGTTCAATCCCTAGCCCCACCCAAAAACAAAATTAATTAATGATTCCCTAGTACTCTACAAGTAAACTGATATAATTCTCCATCAGGTTCGAAGTCCAGCAATCACGTTGGAATCATAGAACTGTCTGATGACCACGTCACTTATGTGCTGCTCAAAGAAATCTTCAAGATTTATCTAGTTTGCATGATAAGTTATACAGGACTCGAGGCACTCACACACAGTGAAACCAAAGGAGGATGTTCTTAGGGAGGAACACAATGGTGCAATACCTGTGGGGATCCAATACAAAATAATATTTATGAAAATGAACTCCAAGAAATGGAAACAAGAGGGGTTTTTTTTCTTGTTGGTATTTTTTTGTTTTATTTTCTTTATGCCTTGTTTGTTCATCTGTCTTTGGAAGGATAAGGCAGAGGAACAGAAATGGAGGGGCAAAGGATGAATAAATGCAGCCGTGGTACGCACTGGACACTATGTTGAAAATGAGCTATACAACTTGCGGGTGGGGATGGGAAGGAAAAACTGGGAGAGAGCTAGGGAAGGGGTGACATTGTCCAAAAAGAAATGTACTCCTTACCTGACTTATGTCACCTTTATAATAACAACAAAAAATTAATTTAAACTTTATTGTAAAGGTGATATACAGAAGAGTTACAGTGACAGAAGTCAGGTAAGGAGTAGATTTCTTTTTGAACAGTGTTATCCTCTCCCTCATTTTCTCCCTCTTAAAAGATTTACCCAGATCAACTGAAGGAGCTTCGTCCTCTTCCACGCTTTATTCTGAGCAAGGACAGTCCTTGAGTCATAGAGTATCTAACCTCAACACTTTTCTCAGAGCCTTGGCGACATCTTTATTGCAGAGCGTGTAGATGAGGGGGTTGAGGGTGGGGGTGATTATACTGTAGAACACAGAACCGACTTTGTCCTGCAGTGGGGTGTGCTGAGACCGGGGCCTCATATAGGAGAAGATGGATGCCCCAAGAAGAGTGCCACCACCGTGAGGTGAGAGCTGCATGTGGCAAAGGCGTGCCTCTTCCTGCCAGCCGAGCGCATGTGGACCACGCTGTGCAGGATGAAGGCATAGGAGGTGGACACCAAGAGGATGGGGATGAGGAGAAGAATGAGGCTGCTGGTGTACACGGTGCTCTCGTAGGCAGTGATGTCAGCACACACCAGCTTCACCACTGCTGGGTACTCACAGTAGAAGTGCTGGATCTCCCGGGCTCCACAGAAAGGGAAATGCATCAGGACCACAGTGTGGATGAGGGAATTCATGGACCCTCCCAGCCACGACATAGCAGCCATCATCAGAACTACCCTTCTGCTCATGAGCACAGAATAACGCAGAGGGTGACAGATGGCCACGTAGCGGTCGTAGGACATGAGAGTTAAGAGCAGGCACTCAGCACTACCCATCCACAGGTAGAGGAAGTGCTGGGTCCCACAGCCCACAAAGGAGATGGATTTCTTCCCAGAGAGATAGTTGGCTGCCATCTTGGGGATGGTGGTGGACACGTGCATCAGGTCCATGAGGGAGAGCTGGCTGAGCAGCAGGTACATGGGAGTGTGCAAGCGGCCATCTATGCAGATGAGGAGGATGGTGAGGGAGTTGCCACCCACTGCGATGAGGAAGACAGCCAAGATCAGGGAGAAAAGAAAGAGGTGAGCAAGGGAGTCATCCAAGAGGCCCTCGAGGATGAAGTCAGCCAGGGAACTGTGGTTCCCCTCCCACATGTCCATGTTCTCATTCCCTGGGAAACAGAGGGGGAAGGAAGATGAGTGACACCAGAAATCCTGGGCTCCAGCGCCCTGACAGTCACACAAGCATTGCCTCTCCCTTTTTTGTGTGCACATACTGGGACTGGGACTTGAACTCAGGTCCTGGGAACCCTCCCAGAGCTTTGTTTTCTCAAACTTAGTGCTCTACTATTTGAGCCACAGCTCCCCTGGTGGCTTTTTGCTGGTTAATTGTAGATAAGAGTCTCAAGGAGCCAGGCGCTGGTGGCTCACGCCTGTAATCCTAGCTATTCCAGAGGCTGAGATCTGAGGATCACAGTTCAAAGCCATCCCAGCAGGAAAAGTCTGTGAGACTGTTATCTCCAATAAGCCACCAGAAAACTGGAAGTGGCGCTGTGGCTCAAGCAGTAGAACGTTCACCTTGAGCTGAAGGGACAGTGCCCAGACATAGTGTTCAAACCCCATGACCACAAAAAAAAAAGTCTCAAGGACTTTTCTGCCAGACTGGCTTCAAACCACAATCCTCAGATCTCAGCCTCCTGCGTAGCTAGGATGACAGGCATGAGCCAATGGTGTCCAGTCACACATTCATGGCATGAAATGATGATGTTCTTTCTATCCAGCCATATTCCAAAACATTGTCTGTTGATGTTTTGAATTTTGATTGACATTTAATCTCATTTTAACACCACATTATTAACCACATAGTAAAAGAAGTATTTTAAATCATGGAATTAAAGCTGGGCACTGGTGGCTCACACCTGTCATCCTAGCTACTCAGGAGGCTGAGATCTGAGGATCATGGTCTGAATCCAGCCTGGGCAGGAAAGTCCTTGAAACTCTTATCACCAATGAACCCCCAGGAAACAGGAAGTGGTGCTGTGGCTAAAAAGGAAGAGCACTAGCCTTGAGCTAATAAGTTCAGAGACAGCATCCAGGCCCTGAGTTTAAGGCCCACAACTGACAAGAAAAAAAAAAAAAAAAGATACAAATCACCCCAAATTTAGGGGCTTGGGTTGCCCTACCAGACAAGGAAGCATGACCAACTGCAGACAAATGAAATGTGAAAGGGGAAAGGAAATTGATGACTATAAATAATATACCAACTAAAACCATGTGAGCAATTAATAGAATAAAAATATGAATAATATGTTCTGGGTGCTGGTGGCTCAGACCTGTCATCCTAGCTACTCAGAAACCTGAAATCTGAGGATCGTGGTTCGAAGCCAGCTTGGGCAGCAAAGTCAGTGAGACTCGATTCCAATTAACTTCCAAAAAAGCCAGATGTTGAAATGTGGCTCAAAAGGTAGAGCACTATTCTTGAGCAAAAAAAACTCAGGAACAGCACTCAGGTCCTGAGTTTAAACCCAGTGTCAACACACACACACACACACACACACACACACACACACACACACACACACAAATAATATGGACATTCCTTCCTTATTTAACATGAACATTACATATTAATATTATATAAACTGTGTTGGCTTCATATCTTGTAATTCTACATAAAAAAGGAGTATTAGCCATATATGTGTGGCTCATGTCTGTAATTCCAGCTACTTAGGAGACTGAAGTCTAAGCATCACAGTTTAAAGCCAGCCAGGGCAGGAAAGTCTGTGAGATTCTTTTCTTTTTCTTTTTTTTTTTTTTTTTGCAGGGGGGGGGTGGGGTGGGGTGGTCCAGTTGTGGGCCTGAACTCTGGGCCTGGGCCCTGTCCCTCAGCTTTTCAGTTCAAGGCTAGTGCTCTACCACTTGAGCCACAGCGCCACTTCTGGCTTTTTTTTCTGCTTATGTGGTGCTGTGGAATCGAACCCAGGGCCTCATGCATGGAAGGCAAGTGCTCTACCACTAAGCCACCTTCCCAGCCCATCTATGAGACTCTTATCCCCAATTAATCACCAAAAAGCTGTACATGGAACTGTGGCTCCAGTGATAGAACACTAGCCTTGAGCACAAAAGCTCAGGAACAGCACCCAGGGCCTAGGTTCAAGCCCCAGAAGTGGCAAAAACAATTGTCTGCATTTAGACACAAAGGATGATATAAGAAATATGTATAAATGCCAGGTGGGCATGAAAGAAAGAATATTTTACATACCTAAAATAAACCAGATATGTCCTGTTTATGTCTATCAAATTATAAACAGGAGATGACAAACTAGGATTTTTTTGAGGGGGGGGTCCGGTCGTGGGGCCTGAACTCTGGGCCTGGGCCCTGTCCCTCAGCTTTTCAGTTCAAGGCTAGTGCTCTACCACTTGAGCCACAGTGCCACTTCTGGCTTTTTTCTTATGTGGTGCTGAGGAATCGAACCCAGGGCCTCAGGCATGTAAGGCAAGCACTCTACCACTGAGCCACCTTCCCAGCCCCTAGGATTTTTTTTTTAATCAGTCAGACTTCCCAATCTACCTTTCGGGGCTGGGAAGGTGGCTCAGTGGTAGAGCGCTTGCCTTGCATGCATGAGGCCCTGAGTTTGATTCCTCAGCACCACAGAAGCAGAAAAAAAAAAAAAAGCCGGAAGTGGCGCTGTGGCTCAAGTGGTAGAGCGCTAGTCTTGAGCTGAAGAGCTGAGGGACAGCGCCCAGGCCCAGAGTTCAGGCCCTACAACTGGACCCAAAAAAAAAAAATCGACCTTTCATCTAATTCTCATATGCATACTAATAAGCTTAATTTCCATGTGAAGGCAAAACTAAAAAATGAAAAACTGAAACTAAACAGAACCTCTGAGCAGCCACTCTAGCCATTGTTTTCTTTGCAAATATCTAGACCCTCACACATCCCAGAGTTTTTACTTATGCTTCAAAGCAAATAACCAGGCATTGACCACAGTCTCCAAAGTATAATTTGATCAGGAAAAAAGAGGGCACATTTTTTTTTTTTTTTTTTGGTTCTGGTCGTGGGGCCTGAACTCTGGGCCTGGGCGCTGTCCCTCAGCTCTTCAGCTCAAGGCTAGCGCTCTAACCCCTTGAGCCACAGCGCCACTTCCGGCTTTTTTCTTTTTGCTTATGTGGTGCTGAGGAATTGAACCCAGGGCCTCAGGCGTGAAAGGCAATCGCTCTACCACTGAGCCACCTTCCCAGCCCCACATTATTTTTTTTTTGTCTCTCGCCAACGAATACCATTTTGATGACACACTCTGCTACTTCACAGCAGATTTCTTTAGACTCACACCACTCTCTCTCCATGCTTACCCAGTCACTACCTCCTTCCTCCTTATCACCCCGCCCTGTCTCCATAGCAGAAGTTTTCATCATCTGACCTTTATCTCTCACGTCCTCCTGTAAGCCACCGTCTGGGTCATTTCCCATTCTCATTTGTGACACTCAATTGACTTCTTCCTTTACCCAGGAGCTTCCATAATGGGTGGACAAAATGTCACATTCTGCTGGGCACCAGTGGCTCACACCTGTAATCCTAGCTATTTAGGAGGCTGAGACACAGAGGACCAAAAAGTTCAAAGGCAGCCTAGGCAGAAAAAATGCTGGGGAGATTTCATCTCCAAAATAGCCAGGCTGGTACAGCACCAGCCATGAGCAAAAAATAAATAAATAAATAAAGCCTAACAAGAGTGCAAGGCCTTAAATTCAAGCCATGGTACACACACACACACACACACACACACATACACACACACACACACACACAGAATAATCCAACAGTGTCTTCTATCCTAATAAATGTTCCCAGGACATCTTAAGCCCCAACCTTTTCTTACCTGGAAATTCCTCTTCATAGACTTGTGGCCTTCACAGGCTTACATGTGAAACCGACCAGGCAGCTGGTCTGACAGAATAACCGTCTTTCTATTCTGGCATTGAAGTCAGAGCCTCTGGGTTTCTTAGGCCAGCGTGCTGTCCCTTAATTCATGCCTCCAATGCGTATACTGCCCTTTCACCATCCAAACCATCTTTTGGTGACTTCCTTCTCTCACCCTGGAGGCCTCCATTCATGTCAGCATGGACACAGACCCTGCCCACACAGTCACCATGGTTTGCAGTAATAGCTCCCTTGTCAGAGCAACAAGACAGATGGCTTTCTCCTACTCCCACAATCAGTGCTCACATGTTGAGTCCATAGCTGGGCAAGATTATGTAACTGCACTGCTCTAGCCCCTACTAGTTGGCCCTTGGAAATAGGAAGATGTTTTCTCTGATTCTAAACATACATTGTGCTGAGTATTAGTGGCCCACACCTGTAATACCACCTACTCAGGAGGCTGAGAGCTAAGGATCGTGGTTCAAAGCCAACCCAGGCAGGAAAGTCTGTGAGACTCTATATCTCCAATTAACCACCAAAAAGCCAGAAGTGAAGCTGTGGCTCAAGGGGTAAGTGCACTAGCCTTTAGCAAAAAAAGAGCTCAGGGACAGCGCCCCAGCCCTGAGTTCAAGCCTCAAGACTGTTACAGAAATAAAATAAATGTACATTTGAGCCACTTTTCCATTACCTGACCTGGACAATAGAGGTGCCCATAGATATTATCTGCTTGAGATACTAAACCCAATACTAGCTTAATCATCACAGTACTAGCTTAACACAGTACTAAACACAGTACTCGCTTGATCATCAGCATCTAGAGGAAAAAGAAAATCTGCTTTGGGTTTTCTGCAGTTAGTGACCATAAGGAACTCACTTCCTATCCTTTCCCTCTTCTGTATTTAAAGGCGGAATTTTTACAGTCAGAAAGCACCCTCCTGACAGCCCCCAAGTTTTTCTCCACAGTTGTCAAGGAATAAGAATGAGCACAGACTTGGCCTGGCACAAGCCAGCTGTGAGGAAGATGAGAACCATCTTTGAGAAATGAAAGCTGCCCACTGCCCACAGAAACCTCTGATGCCAGCGGAAGCAAACGGGGGATCCTAAATAGATGGTCCCAGAAGACACATCCTGGGTCTCCCCTGGGGACCAGCACCCAAGATACCAATAAACTGTGCAGCCACTAAGATATGCATCCCCAAATGTCTTTATTGCCATGGGTTTTGAGGGAGTGAGGGTAGGAGATATTTCTGGGAGACTGGCTCTGGAGTTCACATGGGAATACTCGCTCCAGGGCCCAATTAACCACTCCAGGCAGACAAACTGTCCTCAGGGTCTAAGTTTTGTTTTCATGTTGAAATCCAGGTCCTTGTTATTATTTCTCACTCAAGCTTTGCCAGAAGACAATTTGAGAATCTGATCTCACACCTACTGGGGCCTTTTGAGTTTTCCCAGAGGAAAGAACTCAAGAAGTGGAAGCAGGTAATTGCCATCCTTGCACGCTCTCTCTCTCTCTCTCTCTCTCTCTCTCTCTCTCTCTCTCTCTCTCTCTCTCTCTCTCTCTCTCTCTCACACACACACACACACACACACACACACACACACTTTAATCCCAGTGGAGAAGAAGAGGAAGAAGAGAAAGAAGAAAAGAAGGAACAGGAGGAAAAGAAGAAAGGAGGAGGAGGAAGAGGAGGAGAAAGAGTGGAGGAGGAGGAGGAAGAGGAGGAGGAAGGAGGAAGGAAGGAAGGAAGGAAGGAAGGAAGGAAGGAAGGAAGAGAATTCCCACTAAATCACTGCCAGAGAGATTATTATTGAAATTCTGGGAGGAAAGCATTAATAAGTCAAAAACAAGAAGTGACATTATGGACAGCTTGAACTCTCTTATTCTTTCTGTATGTTGTAATTATTTTTCTAAATAACTACACAAGACTTTCCTTTTGCAGCCAAAGAGATTTTTTTTTAATTTTTTTGTGCCTGTCCTGAGGCTTAAACTCAGGGCCTAGGCACTGTCCCTGAGCTTTTTTTCACTCTAGGTTGGTGCTCTATCACTTGAGACACAGCGCTACCTCCAGCTTTATTTATTTATTTATTTTTTGGGTGGCTTATTGGAGATAAGAATCTCAAGGACTTTCCTGCCCAGGTTGGCTGTGATCCTCAGATCTCAGCCCACTGAGTAGCTAGAATTACAGGCATGAGCCACTAGTACCTGGCTTTTTTTTTTTTTTTTTTTTGACGGTCATGGAGCTTGAACTCTGGGCTTGAACACCGTCCCTCAGCTCTTCAGCTCAAGGCTAGTGCTGAGCCACTTCCAGTTTGGGGAGTGGTTTTTCGGAGATAAAAGTCTCAAGGACTTCCCTGCCCGGGCTGGCTTTGGAACCACAATCCTCAGATCTCAGCCTCCTGAGTAGCTAGGATCTTAGGCGTGAGCCATCAGCACCTGGTCACTTTTTGTTTTTTGAAAACAGTTCTAGCCTAAGATCCCTAAGTATCGGATTATAGACATGTATTACCACACCTAGACAAACTATCCTTTT
>NW_027203604.1:19545000-19633218 GCF_024711535.1 Dipodomys merriami
TTTATTGAGCCTGCCGAGAGAGAAGCAGGGTTTACAGAGACTTCTGATAGCTGCCTCCTGAATCAAGCCCAGGACAACCACGATACTGATGGGAGATAATTCTAGTGAGAAGAACCAGTCAGGAATTCTTCAAGGAAATACTTTCACCAGCATGGATGTCAGCCTCCATTCCCTGGATGTTTTGAAGAAGATCCAATCATAGGCTTTCCTTCAGGCAAGCTGAGCATCTTTAAAACAACCCTACAAAATAAGAGATCAAGCAGGAGCTGAGACTTTTTTTTTTTTCTGGGTCCAGTCGTGGGGCCTGAACTCTGGGCCTGGGCGCTGTCCCTCAGCTCTTCAGCTCAAGGCTAGCGCTCTACCACTTGAGCCACAGCGCCACTTCCAGCTTTTTTCTTATGTGGTGCTGAGGAATCGAACCCAGGACCTTGAGCATGCAAGGTAAGTGCTCTACCACTGAGCCACCTTCCCAGCCCGTGGAGCTGAGACTTTTATGTAGGAGGAAAGCCCCTAAGTGGAAAGGTAAGTGGTACTATAGACTGACATTGTCATTCTGGTTCACTACAAGGAATAATCCATTGACGAAGATGGATGGGTATTGATTGATTGATTGATTGATTATTGATTGAGAGATGAATTGTGGGCAGGAATCAGAACACATCTGCCTGGAAATTTGTTATGGACTTCTTATTCCCAGAAGGCTGTGGGACCATCCTGTCCTCGGTGGAGAAACACCATCAGTATGGATGATTCTGTCCCAAAAACCAAAGATTGTAGGGGCAGAGAGAGACAGAATCGGGAGTCCTTCCCACCTGCTTCTTGAAGCTACTCTTTCATTTCCACCACCTGGAGACGATCGGCCGGTTCCTTGGGTCTGGTGGTGCTCTCCGGAGAGGAAAAGCAGCTAGCGGAGGCCGATCTGTGCTTCCAGATCCTCCACCATTTCCCCAAACCCACAAGTACAAGCTCCAAAAGAGTGAACAAGAGACACAGCCCACTGACCCCGAACATGGTCTTGAGGAAGAGGGACTTCTCTGAGGGGCGGGACAAATGACAGGTGATGATGCCCAGGCAAGGCTCTCGGCGACATGAAAAGGAGTTGGGCATCTTGAACCCATACAGATGGTACTGCCCACCCAGCGCTGCCCCCTCGAGGACCAAGCGAGCCCCCAGCTGGGCCACGTAGGCCCAGAGCAGCCTGCGTCTCCCAGCCTGGGAAACATCTACACTCCCCTCTCCTTCACAGCTTACTGCCTCCTTCTTCACCTTCCCTGATTCTTCCCAGTGCCCAAGCACATGATACAGGGTGAAGGCCACATAGAGGGCACTGGGGACAGCCACCAGGATGACCTGGAAGGCCCCAAAGCGCAGTGGAGAGAGGGGCTGGAAGGCATCATAACAGGCCTCTGTGCAGCCTGGCTCCTGGGTGTGGCACACGAATTCACGCTGATCATCACCATAGACTCCAGGCCCATTGACTGCCAGCAGCACCAGGCGGAATCCCAGCAGTACTGGAAGCAGGAGACGCCCCACTGGGGTAGAATGCCTGCCATCCTCAGCCAACAGCTGCCATAGGAGCCTTCCACACATCCTGCTGTGGGGCAAGATGACCAGGGTCAGTACAGGTGTGTTGCTCACTGGCTTGAGAAGGAGCTCCAGGTTCCATTGTCTGAGTACCCATAGCATAACCCAAGCTCTGTGCAGGTCAGCCACTGAAATTCATCACTTCACCCAAGGATGCTGGGATGACCAGGATCCCACAATACTTTTCAATGCTTACAATGACTTAAAATCCTCTCATGAGGCCCCACCTTTTAAAGGTCTCCAGGACCCTGCTATACTGCCACCTTGTGGCTCAAACCTTTACATACGGACTTTGATAAACACCCAAAATGATCATTAAGTTATACAAGCCACAGTAAATATCAAGCCTCTGATTGTATCTATTAGTTGATGGAATCATCTATATAAGATAATACTGTGATGAATGTGTGTCAGTGTGGCATGTTCTCTCTCTCCCTCTTGTTCTGTCTCTTCTTCTTTTCCTCCCTTCCCCCCCCACTCCCCCCCCGCCCCCAATTGGTGCTGGTCCTGAGGCTAAAAACTCAGAGCATGGGTGCTGTTCCTCAGCTCTTTTGCCTAAGCCTAGCACTCTACCACATAAGCCACAGCTCCATTTCTGGCTTTTTGGTGGTTAATTGGAAATAAGAGTCTTACCAACTTTTCTGCCCTGGCTGGCTTCAAGGATGAACCTCAGATCTCAGCTTCCCAAGTAGCTAGGATTATAGGTGTGAGCCACCAGTGCTCAACTCCTTCCTTTATTCTGTCTCAAACTTTGGTGCAGATGGAATGGAGAATTCTTCCGGTAGGAACCCTTTGTCTTTCTTTCCCTCCTTTCCTCTCTCCCATTCCCTGGCTCACAAGGGTGAGAGCCAGGTCATGCCTATAGTCCTCACTATCAAGGAAGCTGAGATTGGAGGATCATGATTTGAAGCCAGACCAGGTAGGAAAGTCCATGAGACTCTTATCTCCAAGTAACCACCAAAAACTAGAAGTAGAGTTGTGGCTCAAAATGGTAGAGTGCTAACCTTGAGTGGCAAAGCTCAGGGACAGAGCTCAGGCCCTGAGTTCAAGCCCTACAACTGACAGAAAGAAAGAAAAAAAAAACAGGTAAACTGGGCACCAGTGGCTCACACTGGTACCTATAGCTACTCAGGCAGCTAAGATCTGAGGATTACAGTTCAAAGCCAGCACAAGCAGAAAAGTCCATGAGATTCTTATCTCCAATTAATCACCAAAAAGCGAGAAGAGGAGTTGTAGGCTCAAGTGGTAGACCTCCAGCCTTGAGCAAAAAAGCCTAGTAAGAGGAGGAGGCCCTGAGTTCAAGCCCTGAGAAAAGCACCAAAAAGAAGGAAGGAAGGAAGGAAGGAAGGAAGGAAGGAAGGAAGGAAGGAAGGAAGGAAGGAAGGAAGGAAGGAAGGAAGGAAGGAAGGAAGGAAAAAGAAGCCAAGCCAGACCCAGTGGCTCATGCCACTCAGAGTCTAAGATCTGAGAATCACAGTTTGAAGTCAGTCTAGGCAGAAACTAACCAACTAACCAGGGGTGAAAAAAGCTAGAAGTGGACCTGTGGCTCAAGTGGTAGAGCCCAGCCTTGAGTGAAAAAGCCAAGCAAGAGGGCAAAGCTCTGTGTTCAAGCCTCAGTATTGGGAAATAAATACATAAATAATAAAACACATACAGCAGCCATCAGTATTTATTGAGCCTGCCAAGAGAGAAGCAGGGTTTACAGAGACTTCTGATAGCTGCCTCCTAAATCAAGCCCAGGACAACCACGATACTGATGGGAGACAATTCTGGTGAGAAGAACCAGTCAGGAATTCTTCAAGGAAATACTTTCACCAGCATGGATGTCAGCCTCCATTCCCTGCAGCCCCAGCCCCACCTGCAGCCCCAGCCCCACCTGCAGCCCCAACCCCGCAACTTACCTCCAGCTCTGCACAGAAGCACCCACCACGGGGAAAGAAGCATAGGGGAGTCCAGGGGCAGGAGTCAGGCAGGGTCGCAGCAATGGCCCTGGCCCTGCCTCCTGCTGCCACCCACTCCATCCCCAGCCCTGTTCATTCCTGACAGCCTCAAGGCTGCGGGGGGGGGGGGGGCGGGGGCCGAGGAGCTCTAGAGAACAGCTTCTCTTTAGAGACTAAACTTCAGTTCCTCCACCAACAGCTTTTGTCAGTTACATTATTTCTACAGCAGTTGGGGGTGGGCTGTATTTTTTTTTACACAAAGCTGGTAGCTCACATTTGTAATCCTAGCTACTTAGGAAGCTGAGATCTGGAAATCAAGGTTCAAAGCTAACCCAGGCAGAAAAGATGGTGAGATTCTTATCTTCAATTAACTAGCAAAAAAAAAAAAAAAAAAGCCAAATTAGAGCTGTGGCTCCAGTGGTAGAGCACCAGCCTTCAGTGTAAAGGGAGCCAGGCACTGGCAACGCACACCTGTAATCCTAGCTACTCAGGAGACTGAGATCTGAGAATCGCGGTTCAAAGTCAGCCTAGGCAGAAAAATCCGTGAGACTCTTATCTTCACTGAAGTACTCAGAAAAAAAAAAAAAGCTGGAAGTAGTGCTGTGGCTCAAGTGGTAAAGTGTTTGTCTTAAGAAAAAGAACCTCAGGGGCAGCACCCAGGCCAAGTTCAGACCCCAAGACTGGCACCAAAAAAAAAAAAGCTAAGGGACAGCGCTCTGAGTTCAAGCCCTAGTACTGGCTGTGGCTGTGGCTGGGAGAGGGAGGGAATGGGGGGGGGGGCAGTAAGAGGGAAAGAGAAAAATAAAACCCAGAGGAATAGTGACTCCTTCCCAGAATTGCACAGCAACTCCTACCTTACCTCTGGGGTGTCTTCTCCTCTCCTAAGATAACTCATTGGACATGCTACCATCTTCTAGGCAGCTGGATGAGCGTGGCAAAGCCCAGGATGCCTGTCATTACCTTAGACAGTGGAGAGGGGGTCCAGGCATGGGCAAAGGCACAGCATCTAAATCTTCCTCTCTGATCCAAAGCAAGCCTAGCGCACTGCGAGAGTCACTCACGGTGCAAACCCTTGCAGCAGAAAACCCTGCAATTCCCCACCCAACATCCCTTCCCCTGGGCTGCCAGAGGCCTAAATCCAAGCACAGGCCCCTTGATCCCAGGGTAGTCTCCTGTCTTCCAGAACAAACCCCTTCCTCCAGGAAAGAGTACTAAAAGACCAGTGAAGCTATCCCAGATGCCTTGCTAACCACCATGTTAAACACTAATTTGTTTGACCATCATTACAGCTGTAGGAAGTAGATATTGATGGCATCTTCCTGCTACACAACAGTAAGGACACGGCACGTGATAGCACACACCTGTAATGCCAGCCTCTCAGGAGGTGGAGGTAGGAGGATCTTCATCTAAATCCAACTCAGCCAAAAAGCATGAGTCAGAAAGAAAGAAAGAAAGAAAGAAAGAAAGAAAGAAAGAAAGAAAGAAAGAAAGAAAGAAAGAAGAGAGAAAGAAAGAAAGATAAAAAAAGAAAGAAAGAAGGAAGGAAAGAGAGAAAGGAAAGAGAGGAAGGAAAGGGAGAAAGGAAGGAAGGAAGGAAGGAAGGAAGGAAGGAAGGAAGGAAGGAAGGAAGGAAGGAAGGAAGGAAGGAAGGAAAGTAAAAGACAAAGAGGGAAAAATTCCCCTACAAAGTGAGGCAGTGAGTGAAAGAGGCTGGTGGGAGCCAAGCATAGTCCCAGAGTCACACTTTCCTCCTCTCCCCCAGAGGAGAAACTGAGTCAGGCCTGCTCCATACATTTTTACTCACGGCATGCGACTCTGTTCTTGGAAACCAAGACCTTTGCCCTCACCATTCAGAGCTGTACCAAGCCACCAGCCTGTCTAAGGATCTGCTGTGGGGGTGGAAAGTGGGGAGACACACAAGGCTTAGGCAATTGGGACATTATTTTTTCTCTTGATTCGTCAATGGTTCTATTTATAACCATCCAGGGCCAGGGGCAGGGTGGGTGTCAGAGTGGGCGGCTCCAGTCGGTGCCAGGGGGCTGGAAGGAGGGGAGTTCTGCCTAATTATTGCCAAGCTGTTGTCAGGAGTGTAAAACACTAAGACAAAACTTCTCTTTCACAATCTCTTCGTGAAGGATTGGTGCCAGGAAAAAAGCCCCTGGGGGGGCTAAAGAGAGCCTCATTCCATTCCTTCATTCCACCCACAATGCTCTCCTTGTCTCTTCTCTTGAGGGAGGGGGGGCAACTTCCTCCCACTGCCACAGGTTGATGTGGCAAAACCAGCCCACTCAGGATTGGAAGGAAAGATGGTGGCCTAGCACCTCTGTACCCAAGAACAATGGAAGCAATGATCTTTCTTTTCTTTTTCTTTTTTTCTTTTCTGTCAGTCATGGGGTTTGAACTCAGAGCCTGGGCACTGTCCCTGAGCATTTTTTTTGGGGGGTCCGGTCGTGGGGCCTGAACTCTGGGCCTGGGCGCTGTCCCTCAGCTCTTCAGCTCGAGGCTAGCGCTCTACCACTTGAGCCACAGCGCCACTTCCGACTTTTTTCTTTTTTGCTTATGTGGTGCTGAGGAATCCAACCCAGGGCCTCAAGCATGTGAGGCAAGCGCTCTACCACTGAGCCACCTTCCCAGCCCTCCCTGAGCATTTTTTGCTCAAGGCTAACATTCTACCACTTTGACCCACAGTTCAACTTCTAGCTTTTTAGTGGTTCATTGAAGAGAAGAGTCTCATGGACTCTCCTGCCTGGGCTGGCTTTGAACCATGACCCTCAGAACTCAACCCTTTGAGTAGCTGGATTATAGGCGTGAGCCACTACCACCCGGCCATACACAAATGATTTTAGTGAGCACAAAGCTTTCTTTGCTCTGGATTGCAAATTACACTGCCATAAGAATAACTGACAATGGAAACTGGTGCTGGTGGCTCACACCTGTAACCCCAGCTACTCAGAACACTGAGATCCAGTGAGGACCATGATTCAAAGCCAACCTGGGAAGAAAACTCTTAGACTCCATTTCTAAAATATAAGCAACAAAAGAGCTCCTGGAGACGTGTCCAGGTGATTTGGAGCCAGCTAAGCAAACAGAAAAAGCCCCAGGTGCTGAGTTCAAACCCATATGCACATGTACATAAATATACACCCACACACAAACACATGCACACTCACAAATACACACATACACATATATACACAGTTAGGAAAATGGAGGAAAACAGAAAAGGGATAGGCCAGAGTCGATCATCAACAGATGAGGACTGTTTATAAGGATCAGTGAGGGGCACAGAATTTCCCTTGGGTTTGGAGGTTGTGCCCGAGAGTTGGACAGGAGCTGGGTTTTTATAGGAGGTCCAAGCGAGGAGGCAGAGATTAATGAAAAAGCCACTAGGTCAAGGAAGGTGGGGGCCTTTCAGTTGGGCCCACAATGGGATATTTACAGCTGGGCTTAGGTGGATTGACCTGACTGCACTTCAAACAAGTTCACACAGACCTGGGATTTTGCCTGGAGTCTGTATGTGCCTGGGACAATAGGGTGGGGGTCAATCTTTCACACACAAACACACATACATGCATAAGCATGCACCTTTGTGGACGTGCATGTACACCAATATGCATACCTATACACAAATGCACATGCATACAAATATGCACACACGCATTTGCACACACAAACGTGCACAGACAGAAGCCCACACACAAATGTCACAACCCTCAGCCACCAAGGACAAAACAATAATGGACACCAGACCATGGCATTGAGGTTTAGGGCATCAGGAGCCTGAAGTCTTCCACCAGCTGCAAATGTCTGTGACCATTTCACAAGGTATTTGAGTAGGGTACATGCATGCAGAGAATGAGGTCAGAATTTCCTTGAAGTCACCAGCACCAATCATTTGGTATCATTTTACTCAAGTGATAAGTAACTTTTTTATATTAAGAAGCAGGTGGAGGGGCTGGGAAGGTGGCTCAGTGGTAGAGTGCTTGCCTTGCATGCCTGAGGCCCCTGGGTTTGATTCCTCAGCACCACATAAGCAGTAAAAGTCAGAAGTGTGCTGTGGCTCAAGTGGTAGAGCACTAGCCTTGAACTGAAGAGCTGAGGGACAGCGCCCAGGCCCAGAGTTCAGGCCCTATGACCGACCAACCAAAAAAAAAAAAAGAAGAAGAAAGAAACAAACAAACAAACAAACACAAACAAACAGGTGGAAGCAGTCAATCATAGTTAGCACAGATTTTTTTTTATTATAAAGATACTATACAGAGGGTTACAGTTACATGAGTGAGGTAATAAGTACACTTCCTCTTGAACATTGTTACCCCCTCCATTGTTTTCCCCTACCATCCCTTCCCTCCCTACCTTCCCCGAGGTTCTTTTTTTTTTTTTTTGATTGTGATTAAGTGATTACATAATTTCCCGAATTTCACAGTATTGTGGAATAATGATGCTCATTTAAAGTCACAAGTTCATTCTAACTTTCCTGGAACATATTGTCTATCACAGTCTATAACATATAACGGTGTTCACATGTTATACATCATACATGTGATCAGCAGCATGGGGATATTTAGTAGTGGTTCGACCAGATGAGTGGGAGTTCTTTGTTTCTTAAGTCTTGTTAGTTTTGTCATATCACCTAACATTTTGGATTTAGCATCCACTTATCATGGAGACCATGTACCGTCGTTAGCACAGATTTTTGACCATCCCCAAGTTCCCAGAAAGCTTGGTGTGGAGTTAGCACACACCAGGACAGGAATCTGAATTCCCTTCAAGCCAGCACTGATTGACCTTTCCAAGGAAACTCAGCCAGTCCTGGCAGGAGGCATTCCATCTCCCAGTCCTTTCGGGTCTCGCAGCTCGGCTTTTGGGGGGGGGGGCCTTCCCACAAATACCTACATGCACACCCATACACACACCAGCATGCACACCCTCACACACCCCTTACTCCCCCACTGAAACGCAATTCCGGATAGGCTGAAGGTTTAAGACCCTTGGGGAGACTTCATCTGTCAGAGCCCCTTCAGGAATCCGCAAGCGGGGAGAAGGGCACCCCCTTAACTGAAATGCCGGGGGTGGGGGGGTCAGCACCCATCTCAGATCGAACACTGAGGGCCTGGGGCTTTCAAAAGCCTCCCTCCCCCACCCCACCTGCTGGACGATGGGCTGTCACCCGGTGGGCGGGGCGGAGCTGGAGAGGCGGAGGCGCGCATGCGCGGCGGCCCGCCACCCCGAAGCTCTGCAGTCGGCCTCCGCTGGCTCCTCTTCTCGCAAGGCATGGAACCGGGACATCAGTTCAAGGCTCCCTGCGTCACCTCTGCTCGGGAGAAGCCTCTGGGGTCGCCCAGTGCGTTGCTCTCGGCAGCGGGGCCTCCGGACCTCGGGGCTGTGCACCATCGCCCCCCCCTTCATCCCCCCCACACCCCCGCCCCGGCCTGGGGTGCAGAGCAAGGCGCGTCCCGCTGGCGTTCGCGCTCCGCCTAGCGACCACTTTTATATCGCTCTGGTTCCAGTGGCCCTGGAACTGGGCCTTGGTGCCTTGTGTCCCCACCCCCCCAACAGAGACAAGAGCCTGAGGGTGTGGGGTGTGGGGCAGGCCCCCCGGGCAGGCACTGATTCCAGAGTCCGTAGAATGCTCTGACACGGGCAGAAAGCAGGAGACCCCCACAGCCAGCAGCATGCTTGTCCCTCGGTGGAAAGTTCCCCAGGCCCCTAAATCTCCAGTGAGGATTGTGGGCAGCCTGGATAAATGCTCATATACACAGTAAGCTTGTCATTACAATCAAGAAGGGCTGAGCTTAGGGCCAGGCCCTGGGGGACCTGTCATCCTAGCTACCCAGGAAGCTGGGATCTGAGGATCATCGTTGGAGGCCAGTCCAGGGAAGGGAAAGTCCATGAGATTCTATAATCTCCAATTAGCCAGAAAAAAAAAGAAAGAAGCCAGAAGTAGAGCTGTGGCTCAAGTGATAAAGTGCTAGCCTTGAGGGAAGGCAAAAAAAAAAAAAAAAAAAAAAGCTCAGTGACAATGCTCAGGCCCTTAGTTCAAGTCCCAGGACTGGCACATAATAAAATTAAATTAAATTGGGATTGGAAGCATAGTTCAGTTGGTAGAGTGCTAGCCAATGAGTAAAAACACCAAATCCAGGTACCAAATTCAAGTCCCAGTCTCAGAACTAAAATAAATGAAATAAAATACTTAGCTTGCCAGGCACCAGTGGCTCACACTTGTAATCCTAACCACTCAGGAGGCTGAGATTTGAGGATCCCACTTCGAAGCCAGCCCAGGCAGGAAAGTCCATGAGACTCACCTCCACCAGAAAACCAGAAGTGGAGCTATGGCACAAAGTGGTAGAGCTCAGAGACAACATTCAGACCCCACCACTGACAAAAAACAAAAAAAACTTAGTTTGGGCAATTCAGGTATTTATAGTGTGAACTATAAGCAGGCCTTCTTTTTTCCAAAGAGGGTCAGTACCTCACCCCCTAATAATGCTCACAGTAAACACTACCTGGAGAAATGGCCTGGGTAGAGTTCAGACAGCATTCTGCATTCTTGACATGCCCCAGGAAAGATTAAGGAGACCCACTGGCCTTTGCCTCTGTGTATCAAAAGCATCCTCCCCAGCTGACCCAGCTCCATGTCTCCGCTGGTCAACCAGTTGTCTAAAGGGTTGGGGAAAGGTCAGGAAACTGATGGTTTCTATTGATTGGAGCAGGATTGCATTAGATCTTTAATGACCTTCATGGACTTAGAACACTGAATCAGAGGCAATCAGACTGCCAGTACCCCTCAGGGTGTGTTTGGAGGAAGGGGAGCCTGTAAGCCTGTGAATGCTGCTTCTCACCTACAAGGAGAAAAGGTAGGGTCCCAATCCCTAGCTCTATACCACCTGTCACACACGGAGGCCTGCCTCTAACAAGAACACAGAGAACTAAGGAAACAGCTCAGCCAAGGAGAAGACAATTTAAAACAAAAACCAAAAAACTAGCTGGACACTACTGGGTTATACCTGTAATCCTAGCCAGTTAGGAGGCTGAGATCTGAGGATCAGGGTTCAAAAATCATCCAGAAAGGAAAATTCATGACACTCTTATCTCCAACTAGCCACCAAAAAGCCACGGTAGCCTTGAGCTAAAAACGCTAAAAGACAGCACCCAAGCCCTGAGTTCAAGCTCCAACAATGCCTAGTAATTTTTAAAAATAAAATTCTGGCAAGGCATTGGTGGCTCACACCTTTCATCCTAGCTAATGAAGAAGCTGAAATCTAAAGATCACTGTTCAAAGGCAGCTTGAGTAAGAAAGTCCATGAGATGCTTATCGCAAGAAGCCAGTGGTGGAGCAGTGGTAGAGAGTTGGCCTTGAGCAAAAAAGCTTAGGGACAGTGCCCAGGTCCTGAATTCAAGTCCCAGTACCAGTACAAACAAAAACAAAATTCAAATTTGTTCATTTACTTTTTAATGTACAGGCATTCATTTATATTCCTCAGAACTAAAATCTAATAATCTCTTTTTTTTAAGAGAGAGAGAAAGCAGGCTAACTGGCTTGAGCTTGTAAATCTAATTATTTAGGAGGCAGAGATTGAAGGAATCACAGTTTGAGGCCAGAAATTCACAAGACTGCATCTCAACCAAGGGCTGGACCTAGTGCTACACACCTGCTAACGCAGCTACAGTGCATGTACCTTTCATCCCCAGAGATACCAGAAAGCAAAAGTAAAAGAATGGCAGCCCAGGCCAGCCTGAGCATAAAATAAATCCTTTTTCTCAAAAATAACCAGTAGGGAGAGAAGAGGTCATGGTTCAAGTGGCAGAGTGCGTGAAAACAAACATGAAGCCCTGAGTTCCACACCCCAATATCACCAAGAACTAAAAAGGGAATTTTCCTAGAGGGGAAGGGGAGAGGGGGAGTATGGTTTGACAATGTTCAGTCTTTCTACCAATCTCTTGGGTGACAAAGGACCGGAAGGACCACACATGGCAGCTGTCTGCTGCTCAACACGAACCCCTCCAGCCCACCGTCCTTCTGGCATCTGAGGGACGCAAAGATGGCAGATATCGCAGCTCTCAGCTGGAAACCCTGTGGCCACACATCCGCCCCGCTATAGCAGTGGGGTATTTTTTTTTTTCCTGTCTGGAGAGGAGGATTCCATCCTAGCACTTTCATTGGCTGCATATGCACCTCCCCCGGGCAGACAGCCAGGTCCCAAGAGGAAATACTTAGTTCCTGCCCAGCCCTTCAGAACAGGGACAATGATAACCATGGTCCCTGTGCTGCTGTCCCTGCCTCTTCTTTTGGGTACTGCAGTCCCCCCGGAAACCCCAGCCGGTAAGTGGGTGAAGCCAGGATAAGTCCTGGAAAAATCCAGAAGGAAGACTGAGGACCCATGAAGTGGCTGGGAAGGATGCGTAGCCTGCAGTAATGGGAGTGCATTGTTGCCAGCTTCACACTTGTAAGAAACATTCAGGGAGCCATGGAGGGACTCCCGCTAAAGAAGATCTTAAGGAGTCAAGCACTGGAGGCTCATGCCTGTAACCCCAGCTACTCAGGAGGCTGAGATCTGAGGAGCATGGTTCAAAGCCAGCCCAGGCCACCAGAAAGTGGGAAGTGGATCTGTAGCTCAAGTAGTAGAGTGCTTGCCTTGAGCAAAAAAAAAAAAAGATAAGGGACAGTGCCCAGATTCTGAGTTCAAGCCCCTTGACGGAGGGGGTGGGGGGAAGCAAAGTAAAACCTCTTGGAATTCTGAGCTCCAACCTAGTGTTACCCTGTTTTGATCGATTCTGGGTCATTTCTTAAATTTTCCAGGAAAATCTTTCCTCCATACTTTCTACCTATATGTATTTTTCAGGGGAGTCTAGGCAATGCTGCCATAATCAAGAAAGCTTTCAGTGACTTAACCTGATAAAAATGTGGATTTCACACTCACGTCAAGTTCAGTGTAGATGGAGCTCAGCTTTCCAGCACTATGACAAAATTCCTGCAGTCATCAACTTATAATAAGGAAAGGTCGGTTTGGGGGGCTCATGGTTTTAGTCCATGGCCATTAACTGTTGTTTGCTCTGCTGTCAGGCAGTTCACCACAGTGAGGAACTCAAGGTAGAGAGATTGCTCACCTCATGGCATCCAGGGAATAGAGACAGAGCCAGAGAGAGGTTAGCGTTGTTGCTCTCACCTGTAATCTCCACTACTCTGAATGCTGAGATCTGAGGATCTTGGTGGAAGTCTATCTCAGGTAGACAAATCCAAGAGATTCTCATCTCCTTGTAACCAGCAAAAAGAAAGCCAGAAGTGGGGTCATGGGTAGAGCTCCAAGAGAGTGAAGCCCTGAGTTCAAGCCCCAGTGTTAGCACACGTATGTGCACATGAACGCACACACGTACACACACATCCGGAGAGGCTAAGGTCCCAGCACAGACTGGAGACCAAGGCTTTGGGACAATACATAATCTAAAAGGAAGACAGACAGACAGAAGGAGCAGGTCAGCTCATAGAGCCTTGACTTAAAGGAAGACATAGGCTGGGAAGGTGGCTCAGTGGTAGAGCGCTTGCCTTGCATGCATGAGGCCCTGGGTTCGATTCCTCAGCACCACATAAGGAGAAAAAGCCGGAAGTGGCGCTGTGGCTCAAGTGGTAGAGCACTAGCCTTGAGCTGAAGAGCTGAGGGACAGCGACCAGGCCCAGAGTTCAGGCCCCATGACCAACAAAAAAAAAAAAAAAAAAAGGAAGCCATGGCTCCACTCCCATTCTTCCAGCTCTGAGCCACCTTGACCTGTGAAATAGTATCTTACATTGCTAAGCAGAAGAAACTATATAGCAAGAACATGGGCTGGAAACCTCCACGGAGTGAGCACCGAGGCCCCAGGGGTGGGGGGCTGAAGCAGAGTGGACGCCAGGCCATGCTGAGCCTCGCTCTTTTTCTCTTCTCTCCCATAGGTGCTCACCATGCTCTGACCTTTCTCTACACCGGGGTGTCCAGGCCCAGCAAAGGCTTTCCCAGGTTTCAGGCCCTAGCCTTCCTCAATGACCAGGCCTTCTTCCACTATGACAGCGAGAGCCAGCAGGCACAGCCCCTGGGCCTGTGGAGCCAGGTAAGAGGAATGGAAGACTGGAAGGAGGAGAGCCGGCTTCAGAAAGCCAGAGAGGAGATCTTCCTGGTGACCCTGAGAGACATCATGGATTATTACCAGGACAGCGAAGGTCAGTGGACAGCCGATAGCTGGGGGGGGAGGGGCAGGAGGGTGTTAGCTCTACCCAATGAGGGCAAGCAGGTCAATGGGATGGACAGAGAACCTCCCTCAAAAGGAGGGATGGGCTGGGTGCTCATGCCTGTAATCCTGGCTACTCAGGAGGCTGAGATCTGAGGACTGTGGTTTGAAGCCAGACTGGGCAGGAAAATCTGTAAGACTCTTATCTCCAATGAACAACCAAAAAGGGGGAAGTAGAGCTATGGTTCAAGTGGCAGAGCACTAGCGTTGAGAAAAAAAAAAAAAAAAAAACCACCTCAGAGAGGTGGCTCATGCCTGTCATCCTGGCTATTCAGAAGGCTGAGTGAGACCTGAGGACCATGATTCAAAGCCAGCCCAGGTAAAAAAGTCAATGAGGTTCTTATATCCAGAAAAAGGCCGGAAGTGGTGCTGTGGTTCAAGTGGTAGAGCACTAGCTTGAGCACAAAGAGGCTCAAGGGACAGTGCCCAGGCCCTGAGTTCAAGCCCCAGGACCAGCAAAAAAAAAAAAAAAAAAAGAAGAAAAGTGCTATTGTTGCCACTTCAGAAATAAGAAATGTGAAGTGTAGAGAGATGGGATTCAAGTTCACACAACAGCCAGCCTGGGCAGGGGGTAGTCTAGGATTTGTAGGATTTGGAACCCAAGAACCTGGAGAGTTTATGGAGGCAACACCAAATAATCAGGTGTGCCGTGAACACCTGCTTCCAGATTTGAACCAGCCAGCCCTAGGAAGTCGGTCTCATCTCAGACTGCCCAGAGTTTTCTCCTCTGCCTACAGATAATCTATTTGCCAAGAGAAGTGGCAGAGTGGTGTGGGGAGGGGGCGGCGCTGGGTAGTGCTGCCTGCCGAGATTTCTAAGGCTTTTCTAGAGTGAGGGATTTCAGGGGCAGCTGGCCCCAGGCTGACTGGTTCTCCTGGGGGGTGGGGGAGGAATCAGGGTCTCACACCTTCCAGGGCAGGTTCGGTTGCGAGTTCTGGAGTAACGGAAGCAGTGGAGCATTCTGGAGTTACGCGTACGATGGAGAGGACTTCATCAGATTCAACAAAGACATCCCAGCCTGGATTCCCTTGGATATAGCAGCCCAGGAAACAAAGAAGAAATGGGAGGCAGAGAAGGTCTATGTGCAGCGGGCCAAGGCGTACCTGGAGGAGGAGTGTCCTGGAATCCTGCGGAGGTACCTGAACTACAGCAGGACCCAGCTGGATCGGCAAGGTAGGGAAATAGGTAGTTTTGTGACTTGCATCAATACTGAACAGAAGATCAAGGGAGTGTTCTCTCAGGTTGGGAGCTCAAAGGACCACTCAGGCTGCTCCTACCAGTCCCTTAGACTCCTCTTCTAGGACTCTTTCTAACCTGGGACATAATATACTGTCCCAAAAGAATGTCCCTCAAAAGTGTGTGTGTGTGTGTGTGTGTGTGTGTGTGTGTGTGTGTGTGTGGTGTATATGTGTGTGTGTAGCCAGGTGCTGATGGCTCACGCCTGTAATCCTAACTACTCAGGAAACTGAGATCTGAGGATTGAGGTTCAAAGCCAGCCCTGGCAGGAAAGTTCGTGAGACTCTTATCTCCAATAAACCAGAAGTGGTGCTGTGGCTCAAATGGTAGAGCACCATCCTTGAGGGGAAAAAAGCCAAAGCAAGAGCAAGAGGCCCTGAGTTCAAGTCCCAGTACCAGCACCAAATAATAACAATAATAACAATAATAATAATAATAATAATAATAATAATAATAATAATAATAATAATAGTAAAGTCAGGCATTTCATGATCAAATAAGGAGGGCCCAAGCGAGGCTTCCACCTTCCCTGACCTGTGTCAGGGTTTCTGGGAAGAGAGGGGCAGGAGGAGGCACAGAGAAGGAGATTACTTCGAGTCCTCAGTTTCCCCCATTTTATCTCTCTACAGACCCTCCTTCTGTACGGATCACAAGCCATGTGGTCCCTGGAAGACACAGGACCCTCAAATGTCTAGCGTATGATTTCTATCCACAAGGAATCAGCCTGCACTGGAACCAGGCCCGCGTAGCCCAGGAGTCTGAATCAGAGAGCGTCATTCTTCCCAGCGGGAATGGCACTTACCAGGCCTGGGTGCTGATGAGAATTGACCCTCAGGACAGAGGCCACCACAAGTGCAGCGTACAGCACCCGGCCCTGCCCCAGCCCCTCACAGTGCAGTGGCATGAGAGGTAGAGAGCCAGGGCCAAGGTGGAGGACTTGGCTCCATGAGAGGGAGATGTCACCAAGGTCCCTGGGGAAGCAACACAAAGGATGGCGCAAATCCAGGTGATAGATTTCAAGGCAGAAGGCTTGGAGATCACGCCCTTTGCCAAATATCACTCCCTTGTTTAACAAAATAATACTAATTGTCCCATCTGTAACCCCCCTCTCAAAATCATCCCTTTGACGGAGCCCTGAGGACTCAACACCTGTCATCCTAATTCCTCAGGAGGCTGAGATCTGAGAATTGCAGTTCAAAGCCAACCCTGGCAGGAAAATCTGTGAGACTTTTAACTCCAATGAACCACAAAAAAACCGGAAGTGGTGCTGTGGCTCAAGTGGTAGAGTGCTCGCCTTGAGCACAACAGCTTGGGGATAGTGCTCAGGCCCTGAATTCGAGTTCCAGGACTAACACACACACACAAATAGAATAAAATAATCATATCTTTGCCCAGTTTAGCAAAGAAAGCCATCTTTAAACTGAAACACTGCCCAAGTACGTGTCCATTTTTGTCACGCATCCCCTTGGAGTCATCTGAAATTCTATCTACTTAAAGCAATGTATTCACCTTGGTTAACTTGACCTTGAATGGGTCTTGACCTTGAACGTGGCTCACACCTCCCTTCATCATGGCTTGGTAGTCTACTATTGATGTGTATAAATGTGGCCATCACCCTAAATATATTCTGTGCCTCAGTTTCCCTAGCATTCCCTCTCTCCCTGTAGACACCACCCTCCACCAGGTTATCCCAAGCTGCATGGGTCTGAGACCACAAAGAGCCCACCCCCAAGAAATTAAGAGCCAGCCCTGGCATTCTGGGACACCCCCACCCACCCCCAGACCCATCTGAATGAGTTCTTCTTCCTCACATACTCACTGCTATCACAGTATTAAATGCCCCAGGTCAGGGCAGAACCTTCACACCTGGTTTTTCTAGTAAGCCTCAACTGCCTATGCCTGGGCTGCTCCTTCCTACACAACACCTTCCTTTATAGCCTGTCAAGAAATAAGAGTAGTAAGAATCCATGCTCCCACCCTGGGTTACCCCCAAACTCAATCCCTCTGCCTGAGATGCTTAAGAAATCCTTTCTAACTTTCAGAATTGTGAGTCAACAGCATCTGTCTTAAGGGCCAGACAGGGAGGTCATGCCTGTAATACCAGATCCTCAGGAGGCAGAAATGAGGAGGATTACATTGGGAGGCCAATCCTGAAAGGGGAGGAGAGGCCCTATCTGAAAAATAACTAAGGCAAAAAAGGGACAGAGGAGTGACTTAAATGGAAGAGTGCCAGCCTGCCAAGCCCTGAGTTCAAACCCCAGTACAAAAAAAAAGTCTTTCTTGAAAGCCTAAATTTAAAGGCTACACCGTGTGTGTGTGTGTGTGTGTGTGTGTGTGTGTGTGTGTTGTGTGTGTGTGTGTGTGTGTGTGTGTGCGCGCGCACGCACATACCCACACACTGGTACTGAAGCTTGAACTCAGGGCCTGGGTGCTGTCCCTGAGCTTTTTTTGATCAAGGTTAGCACTCTTCCACTTGAGTTACAGCTCCATTTCGGTTTTCTGGTGGTTAATTGAAGATAAGAACCTCACAGAATTTCCTGAACGGGCTGGCTTTGAACTGCCATCCCCAGAGCTCAGCCTCCTGAGTAGCTAAGATGACAGGCATCAGAAATGACTTCCTTGGTGCATATGAAAACCACAATCCGGGGGCTGGGAAGGTGGCTCAGTGGTAGAGCGCTTGCCTCGCATGCATGAGGCCCTGGGTTCAATTCCTCAGCACCACATAAGCAGAAAAAAAAAAAGCCGGAAGTGGCTGTGGCTCAAGTGGTAGAGTGCTAGCCTTGAGCTGAGGAGCTGAGGGACAGTGCCCAGGCCCAGAGTTCAGACCCCACGACCAGACCCAAAAAAAAAAAAAACAAACAAAAACCCACAATCCCCTCACCCAAACCTGTGTAAACAGTAGAGAGGTTCCGGGGGGAAAGTAGACTCCAGGAAGTAGAGGGTAAAATACACCAATTGAGATTACAAAAGATAGTAATGCCTTGAACAAATAAAACAGAACAGAACAAACACTTTGGATAAAAGAGGAAAAGAAAGCAAAGTCAACATTAGCAGCCAGGGCAGATTGGAATGTAAGGTCCAGCTCAAGGAAAGGGGGCTGGCAAAGGGGAAAGGAAATCTCAAATTCTACACAGATGTGGGAGAAGATGAGGACGCCAAGCCACTCAGAAACCTAGGGCGAACTTCCCAGACAGAGTCAGAATTCTGAGGAGGGCAGAAAGCCTAAGACAGCTTGCCAAGAAAAGTTCAAAGATTGCTTCTAACCTCTGTGAGAAGTGTGAGGGGGAGTTGGGTGGAACCATCGAAAGGGGCACACAAGGACATTTAGAAACCCAGGAAACCAAATATGGACATCTCCTGCCCACCCAACAAAATACCACTGACAGATTTTCAATGACCATTAAAGAATTCTCCAAACTGGGCATCAGTGGCTCACACCTGTAATCCCAGCCACTCGGGAGGCTGAAACCTGAGGATCATGGTTCATAGCCGTCCATGCAGAAAAGTCTGAGACTCTTTATTGTTAGTATTATGCTCACCTTTAGTCCTCAGCTCCACCCACACCTGGGCCCCTCCCATTCCTGGAGTTCCCGCCATACAGCTGGCCCCTCCCTCTCTCCACCCAGACCAACCTGAGCTCCCATCTACCTCACTTCTGATCTTCCCCAGACCCTCCTGCTAGCTGGATGGTGACAGAGGCCATGTGCTCCCTCTTGGGGAAAATATGGCTACTCTAATAAACCTTATAATAATCTTTCTCCTGTGCCTGCCTGCCTCTGTGTGGTCTCCCAGGATGGATATGTCCCATCCTCTTTCACTTATCCAGTTAACCAGAAAAAATGCTGGATGTGGAACTGTACTCAAGTGGTAGAGCGCTAGCCTTGAGCACAAAAGCTCAGGGACAGCATCCAGGCCCTGAATTCAAGCCTCAGTAAGTGGCACCAAAAAAAACCTGTGAACACACTAAAAGTCATTGAAGCATGTATTGTAAATAGGTGAGCTGTACAGGTAAAGCTGTCTTTTAAAAAACAAACACAAGACGGGGCGAGGGGTCCACGCGGCGGGTCGGCCTGCGCGGGCAGTGGCAGAATCGGAGAGGTCCGCAGAGACCCTGGGGCTGGGGCTGGGGGGGGGGGGGGGTCCGCGGCACCCCGCACGCTGGTGGGGGTGTGCAGGACCCCACGCGCCGCCCAGACTCCGGATCCGGATAATGAAGGGAAATGTGTTGTGTGTGCCGCGTGTTGTGTTGGTGGAAAAGGTTGTGTTGTGCCGTGTATGTTGTGTGTCGGTGGAAAAAGTTGTGTGTGCGCTGCGTGTGGTGTTGGTGGAAAAGGTTGTGTGTGCCCCATGTGTGTGGATAAAAACACACACACACACACACACAAAAAAAAAAAAAACGGCTGGGAAGGTGGCTCAGTGGTAGAGTGCTTGCCTTGCATGCATAAGGCCCTGGGTTCGATTCCTCAGCACCACATAAGCAGAAAAGGCTGGAAGTGGTGCTGTGTCTCAAGTTGGTAGAGTGCTAGTCTTGAGGGGCAGCGCCCAGGCCCAGAGTTCAGGTCCCATGACCGGACCCAAAAAAAAAACCAAAACAAAAACCAAAACAAACACTGAGAGCCAAGTGTAGTAGCACATGCCTGTAATCCAAGTACTTGGAAGGCTGAAGCTAGAGAACCATGAGTTTGAGGATCATGAGTTTGGGCCTATACACTGAGACTCTGTCTCAAAGAAAAAGGAGAAAAATTTTAAAAGATCATGGAACTGATGTTGGTATATGTGGAGGGGAAGGGAAAAAACAAATCATTAAAACAGGGATACAGGAGGACCTATTGCAACAGAGAGATGTGTTTGGTGGGGGGGACTGTGGGGAGGATACGAAGGGATGGGAAGGGGAAACAAAGGAAGAGCCTACAATGCTTGATAAGAAATGTACTCATTATCTCACCCATGTAATTGTAACCCCTCTGTACAGTATTTTCACAATAGAAAAAATAATGCTCAAAAAAAAAAAAAAAGATCTTGGAACTATGGACAGAAGCCTGAGTGAACAAGAAAAGCTTAGAAGACAAAGTGGAAAATTTCACAACATGAGATAATTCCTGTTCTACAGGTCACAAATAGAGATCTGGGGATGAAATGGCCAGGCCAACTTCATTTATGAATAATGCAGCCAGAACTTGATCCCCACCCCCACGCAATTAGTGGGCAACTTTTTTTTTTTTGGCAACTTTTTTTTGAGGGGTGCTGGTCTTAGGTCTCAAACTTAAGAGCCTGGGCACTATCCCTGAGCTTTTTTGCTCATGGCTAGTGCTCTACTACTTGAGCCAAAGCTCCAGATCCAGCTTTTTGATAATTAATTGAAGGTATGAGTCTCACAGACTTTTCTGCCCAGCATGTCTTTGAACCATAATCATCAGATCTCAACCTTCAGAATAGCTACGATTTCAGGCATGAGCCACCAGGGCCTGGCTTCCTGGGTTATTTCAATTTACTGTCCATAAATACCTTTCCAGGCTCAGAGCATGTACTCTCTAGACCACTGAGTACCCAAGCTTTATGCACACTCTTCTAACACTGTGCAAGCCAGCATCACATTTTCTGCTTAGGCTGCACAGACAAGAACTGTGGTTTTCAGAATTCAGAAATTTCTAAAAATACCTCCTTAGGTTCTATTGCAGTTTTGTACTATCGCCACTAGACGGCACCATAAACCCTGCCACTGGTTGCTGAATTATGATTGGAGGGGCATCTGATCTTGATCTTGTATGCATATATGCACATGACCAAATAAGATCTCTTTGTACACACTTTATGCTAATTTAATTTGTTTTAAAGAGTAGGAGGGAGAGGCTGGGAAGGTAGCTCAGTGGTAGAGTGCTTGCCTCGAATGCATGAGGCCCTGGGTTCGATTCCTCAGTACCACATAAACAGAAAAAGCTGGAAGTGGTGCTGTGGCTCAAGTGGTAGAGCAGTAGCCTTGAGCTCAAGAGTTGAGGGACAGTGCCCAGGCCCAGAGTTCAAGCCCCACAACCAACAACAAAAAAAAAAAAAAAAAAAAGAAGAAGAAAGAGGAAAGCACCATAATGCTTTTTCACAGGGGCTTTCACAAGAGTCATGCACAAGAGTTCTAATTTCTCAGTCACACACTGGTGGCTCACACTTGTAATCCTAGCTATTCAGGAGGCTTAGATCTGAGGATCAAGGTTCAACGCCAGCCCAGGCAGGAAAGTCGATAAGACTCTTATCTCCAATGAACCACCAGAAAACAGAATATGGTGCTATGGCTCAAAGCGCTAGAGCATGCTGGGAATATGGTGGCTTAGTGGAAGAGTGCTTACCTAGCATGCATGAAGCCCTGGGTTCAAGTCCTCTGCACCACATAAACAGAAAAGGCTAGAAGTGGTGCTATGGCTGAAGTGGTAGAGTGCTAGCCTTGAGCAAAAAGAAGCTGGGCTGGGAAGTTGGCTCAGTGATAGAGTGCTTGCCTTGCATGCATGCATGAGGTCCTGGGTTAAATTCCTCAGCACCACATAAGCAGAAAAAGCCGGGAGTGGCGCTGTGACTCAAGTGGTAGAGCACTAGCCTTGAGCTGAAGAACTGAGGGACAGAGCCCAGGCCCAGAGTTCAGGTCCACAACTGGCAAAAAAAGAAAGAAGAAGCAGCTCAGGGACAGACCTTGAGTTCAAGCCCCAGGAGTGGCAAAAAAAAAAGAAGGGCTGGGAAGGTGGCTCAGTGGTAGAGCGCTTGCCTTGCATGCCTGAGGCCCTGGGTTTGATTCCTCAGCACCACATAAGCAAAAAGAAAAAAGCCGGAAGTGGCGCTGTGGCTCAAGTGGTAGAGCTCTAGCCTTGAGCTGAAGAGCTGAGGGACAGTGCCCAGGCCCAGAGTTCAGGCCCCACAACCGGACCCTAAATAAATAAATAAACTTCTGTGGTGTTCTCTTCATCAGCTACCTAATGAAACCTACGTATTTAATATACCTTACACTAAGGTTTCATGCATAGGAACCACATCTCATACATACATTTATGATTTCATGCCTATATTATGATCCCCCCCCCCCTCAGCCCATCATTACTACAAGTTCCATCTGGGTTCTGGCCCAGTTATGTCACTGAGCAAATCTCTTTGCTTCTCTGATGGAGGGAGCCAGGATGTTAATCAGCCAGCCTGCAACCCCTCAGTTGACCTTTAGACCTAGATGAGGTTGCTCTCACACACATTAGCCTTTCTTTCCCCTCCTCGCCCCTTCTCTTTTCACTTGTTTTTCCTATCCTTGGAGGTCTGAGTCCTTGAACCTCAAGAAACCATCGAGACGGGAGACCTCCGGGGTCCTAGAGAGGGCGTCTAGAGACTATGGGGGCGGGGAGGCTCCGGCCGCACTTCCGGCCTTTGTTTCTCCCAGGCTACAGTGGCTTGCGGGGGGTCAGCGGGGTCATCGTGGGCCGCGCCGCTCTGGTTTGGCCTTGGTATTGGGGGGCAGCGGGTGCTTTGTGTTGTTGGGGTGGGGGCCCTCGGCTGTGGAGTCTTTCGTCTTTACTGTGACTGTAAGAACACATAGGACACGATGGTTGACTTCACTGCCCTGCTTCAGTGGGGGAAAATCAATCAAAGTGTAGAGTTGACAGGAACTACCCGGGCATCCCCGGGCTTGAAGGGGGTCTCTCCCCACCCTGGGACATCTCAGAGCGAGCAAGCATGATGGTAGATGCTCCTCAGAGGTAAATGTACCTTTGTAGTCTATGCAAATATCTCAATGGGATTTTTTTTCTTTTTTCCTGCCAGTCCTGGAACTTGAACTCAGATCCTGAGTACTTGGTTGGCTTTTTCAAGGCTCAAAGGCACGCTCTGGGCCTGGATCTTGAGCTCAGGTCTTTGAGCACTGTCACTTTTTCACTTGTGTGTGGTGCTTTACCAATTGAGCCACAGCTCCACTTCTGGCTTTTTTTGGTGATCAATTGGAGATAAGAGTCTTATGGAACCAAGTGCCAGTGTCTGACACCTATAATCCAAGCTACTCAGGAGGCTGAAATCTGAAGATCATGGTTCAAAACCAGCCGAGGCAGGAAAGGCTGTGACACTTCTATCTCCAGCTAATCACAAGAAAACCAGAAGTGGAACTGTGGTCAAAGTAGTAGAGCACTAGCCTTTATTGAAAAAGTGCAAGGACAGTGCCCAGGCCCTGATTTCAAGCTCTATGACCTCCTAATCCTCCCCCACAAAAAACAAAAACAAAAAAAAACTCAGCCTCCTGAGTAGCTAGGATTACAGGTCAACCAAAGTTGTTTTATAAAACCTCTGCCTTATTTTCATCATCCTGAGTATTGAAGGAAAGGGAGAGAGAGAGAGAGAGAGAGAGAGTGTGTGTGTGTGTGTGTGTGTGTGTGTGTGTGTGTGTGTGTGTGTGTGTGTGTGTGTGTGTGTGTGTGTGTGTGTGTGTGTGTTTGTTGTATTGGAGCATGAACTCAGGGTCTTGTGCTCTGTCTTAGCTTTACCTCTCAACAGCTAGCACTCTGCTACTTGAGCCATACCTTCAATTCCAGCTTTTTGCTTTTTTTTTTTTTTTTTTGACCAGTTGTGGGGCTTGAACTCTGGGCTTGGGCACTGTCCCTCAGCTCTTCAGCTCAAGGTTAGCACTCTACCACTTAAGCCACAGCGCCACTTCCCGTTTTCTAGTGGTTTATTGGAGATAAGAGTCTCACAGCCTTTCCTGCCCCGGCTGGCTTTGAACCATGATCCTCAGATCTCAACTCCTGAGTATCTAGGATTGCAGGCGTGAGCCTTTTTGCTTTTTAATTGGAGATATTTGAATTGGCTTTGAACCTCAACCCTCAGATCTCTACAATCTTGAGTCAACAGCTCCCAGCTTTGGCTATGTTGGAGTTTTGTTTGTTTTCAGATAACTTCTCCCCAAGTGGGCTTTCAGACCATGATCCACCTATCTCCTGCCTTCTACATAGCTAGGATGACAGGTGGGCACCATCACATCCATCAACTACTTGTATATCTTGTCTGTTTCTCAAGAGGAGAACTTGAACTCAGCCTCCTGCCTTAGTTTCCCAAGGGGTGGAATTTACAGGCATACACCTCCATGTCCACCTGCCTCTGAACTTCCCCAGCAACACCTCCCAGCACCACTTTCTGTCTGTAAGTGTAAGCATGACTGATTCTTTCTCCCCAGTGCAGCCTCCAAGATGGCCTTGGAGTGGAAAAGGTGCCATACAGTAGTTCCAGGAGTTGCTGCCAAGCTCTATCCTGAGTAGAACAAGTTGTCGATTGTTGCTTTACCCTGCATTTTAACCCAAGTGCTAAGAGTCCAGTGGGTGGAGCTATCTGGAGAGGTAATTCTGAGCAGGCTGTTCTCCAAATCAGAGCTCTGTCATCAAGCAATAAAAACTTGTTTTCCCATAGTCTAGTCCCTGTCCAATGTCAGCTTTCAAATGATCCAGGAAAGAAATTTACCTTCTTGTTCCAAGGGACAGAACTGACAGTCGGAATGAAGAGTTGTTTGTGCCACTAGCAAATGTGTATTTGGACCAGTCAGCGCTACTTATTAAGTGTCCCCATCTCTCAATGAGGTATAATAACAACTACTAAGTGAAATACTTGTAAACTGGGTATAATCTCAGCCCTTGGGAGATGGAGAAAAGAAGGGCTGTGAGCTCAAGTACAGCCTTGACATTGTCAATACATTGTAGCTGTAGCAAGATCATCTCAAAAAGGAAAACAAGGGGGCTGGGAAGGTGGCTCAGTGGTAGAGTGCTTTCCTAGCATGAATGAGACCTGAGTTCGATTCCTCAGTACTACATAAACAGAATAAGCTGGAAGGGGGGCAGTGGCTCAAGTGGTAGAGTGCTAAAGAATCTGAGGGAGGGGCTGGGAAGGTGGCTCGGTGGTAGAGTGCTTGCCTCGCATGGATGAGGCCCTGGTTTGATTCCTCAGTATCACATAAGCAGAAAAAAACGAAAGTGGTGCTGTGGCTCAAGTGGTAGAGTGCTAGCCTTGAGCTGAAGAGCTGAGGGACAGCGCCCAGGCCCAGAGTTCAGGCCCCATGACTGACAAAAAAAAAACAACGGAAAACAAAACTGCATATTTGTGTGAATTAATTAAACTAACAGAGAAAGCTGCAGGACTTGGCTAAGAACCATGGCTCAAGATGTAGAGTGCCTACCTAGCAAGTTCAAGCATCAGTACCACCACCACCACCAAAAAAAAAAAAGGATTCTAGCCATGGAGGGTGGAGTGGTAGAGCTCATGTCTGATTTCTGGGTTTAATCCAAAGCAGAGTGGTACATTCACAAATTGATAGTGGAAGGTAAATAGGCTTAATTAGGTAGCCAATGAAGAGAATACCTCGAGGTATTCAGGCAGGAATTTATTTATTTATTTATGTCGGTTGTGAGGCTTGAACTCTGGGCCTGGGCACGGTCCCTCAGCTCTTCAGCTCAAGGCTAGCGCTCTACCACTTGAGCCACAGTGCTAATTCCAGTTTTCTGGTGGCTTATTGGAGATAAGAGTTTCACAGCTTTTTTTTTTGCCTGGGCTGGCTTTGAACCACGATCCTCAGATCTCAGCCTCCTGAGTAGCCAGGATTATAGGCCGGGCTTGAGAAGTTTATTTTATTATGGAACTGCTGCCCCACCATGCGTGGTGGAGAGCACAGGCTGAAAGGGGTGAGCTGAAGTCCATCTGGGTTTAAGGAGGGAAGGGGAGGGAGACACTGGATGTGGATGTTACCTCAGGGAAGGGGGAGCTGACTGCCTCTAGGTGACACAGGTACTGGGCGGGGACTTAGCTAAGAGGAGAGAGGAGTCCGTCTCACCTTCCTGTGGCAGACCTTCCAGATAGATAATAGGTAGGTAGATAGATAGATAGATAGATAGGAGACATATTCCTTTCACACAGGAGTCCAGCAAGTGACAGACATTCACATCCTAGTTTACCTGGCAAGGAAACACAGAAAGGATAAGGCAGCAAAAAAAAAAAAAAAAAAAAAAAGGATATAAAATTCAATCTGGAAGCCAGAGTGCATTTTCTCCTCCTGACGTTTGGTCTTAATATTGTTTCTTTTTCTTTTGTGTCGGTACTGGGACTTGAACTCAGGACCTTGTTCTTGTATTTTTTTATTTTTTGGCTCAAGGCTGGTGCTCTACCATTTCAGCCCCACCTCCACTTCTACCTTTGCTAGTTAATTGGATTTTTTTTTTTTTTTTTTTTTGGTCAGTGATGGGCCTTGGACTCTGGGCCAGAGAGCTGTCCCTGAGCTCTTCAGCTCAAGGCTAGCACTCTACCACTTGAGCTACAGCTCCACTTCCGGTTTTCTGGTGGTTTATTGAAGATAAAGAATTTCATGGAGTTTCCTGCCCAGGCTGGCTTTGAACCGTGATCCTCAGATCTCAGCCTCCTGAGTAGCTAGGATTACAGGAGTGAGCCACCGGCGCCTGGATTAGTTAATTGGATTTTAACTGCCCTAACTTTGAACAGAATTTCCTTCTCCCAGGTTGGCTTTGAATCTGGATTCTCAGATCAGAGTCTCCTGAGTAGCTAGGATTACTGAGCTACCTGGCTAATATTCACCCTGCACTGCTTGAGGGGACACTAGAGTTCTTCCCAGTTGACATGCTAAGGTAGGAAAGAGTTGGGGCCTTGGGAAATCACTCCCCTTCTCAGATACTCCCCTTCCAGGTCAAACATTAGGCTCAGTGTTTCTCCCCAACCTAGGTACAGAAGATTGGGAGGCACTGTCTCTTTCCCACCCCCTAAACTTTACCCACCTCCCCCCATCACCACCACCTTTCCATCAACCCTCCCTTCCCTCCCCACCTCCTGATGGGCCTTCTGTTGCAGACATCCTGGAACCTTTACAAAGATTCTTTGTAAGGTGTTTATTCAAGGTAGAGTATATAAGAATTGGGGCCTGGCTGTACTCAACCCCATGAGCACCCCAGCCCTGTTTACAGAAAGACTGTGAGAGCCAAGACATAGACCAGGATGGATGACTCTGTTGGTGGGGAGGGGAAGGGAAAAGCAGGCAGGACTAAAAATGTCGCCCAAGTCCCCAGCCCTGTGCCTCCAATCCCGGTGTCTGGGCTGTTTACTTGACAGGGTGAGAGATGTTTGCACAGGGCAGGAGTCGTCTGGCTAGACATCCGAGGGAATGCCAGTCAAGCTCAGACTTCTGTGCTGTCCCAGGCCTGCTCCATTCCTGGGGCGCTCCTCTGATCTTCCAGAGTGAATGTGGACAATTTGGGGAAATTTACAGAAAATTTGTTTTGTTTGGGGTTTTTTTTTGTTTTGTTGGGGTTTTTTTGTTGTTTGTTTGTTTGTTTTTTAGTTTCTTCCCATTTAATTAATACCTAAACAACAAATAAAAAGAAATGTCAAGCCAGAGGCTGGTGGGTCATGCTGAAGAGTTGAAGTAACTCCATTTTGAGGCAGCAGCCATCCTGTCATTTATGTTAAAGTATGAGTGACCCAGAGCAAACATAAATTCCAGGAACTGACCTGTCTGTGTTGAAGTTAACCAGAGCTCACATAAATCCCAAGAACAGAGTTATCTGTGGCCACAAACTTCCCTCACTTCACAGATAACCCCTACTGCCCTTTATTGCCCTGGCCCAAATGGTCTGATAACCCTCTATAACCCCTTATCGCCCTAGAATGTCCTGTTAACACATCTGGTTGCTGTAACTTTGTGGTTTTTGCCTTTATAAGCCCTGTGAAACTTCAGCTCGGGGCCTTCCTCCTAAGCTCCGCTGTGTCGGTGTGTAGGACACAAGGCCCAAGCTGCAGCCTGCCTGAATAAAGCCTTGCTTTTGCATTTCGGAACATCTGTTTCTCGTGGTCTTCTTGGTGGGGGTCCTGCGACGGGGGCACAACAATGTCTGTAATCCTAGCTACTCAGGAGGCTGAGATCTGAGGTTCAAAGCCAGCCTGGGCAGAAAAGTCCCCATGAGACTCTCATCTCCAATTAACCACTAAAAACCAGAAGTGGAGCTGTGGCTCAAAGTGGTAGAGCACTAGCCCTAAGCAAAAGAGCTCAGGGACAGCACCCAGGCCCTGAGTTCAAGCCACACGACTGCCAAAAAGAAAGAAAGAAAAAAAAGAAATGTCAAGGGTGTTTCCCCACTTTTATGTTGCAAGGGGATGAAAAATAAATAGTGACAGGGTTGGAGGTGTGGCTCAGAGCACTGGCATTGGTCTAGGGTTCCTGAGGACCTGAGATTCATCCCCAGCACTGAGGAGGGGGTAGGGGAAAGGAATATAGCAGGGGATAGGGGAAGGAAACACCAGTGGCTCATGCCTGTCATACTAGCTACTCAGGAGGCTGAGATCAGAGGACCACAGTTCCAAGCCAACCTAGGTAGAAAATGTCAGATTGCTGGAGAAGTAGGCAACTGGGAAAAATGTCAGGCCATGAGAGGAAAAGGGGCTGCTGCCGCAAAAGACCATATCCCTACCAAAAACACCATCTGAGTCAACCATTCCAGTGCACTGGCCTAAGTTAACCACTCAAACTGGAAAAACAAGCTATGTGCTACCTAAGTCCTCCTTCACTACAAGTTCTGCTTTCACCCTGCCTATAAAAGCTCTGCTACAACTACACTCAGTGTGATCTCTCTGATCCCGATCAGGGAGTTTGCCAGAGAGCTTACCCCAATAAGCTTTCCTGTCAATCTTTTATTCCTCTCTGCATGGTCCTTTTCTCACCTAAAACCTTACACTTTTTATCTCCAATTAATTAGCAAAAACCAGAAATGGAGATGTGGCTCAAGTAGTACAATACCAGCTAAGGAGAATGCTCTACTCCTGAATTCAGTACTGGCACAAAAAAAAAAAAAAAGAAAGAAAAGAAAAGAAAAGGAGGAAGAGGGAATAAAGGAGAGTGTTAGAAGGGGTGGGGTTGATGAGAATACACTTTATGGAAATGTCACAATGACATACTCTCCCGCCTTGTACAACTAATGTATGCTAATAAGATATTAGTAATAAATAACAAAATGGTGAAGGAGGTTGAGACTGAGGTTCAGTCTCAAGTGGGACAGCACTTGCCGAGTATTTACAAGGCCCCTGGGGAGGAAATGTGATGGCTGGGGTGTACAAAGCACCTTACAGTTTTTAAAATTATCCTGCTTTGCTTGTTTATTTTGAGGGGGAAGGAATGTTGTTCATCTTCTTGTTTCTGTCTTACTATGTAGACACAATGTAGATAACCTCCCACCTTTGCCTCTTAAATGCTGGGATTACAGGTGTGTGTGAACTGCTCAAAACCATCTTCCTTATCGTAGAGATAGTGATGCTGTCTAGCATTCAGGTTCCTTTCTCTGCCAATTAAAGTATTAACAGGTAGGGAAGTGTTTAAAGCAGACAGAGCCAGTTTACCTGAAAGCAAAAAGTAGGGTGCAGACTTTCCAGACAGAAAGGGGCTCAGGCATGGGAATCTGATGGCTTTTATAGCCTGAGGCTCCTCTGGGATCTCCTTACTCACGCTTTGCACTGATTGCTTCATGGTTGTGTATGCACCTCCCCAGATCCTTTTATTGGCAGAGTGAGAACCCAGGGCATTATGGGAAGAAGTGCCATGATAGGCCACAGGTTGTCTGCCACATATTAATGTCTACTATCCCTTTCTATACCTATCTAAACCTACCTAACCCAGGAGGCCGAACGCTCCTTCAGTAGGAGTTGAGACAGACCTCAGGTAACTTGCACAAAACCACACACACACACACACACACACACACTTTAGATTTATGTTCTTTCCACTCTGTCATCTTCCCCATTTGACTATAAAGTGGAGGCAAGCAGGTAAATAATGATAGAGAGCAAGAAAAAGATGGGAAAACAGATCAGTTAAAACTTCACTGACCCCTTAGATGAAAAAAAAAATAGCAGGAGCAAAGCCATACATCAATCATAAATGCATCAATACACTAAACAAATTCCTAAATCAGGATTATCAAGCACAAGGAGAGGGTAGATTTTTTTTTTTTTTTTTTGGATATAGGGCTTGAACTCTAGGCCTGGGCGCTGTCCCTCAGCTCTTCAACTCAAGGCTAGTGCTCTTGAGTTGAGCACCTTGAGCCACAGCACCATTTCCAGTTTTTTCTGCATATGTGGTGCTAAGAACCGAACCCAGGGTCTCATGCATGCAAGGCAAGCACTGTACCACTGAGCCAACTTCCCAGACCAGAAAGGTAGAAGTTGAGACTCAGAACTCAGGGACAAGAGGGAGATCTTGCCCTTTTGTCTCTGTCATGTAGAAATCCTGAAGAGGAAGGAATGGCTCTTCTAGTGTTAGCAGACCTGAACTATTGATTGCCAAAGGCTTTGAGGCCAACAGACTTAGAGGCTTATAGCTCCATTCCTGAAATAGAGGAGGTTATGGCTTCAGGCTCTATAGACCAGAGGTTAATGCCTATAGGTGCTCAGGTTGAAAGCTTATTGATTGCCTGTTGGTTCTTAGTGGGATCTGTAAGAACCAGCTTGGGTAGTGGAATGTCACCTTTTTCAAGATTTGACAGCTCCTTAGAACTCTTCCAGTAACTAGGGGCCCACAGTCTCTCATCTTTGACTTTTCACAGCCTTCCATGATCATCATGGCCTTGTGCCTCCTCTTGCTTCCTCCTGCCAACCTTCAGATCAGGACAATGCCTCTGCTTCCTGGAGCTCTAGATCCCATTACTTTCTGAAACACTTCAGCTCCCTACTCACTGTGACAGCTGCTGCCTCCACTAACAACACTGTCTCCTCTTCCCAAGTAGGCAAGGAAAGACCACTTGGGAGAAGTCTTTTATCAGGCCTAATATTGCAATGCCAAGGGACAGCACAAGAAGGCATCTCCCAGATGACTTGAGTGAAAAGTGAGTTGCAGAGCCTGCTTGGGTAGCCAGGAAAGGATTCTGGCTAGTGTAGTTTGCACCAATCACAGCCTTTCATGCAAAAAAGGATTGTTTGGACCAATCACAAATCTCCCACTGGGCAGCCTCTGGACTGTGGCCTGGCTGTTTCACTCAGATTTGTGATGGCAGAAAGACAAGCACCAGGGCTGGGAAGGTGGCTCAGTGGTAGAGCGCTTGCCTTGTATGCGTGAGGCCCTGAGTTTGATTCCCTAGCACCACGTAAGAAAAAAGAAAAAAGCCGGAAATGGCACTGTGGCTCAAGCAGTAGAGCAGAGCGCTAGCCTTGAGCTGCAGAGCTGAGGGACAGCACCCAGGCCACATGACCAGACCAAAAAAAACCCAACCAGGTTATTTGAAATAGTCATAGCTGGAATATTGCCTTCTGGACCTGGAGTTGTGCTTCAGCAGCAAGTTGCTATGTTTGTAAGGCATCCATGAGTATTTATGGCAGTTAGGTTATTGTAAGGGCAGTCCAGCTAACTGCCAAAGAAAGGCTGCTTGGATGTCAGTCCTCCAAGCCAGGTACCAGGAAGGGCTTAATAACTATTAATTATGGAATCAAATTGCCCAGCCATTGATATCTTTTTTTTTTTTTTTTTTTTTTTTGTCGGTCGTGGGGCTTGAACTCTGGGCCTGGGCGCTGTCCCTCAGCTCTTCAGCTCAAGGCGAGCGCTCTACCACTTGAGCTACAGTGCCACTTCCAGTTTTCTGGTGGTTTATTGGAGATAGAAGTCTCACGGTCTCTCCTGCCCGGGCTGGCTTTGAACCGTGATCCTCAGATCTCAGCCTCCTGAGTAGCTAGAATTACAGGCGTGAGCCACCAGCGCCCGGCTCCCAGCCATTGATATCTTAGTTAAAGGAAGAACAAAGATTAAAAAGGATATTTACAATCAAGGCCCAGGCCCATTATTAACGGTAACAGTGCTTTTTTTTTTTTTTTTAAGTCAGTCATGGGGCTTGAACTCTGAGCCTGGGCACTGTCTCTGAGCTCTTCAGCTTAAAGCTAGCACTCTACCACTTGAGCCACAGCCCCACTTCCAGTTTTCTGGTGGTTTATTGGAGATATGAGTCTCGGACTTTCCTACCCGGTCTGGCTTTGAACTGCAATCCTCAGATCTCAGCCTCCCAAGTAGCTAAGATTACAGGTATGAGCTACTGGCAGCGCCCAGCACTAACAGTGCTTTAAGAGTACTTAACTTCTGGCCAAATACTCCTGGGAGAGTTGGGTTGTCTTATTTATTTTCCACTTTTGAACCAAACTGATGTTCAGGTTATAAACCTGGTGATCACACACAGTGATCATCTGGGTGTGTCCTTCCATCCTTCCTAGAAGTGAGTTACACTGTGGAGAGGGGCACATGTATGTGGGGTCTCACCTGTAATTGGACTGCCAATGGTCCCAGCCAAATGAAGCCAAGTAGGACTTCATTTCCTCCTCCCTTTGGGTCACCTTTCTGCAGTACAGCCACTGAGCCTCCTCTTCTCTATGCTTAAAATGTAAAGACAGGGGGGATGGGAAGGTGGCTCAGGGGTAGAGTGCTTGCCTTGCATGCATGAGGCCCTGGGTTTGATTCCTCAGCTCCACATAAGCAAAAAGAAAAAAAAGCCGGAAGTGGTGCTGTGGCTCAAGTGGTAGAACGCTAGCCTTGAGCTGAAGAGCTGAGGGACAGCGTCCAGGCCCAGAGTTCAGGCCCACAACTAAAGACAGAAGAAATGGCAGCCTGATCTGGTATTCTGTCATTAAAAATGAGCAATGAGATGAGTAAGCAAGTGAGATGTTTCTGTAGTTGTGTACCTATATCCTCAAAAGACTGAAAAAGTGTCCTTAGCCAGCTGCTGGTGGCTCACACCTGTAATCCTAGCTACTCAGGAGGCTGAGATCTGAGGTCACAGTTCAAAGCCAGCTAGACAGAAAAGTCTTTGAGACTTTTTTTTTGTTGTTGTTGTTGGTCGTGGGGCTTGAAATCTGGGCCTGGGCGCTGTCCCTCAGCTCTTCAGCTCAAGGCGAGCGCTCTACCACTTGAGCTACAGCGCCACTTCCGGTTTTCTGGTGGTTTATTGGAGATAGGAGTCTCATGGTCTTTCTTGCCCGGGCTGGCTTTGAACCGCGATCCTCAGATCTCAGCCTCCTGAGTAGCTAGGATTACAGGCGTGAGCCACCAGCGCCCGGCAGTCTTTGAGACTTTTATCTCCAATTAACCACCAAAAAGCTAGACATGAAGGAGCAATTCAAGTGAGAGAGCATCAGCCCTGAGGGAAAAAAAAAAATCAAGTGTGACGGTGAAGCCCTGAGTTCAAGCCCCAGTGCCAGTGTGCATGTGTGCATGCATGCGCACACACACAGATGCACACAGACACAGCTTATGTGTGTTCATATCCCTGGTGTCATAACAAACACTAATTCTCCCTATGAGGTTGATCATCAAGTAGCTTACACAGAGAGAACCCCAAGGAACTCAAGAAGCAAAAGTCACTAGATTCATGAGGTCCCCAGTGCACCCCACAAGGGACTGTGGGTGACACAAGTCAAGGACACCTCTCTTCAGTAATAGCTCTGCCTTCTTTTGGAACATGAAGTAAAAGTTGAGAGATCTCAGTTGCTGGGTTACCTTTCGAGAGCTCATGTTTACTTGGGCAGCCTGCCAGTCACTAAACACCATATCTCTTTGTAATTGTAAACTATTTTGTCTTATGATTTTTTTTCAACAATTCTACCTTGAGTTCTTTCAAAACTCTTGGTAGAAGTCACCTGACTATGTAATTCAGCATCATCAACACCATGTCCTATAGTCATTGGTGCTTGTGGGATCAGTAATCTCATTACTTAGAATCCTTTTTTTTTTTTTGGCCAGTCATGGGGCCTGGGCACTGTCCCTCAGTTTTTCAGCTCACGACTAGCGCTCTACCACTTGAGCCACAGTGCTACTTCCGGCTTTTTCTGCTTATGTTGTGCTGAGGAATCGAACCCAGGGTCTCATGCATGCAAGGCAAGCACTCTAATAATGAGCCACCTTCCTAGTCCCATTAGAATCCATCTTTAAGAAATAGAAATGCCAGGCTGAGAATGTGGCTTAGTGATTCAATTCATGCCTGTAATCCTAGCTACTCAGGAGGCCAAGATCTGAGGATCACAGTTCAAAGCCAGTCCGGGTAGGAAAGTCTGTGAGACTCATATCTCCAATAAACCACTAGAAAACCAGAAGTGGCACTGTGGCTCAAATGGTAGAGCACTAGCTTTTTTTTTTATTTTTATTTTTTGTGAACATACTGTACAGAGGGGTTACAATTACATGGGCAAGATAATGAGTACATTTCTTTTTTTTAATTTTTTTAATTTTTATTTATTTTTTGTCGGTCGTGGGGCTTGAACTCTGGGCCTGGGCATTGTCCCTAAGCTCTTCAGCTCAAGGCGAGCGCTCTACCACTTGAGCTACAGCGCCACTTCCGGTTTTCTGGTGGTTTATTGGAGATAGGAGTCTCACGGTCTTTCTTGCCTGGGCTGGCTTTGCACTGCGATCCTCAGATCTCAGCCTCCTGAGTAGCTAGGATTACAGGTGTGAGCCACCAGCGCCCGGCCATGAGTACATTTCTTATCAAGCATTGCAGCCTCCTCCTTTGTTTACCCTTAGAGCACTAGCTTTGAGCTGAAGAGCACAGGGACAGTGCCCAAGCCCAGAGTTCAACCCCACGACTGACTGACTAAATAAATAAATAAATAAATAAATAAATAATAAAAATAAAAAGTTAATGGAAAGCACCCAGGTACACACACGCACACATGTGCACATGCGCACGTGCACACACACACACACACACACACACACACACACACGTGCACACACACATAGAGCCCAGCCACTTACAAACTGTAGGGTTTCATAGGGGAGGACAACAAGTGGGCTACTGGAAGGGCCTAAAGGAGGGGGCTGACTGCCCAGGTGATGGAAAGGGGGAAGGGGGAAAGGGTTCTGCCCTAGGGGAGGGACTGCTGGGGAGGGTGGGGTATCTAAAGATGTATCTTGTGGTTGATTGGGGCACAGGATGTTATTTGTGGTTGGGCTAGGTGTTAGTCTGACTAAGTGACAGCCTAAGGGGGTGATGAGGTGAGGATTTGTGTGTATGTGCTTTGAGCTGATGCCAAGCAAAGTTCTGTGGCTAAGCAAACAATGGAGGACATCAGGAAGAGAAGTAGCTACAACACAGTCAACTTCCTGGGTTTTAAACAATGTGTATATAATATGTTATATATAGTTATATTTCTGTATATTATAATGTGAATATAATATATATTAAGCAATGTTACATATACACATATATGTATGAAAACATACAGGAAAAGGATGAATTAAAGCCATTGTGTTACAATGGAAAGATAACAGTGATTATTTTTCTCCATTTTGCAAATTTCCTTTAATGATACTGTAATTGCTTTACAGTTTTAGAAGGTTTTTTGTTCTTTTTTAAAAAATAAATTATCTCTCTAAACCTGAAGCTAATGAACCATTTCCATAATCTTAGCTATTCAGGAGTCTGAGATCTAAGGATCGCAGTTTGAAGCCAACCTGTGTAGGAAAGTCTGGTGAGGTTCTTTTCTCCAAAAACCTACAAGTGGAGCTGTGGCTGGAATGGTAGAGCACTAACTTCTAGCAGCAAAAACTAAGGGACAGCTCCAGGCCCTGAGTTCAAGCCCCAAGATGACACAAGCACGTATACACACACACACACACGTACACACGTTCTGTCTCCACATACTAGAAGTCATTCAGCCAAGACACACACACACACACACACACACACATTCTCTCTCCACATACTAGAAGTCATTCAGCCAAGATACTCCTCCACCAACCTCTTTTGCAATGTACAAATAGTCACAACCTTACTCAAGGTTGTAGCCTTATTCCTGCTTTACCCCTTAAGGTAAAAGTGATCATTGTTGTTGGTTGGGAAAGCACCTTGAAGGCAAAAGCATCTGTGATTATTCTGAAAACTCCTCTTGATCTTCCATAATAGCAATATTCCAGATGAGCAAGGCTCAAAATCTTATAAACAAGCCTGTTTGTGAAAGAATGTCCTTTGTTCAAGGGCCAGGTATTGGAAATACCACCCACTCAGTTGGCATAGCTCACTAGGTCAGCTTTGTGAAACCAGACACCCTGACTTCACTGTGATCTTCCTCTGTCTACACCCTGGCTACAGCTCCTTGGCCATAGACATACAATTACTAAAGATTATTATTGCTTGATAATAACTGTAATTATGACAAAGACTGCCCAAAACTAGGAGGGAAGAGAAATCTAATTGTCCTATGAATACGTTTGCATCAGGAAAAAAGCCTGAATACACACACACACACACACACACACACACACACACTCCTGTCTGTCCCCTCATTAACTGGGAACATACAAGCCTTACACAGATCATGACGCTGAAAACTTGACAGAAGGGGGTTCAGGAACCGAGATGCAAAGTCCTCCTGCGTTCCTAGAGAGAACCCGGAAGCACAGCGCGGGTCCCGGAAGACGGAGAGCTGACGTACTTCCGGCCTTTGTGACTCATTGTGTCTGTATCGAGGCGTCCGGAGGGCCTAGGTCCGTGTGTGGTGCCCGGTGCCCGGCCTGAGCCCCCGCACTCAGCTCCCCATTCTCGCCCGGCGCCCTCTGGCCGCTCTCGGGGCACACGGTGAGATTTGGGCCGGCCTCTGGGGAGGGCGGGCGGGCCGCAGGGTTGTGTGCGTGAGGGCGGGCCCCGCAGCTGCGGCCCGGGGGACCTCTGCGGGCGACCCCGGCCGAGTGCAAAGGGACCCCCGGCTCCCCTGCCGGCCCGGCCCGCCGCGAGGAGCGAGGTCGCCCAGGAAGACGCCCCGGATCCGGCGGGGAGGAGCGAGGGGGCCCGGGGTGCTCCGAGCCCCGTGGAGAAATCGGGGTGCGGGCCCCTTCCAGACCCAAAGCCCGCGATGTCGTCATCGGGCCCCAGGCAGGCCCGTGATGTCATCGTCGTCGTTTGACGTTTGTGAGAACGGGGTCGCCTGCGGACTGACCCCTGTCTCGATTTTTATTTTTTATCTATTTTTATCTTTTGCTGTCCCGTTGTCGCCATTTGCTTTTGATCCCGGTGAGGTTTGGGGGTTTTGTGTTTGTTTTTCTTTCTCGTGTTTTGTTTTATTTGTAAATGGGCTTACTTTTTTTTTTTCTGGATCCTTGAGGAACTTGAGATGGAAAATGCGTCTTGATTTTGGGATGCATACATTTTCCCTCCATTCCCCACTAAGCGGTGATTGAAAATAATTTTGAAGCTAGGTCATGGGTGGATTGAGATCCACTATAGGGATTATAGACACCCACTTTTCTTTTAGTTTCGTGAAAGGTTTTGAAAGCCATTTTTTCTCTCTTTTTTAATCTCTTTTAAATGAGCTGTCTGGGCAAGTACATGGATTTTTCTGTCCACTATGCTTGGAGTGGAGTGAGGAGTAAAGGGAATTTGTGAAACTTGCACTGGACCGTGAAACTTGCACTGGACCAATAGGAGACTTAGTGACCTTGAATAAGACATATTTACCAACTGTCAGTTTCATAATATACATAATATACATATTTTATATATATACATACGTATATCAGCTATTTAAAAAAAATCTCTCCCAATTTTGAAATGCTTGGATATGGTCAATGCAATTGGGAGGAAGAAAACAAATCTACAGTTTGGCCTAACACTCCCCCTTCCCTCCCTGCCCTTTCCTGCTATGCTTTCAGTACACAAAAAGACACTTGTCATTACAGAGAGTGGCTGTTCCATGGCCCAGGACCAAAGAAAGCATTTATTGTACCCGCTAGTGTTAGGCGCATTGGTGGTGTTCAATAAATACTTATTGAATTGTGGAGAATTCATTTTAACCACATCATGAAAGCCCTATTAACTGTATACATGCCCAAATGTAGAGAGATAGCTTTATAATTTATTACATAGTGAACCATAATGAAGATTTGCTGTGGGATGTTTCTCCGATATGAATTACAAGGCAGGATTCTTGTTTATTATTTCAGGCAGTTTTCACCCATCTTAAAATAGAAACTGGGAAGCCTCCCTCTTTAGGAGAGCTAAGTAGCTAAAGTTACCTTTGTTTGTGTGTGTGCCAGTCCAGAGGCTTGAAATCAGGGCCTGGGTACTCAGGCCTGAGCCTTTTGTTCAAGCACTCTACCACTTGAGTTCCACTTCTGGCTTTTTGGTGCTTAATTGGAGATAAGAGTCTCATGGGCTTTCCTGTCTGGGCTGTCACTGAACCTTCATCTTCAGATCTCAGCCTTCTGAGTAGCTAGGGTTAAGGCTAAAACTTTTAGTGTGTTTTATATTGCATCTAATTACAAGGAGTCTAATATGCTGAATCTTTCCATTCTGTGGTAATGTCAGTATTCTCTGGGTAACTAGGTGTGTGTGTGTGTGTGTGTGTGTGTGTGTGTGTGTGTGTGTGTGTGTGTGTGTGTGTGTGTGTGTGTGTGTGTGTGTGTGTGTGTGTGTGTGTGTGTGTGTGTGTGTCTGGGTAACTAGGTGTGTGTGTGTGTGTGTGTGTGTTTCTAAGGGTAGAACTCAGAGCCTTCCTTCCCTTTGCTAGATGGACTCCACCACTTGAGTCACATCTCCAGTACTTTTTGCTGTAGGGTGTTTGTTTTTGTGAGCCAGTACTCTTAACTCTGGGCCTCTCCTTCTCCTCCATAGCTATTGACTCAAAGCTGGTGCACTACCATCTCCAACTGTTTGCTGGTTAATTGAAGTTAAGTTTCCTGGATTTGTTTGTGGAGGCTGGCTTCCAACTTGGTCCCTCAGATCTCAGCCTCTGAGTAGCTAGCTAGGTGTGAGCCTACCAGCACCCAACTCTTCTGCTTTAATTATTTTTAGTAGAGTCTCAAATTTTTTGCCCCAACTTTCCTGCACTGCAGTTTCACTTTTCCTGCCCAGGCTGGTTTGAATCATGATTCTCAGATCTCAGGATTGCAGGCGTGAGCCACTGGCGCCTGGTTTGGCTGTCTTTCAAGGGTAGCTTTTTTTTTTGGGGTCGGTCATGGGGCTTGAACTCTGGGCTTGGGTGCTGTCCCTGCACTCTTCAGCTCAAGGCCAGTGCTTTACTGCTTGAGCCACAGCACCACTTCCAGTTTTCTAGTGGTTTATTGGAGATAAGAGTCTCAAGGAATTTCTTGCCCCAGCTGGCTTTGAACTGCAATCCTCAGATCTCAGCCTCCTGAGTAGCTAGTATTACAGGTGTGAGCCACCGGTGCCCGGCTTTTTTTTTTTTTTTTAAATATTTTGAAACATATCCCTGAGGCTGGGTATCAGTGGCTCATGCCTATAATCCTAGCTACTCTGGAGGCTCAGATCTGAGATTAGTGGTTCAAAACCAGCCCAGACTGGAAAGTCTGTAAGACTTTTTTTTGGGTCTGGTTGTGGGGCCTGAACTCTGGGCCTGGGCGCTGTCCCTCAGCTCTTCAGCTCAAGGCTAGCACTCTACCACGTGAGCCACAGCGCCACTTCTGGCTTTTTTCTTTTTGCTTATGTGGTGCTGAGGAATTGAACCCAGGGCCTCAGGCATGCAAGGCAAGCGCTCTACCACTGAGCCACCTTCCCAGCCCATCTGTAAGACTCTTTATCTCTAATTAAACACCAAAATGCTAGAAGTGGAACTGTGGCTCAAGTGGTAGAACACTAGAATTGAATGAAAAAGCTCAGGATAGCACGTAAGCCCTGAGTTCAAGCCCCAGGACTTGCACAAAAGAAAAGGAGAAAATATCTCTGTTAAAAAGTGGGAGTGTTGGGACAGTTTATTTATTTCAACTTCAGAACTATGCATTGTTTGAGAAAACAGTCTTTGAAATAAACTAAGCTTGCAACTCCAAGGCTTATTTTCCTTTGGTCCAAAAGTAGTTTATTTTTATCTTTGATTGCTTATCTAAAGTAGTTGGTATGTCAGAATGGTTTTCATCCCAGAAGGATCCCCAAGGTAGTTTTTACTCCACCCCTTCCTCACCCACTTTTGACTAATGAGGACACTGAATGCCAGAGAAATTAAATAACTAAGAGTGACTACTTGTGGGAGACTAGAATGCAGTTACTCCAGCCATGCTGTTTTCACTGTCACAGCATTTCTCCAGTTAAGCAGCCTCAACATTGGAAGGTACAGTTATATTTCTTTTTTTTTTTTTTCTTTTTCTTTTCTTTTCTTTTTTTGTCAGTTGTGGGACTTGAACTTTGGGCCTGGGTGCTATCCCTGAGCTCTTCAGCTTAAGGAGAGCACTCAACCTCTTGAGCCACAGAGCCACTTCCAATTTTCTGGTGGTTAATTGGAGATAAGAGACTCCTGGACTTTCCTGCCTAGGCTAGCTTTTAACTGCAATCCTCAGATCTCAGCCTCTTGAGTAGCTAGGATTACAGGCATGAGCCACTGGCACTTGGCTTTAGTTATATTTCTTAAGTTATTTAAAAAAGTTCAATTATTCTCCAGAGGCTACTAGACACCAGACACACTTTTTTTTTTTTTTTTGGCCAGTGCTTGGGCTTGAACTCAGGGCCTGAGCACTGTCCCTGAGCTCTTTTGCTCAAGGCTAGTGGTCTGCCACTTGAGCCATAGTTTTATTACTGGCTTTTTTGGGTGGTTAGTTGAAGATAAATGTCTCACAAACTTCTGTTCAGGCTGGTTTGGAACTGCAGCCTCAGATCTCCACTTCTTAAGTAGATAGGAAGACAGGCATTAGCCGCCAGTGCCTGGCTGCGAGACATTTTTAAATGCTTTGTATATATTAAAGTAATTCCACAACTTCATGGGGTAGATACCCATTGCCCAGGTGAGGAAAATGATGTATACAAAAAGTTATTTTCCCCAAGCCATCAATAGTAAGTGGTAGAAACTTCCAAGTAGCCTGTTGAATAAATTTGAGGGCGAAAGTGAATGCAGAATGAATGAACAAAATAACATTGTAAATGCAACCAATAATTTTTTAAAGTAATATTTGTCAGATATTGCTAAGTTTGTCTACAAAGTAGAAAGAAATGTATCATCACCTGAGCATCTAGTCCCAGCCTAGCAAATGCAAGGCCCTGAATTCAAACCCACTGATCACCAAAAGAGTGAAGAAGTAGAAAGATACATAATGTAGATAATAGTGTGGTTGAGAAGCAAGGGAAAAAAAAAGATCACACAGCAAACACCTGAAGAATCAGAGATGTTTAGTAGTGGAGATCAGATCAGTCAGGATAAAACCCAGCCCTTCTGCTATGGGTTGTGCCCCAGAGTAGAAGATCATGAGAGAAAATGAGCTGGCTCAGTTGGAGCAAAAAAGTGCCCATGCTCTGTCCCTTTGGTCTTCCTCCCCAGTGCCTTCTTGTGCTACTCCCAACAAAAGTAGAGATCTCCAGCTGCCACACCCTTCTGTTCTGTTATGCTATTTGAAGCTCCCACCTAGTTTTTGCTACAGACGGCCACATTCAGGTCTCCTGCTTTGTTGTGTCCCATAGAACAGTGGATGATAGATGAGTGATTATTTTTTGTAGTCATCTACATTGACCTTCATTTCAAAAAATGTATGCCCAGAAGCCCTTCTCCACCTTACATGCATAATGCTTAAAGAAGTTGCATAGAGAGTTCACAGTTAATTTCAAATTCTTGCCCTACCAGACACTTGCTTTGTGACCTTGAATACTATGTTAGTAAACCTGTTCTATCATAAAGTGAGATGATGGCTGAGTACTAGTGGCTTACACCTGTAATCCTAGCTACTCAGGAGGCTGAGATCTAAGGATCGTGGTTCAAAGCCAACCTAAGTAGAAAGTCTGTGACTTACCTCTATTAAACTACCCAAAATCCAGACATGAAGCTGTGGCTCAAGTGCTAGAGCTCTAGTCTTGAGCCAAAGATGCTCAGGGGCAGCACCTAGGCCCTGAGTTCAAGCCCCAGGACTGGTACCAAAAAAATACATAAATAAATAAAGTGAGATGATAATTGTAACTTGTGCCTAATATTGTGTGACCAAGTGAGTGTTCCTTGTTGCTTTTTTTTTTTCTTTTGAACTCTGGGCCTGGGCACTGTCCCTAAGCTCCTTTTGCTCAAGGCTACATTCTACCACTGGAGCTACAGCTCTACTTCTGGCTTTTTCTGTGATTAATTGGAGATAATTGTCTCATACTTTCCTGCCCAGGCTGGCATCAAACCGGGATCCTCATATCAGCCTCCTGAGTAGCTAGGATTACATGCATGAGCCACTGGTGCCCAGCTTGAGGTGTTCCATATTGCACAATGCATACACATATACACTTCACACTCAGCACTTAGTTAATTGGCTCTTAACCTGCAAGTTTTTGTTGTTGTTTTTGTTTTTTTTGGGTCCAGTTGTGAGGTCTGAACTCTGGGCCTGGGCGCTGTCCCTCAGCTCTTCAGCTCAAGGCTAGCACTCTACCACTTGAGCCACAGCACCACTTCCGGCTTTTTTCTTTTTGCTTATGTGGTGCTGAGGAATCAAACCCAGGGCCTCACACATGCAAGGCAAGCGCTCTACCACTGAGCCACCTTCCCAGCTCCAACCTGCAAGTTTTTGAGCAGCAAGCATTGATGGGCAAATGGCATCTTGGCTTAGAAGAATGAATAGGACTTAAAAAGGCAGAAAGGGCTGGGGAGAAAATCTCAGGATATGAGACCCCTGTATCTGAGGCTGGGCGGCAGCAGGAGGGTTCATGGAATGGGGTAGAGGACAAAATGCAACCTAAGAGGAAATGAGGATCACAGTTCAAAGTCAGCCAAGGGAAGGAAGGTCTGTAATATATTCTTACCTGCAATTAACCACCAAAAAAAAAAAAAAATTGAGCTGTGGTTCAGACAGTGTGAGCAAAGAATTCTCCCTGGTGCTTAAGACTGTGTTTAAGAAAAGAGGAGTCCATGGGGCTGGGAAGGTGGCTCAGCGGTAGAGTGCTTGCCTTGCATGCCTGAGGCCCTGGGTTCGATTCCTTAGCACCACATAAGCAAAAAGAAAAAAGCCAGGAGTGGCGCTGTGGCTCCAGTGGTAGAGCGCTAGCCTTGAGCTGAAGAGCTGAGGGACAGCGCCCAGGCCCAGAGTTCAGGCCCCACAACCGGACCCCCCCCCCCCAAAAAAAAAAAAAAGAAAAGAAAAAAAGAAAAGAGGAGTCCAAAGGTGAAGTGTTGGGCAGAAAACAGTTAAGGTACTAGTAGGATATCTATTTGTTTTTGTGCTGATACTGGGGTTTGAACTCAGGACCTTGTGCTGTCACTTGGCTTTTTCTTTTCTTTTTTTTTTGCCAGTCATGGTGCCTGAACTCTGGGTCTGGGTGCTGTCCCTCAGCTCTTCAGCTCAAGGCTAGCGCTCTACCACTGGAGCCACAGCGCCACTTCCAGCTTTTTCTGTTTATGTGGTGCTGAGGAATCGAACCCAGGGTCTCATGCTTGCAAGGCATGCACTCTACTGCTGAGCCACCTTCCCAGCCTTCACTTGGCTTTTTCATTCAAGGCTGATGGCTCTGCCACTTGAGCCACATCTCTCCAGCTTTTTCCTGGTTAGTGGGAGATAAAGAGTCTCATTAACTTTTCTGTCCTGGCTAGCTTGGAACTGACCCTCAGATTTCAGCCTCTTTAGTAATTAATTATGACTACAGGTGTGAGCCACCAGCACCTACCGTAGTAAAATACCTCCAGTATCTACTCATTGCCTATCATGCTTATTATCACAGTAAGGGGGGGGGGCGGGGTTGTGGAGCAGGTATCTTTAATCAAGAGAGATTTATGCAGCTGGAAAATCGAATACAAATTTGCTGGCTACAGTTGATATGGTTGAAGACTGCTCACAGAAAAGGAGTTAAGGACTAGATTATAGTGGAAATCTGGAGGGTCACCACCACCAAGAAAAATGATGACGGTAAATAAGAAGAGTAGAGTGTATTGTGAAGGTGGAAACTCTTGGACTTCGGAATTAGTAAATAACAGGGACTCACTGGCACTAATTAAGGAGCAGGAAACAACTGGAAGCATACTTTAGCAATACTAAGCAGCCTCGGTATGTTGTGTGTGTTCAGACAGGCAGAAATCAGGCCTGAACTGAAGCCACAGAATGCAAATCTGAACAAGGGAAGACCAAACATCCATACCTGTTAGAGCAACTGTACAAAGTATTCTGTTCTAACCAATATTTTGCATAATAAAAGAACTTGAAGTTGTGCTACTTTAAAGATAATGTTTTATTAAATGTACATGATTTCCATTTGAACTGTTCAATTAGTGAGAGCTACGTGTATAAGCGGTTTGCTCCTTTAAAACTCTGAACTGTAAGTGTTGACCAGTGGTAGAGTGGCGAGCACACTCACGGCCTCTGCAGGCTCCCAGCACAGCAAAAGCATGAATACAGCTCTTGTTTAAAGTAACTTTGGTATAGCAGTTGAAGGATCTGTTTCTAAAACTTCAAATTGATGCTGAGTTTTGAGGCTGAAAAGATGAAAAAGATACTTCCAGAAATCTATGGCTTCTGATGCTTGTATCACATTGTCAGCTTGGCTGAGTAACTCATGATCTATCCATGGTAATTGTTGTTGTTCAATTGTAGCACTCAAACTCAGGGCCTGGGCACTGTCCCTGAGCTTTTTGGCTCAAGGCAAGTGCTTTGTTACTTTGAGCCACTTCCAGTTTTCTGGTAGTTGATTGGAAATAATAGTCTGACTTTCCTGCCTGGGCTGACTTTCAACCATGATCCTCAGATCTCAGGCTCCTTTTTTTTGTCAGTCGTGGAGCCTGAACTCTGGGTCTGGGCGCTGTCCCTCAGCTCTTCAGCTAACTCTACCACTTGAGCCACAGCGCCACTTTGGGTTTTTTCTGCTTCTGTAGTACTACTGAGGAATTGAACCCAGGGCTTCATGCATGCAAGGCAAGCACTCTACCACGGAGCCACCTTCTCAGCCCTTGGATTTTTTTTTAACAGCTATAGAAATTAGTTGCAAGTTTTGTTTTTGTTTTTGTTTTTTGCTTGTTTTGCTTTGTTGGTTTTTATGGGGTTTTGTGTGTGTGTTTTGTGTTTTTTTGTTGGTGTTGTTTTGGTTTTTTGTTGCTGGTCCTGGGGCTTGAATTCAGGGCCTAGACCCTGTCCTTGAGCTGTTTTTGCTCAAGGCTGGTGGTTCTACCTACTTGAACCACAACTCTGCTGCCAGCTTTTTGGTAGTTAATTGGAGTTAAGAGTGTAATGGAGCTGGCCTGGTGGCTCATGCCTATAATCCTATTTCTCAGGAGGCCGAGATTTGAGGATCATCTTTTCATCTTTTTTTTTTTTTTTTTGGTCCCATCGTGGGGCCTGAACTCTGGGCCTGGGTGCTGTCCCTCAGCTCTTCAGCTCAAGACTAGCGCTCTACCACTTGAGCCACAGTGCCACTTCCGGCTTTTTTCTTTTTGCTTATGTGGTGCTGAGGAATCGAACCCAGGGCCTCTTGCATGCAAGGCAAGCGCTCTACCACTGAGCCACCTTCCCAGCCCTAGAGGATCATCTTTCAAAGCCAGCCCTGGCTGTGAGATTTAGCTCCAATAAACCACCAGAAAACTGGATGTGGCACTGTGGCTCAAGTGGTAGAACACTAGCCTTGAGCTGAAAAGCCCGGGGACAACGCCTATGCCCAGAGTTCAAGACCTAGGACCCCCCCAAAAAAAACACAGTGTGATGGACTTTTCTGCTTGGGCAGGCTTCAAATCCTGATCCTCAGATCTCAGCCTCCTGAGTGGCTAGGATTACAAGTTTGAGCCATGGGCTCTAGGCCTTCCTAGTACTTGGTTGAAGCATTAGCAGCATGAGTTACTCCTTATAAAGGTCTTCATGATTTCTTTCCACACTGCAGGAATAGTACAGAAACAGAGGACACAAAGGCCGGCCCGGGCCCTGTTTGGATCACTTGTCCCGGTTGCCTGAGCCTGAGCAATGACCGCTGAGTCGAGGGAGGCCTCGGGTCTGTCCCCCCAGGCTGCACAGGAGAAAGATGGGATCGTCATCGTGAAGGTGGAAGAGGATGATGAGGATGAGCAGGCATGGGGGCAGGAGGGCCTGCAGGACGCACCTCCTCCTGACCCAGAGGTGTTCCGGCAGCGTTTCCGACGCTTCTGTTACCAGAACACTTTTGGCCCCAGAGAGGCGCTAAGTCGACTGAAGGAACTTTGCCATCAGTGGCTACGACCAGAAATAAACACCAAGGAGCAGATACTGGAGCTGCTGGTATTGGAGCAGTTCCTTTCCATCCTGCCCAAGGAGCTCCAGGTGTGGCTGCAGGAGTACCGGCCCGACAGCGGAGAGGAAGCTGTGACCCTCCTGGAAGATTTGGAGCTTGATCTGTCTGGGCAGCAGGTAGGATGGCTCAAAGCTTGTCTGTGAGAAGGGTGTGGGATTTGGAGCAAGGAGAAAGTCACTAACATAGAGCTATTATTAGGTCACTTTGTGCTGGGCATTCTGTTACTTGGGGATCCTCAGAGGTAGACCCTGTGCTTGATGTTTGCAAGCCCACACATTAAACCCCTATACCCTTCACAAAAATGTGTCTGGCTTCTCCCTGCTTTTCTTTACTATTTTAATTCTTAGTTTAAAAATGATTTACCAGGCATGGGGAGGTAGCACACACCTGTAAGCCCAGTACTCAGGAAGCTGAGGCCAGAGGATAGTGAGTTTAAAGGTAGCATAGACTATATAGCAAAACTCTGTTTCAAAAAACAAGAGTGCTTGCCAAAAGGCCCTGAGTTTAAACTCTTAATTCACCTCTCTTCCACCTGTCCCCCTATTTAAAAAACAAAAAAACATAAAACCAGTGATTTATCCATCAACCTTTGATTTTCCTCAGGTCCCAGGTCAAGTTCATGGGCCTGAGATGCTTGCCCGGGGGATGGTGCCTCTGGATCCTGTTCAGGAGTCCTCAAGTTTTGACCTTCACCCTGAGGCCACCCAGTCTCATTTCAAGCATTCATCTCGGAAACCTCGCCTCTTGCAGTCCCGAGGTAAGAAGCAGGGACTCGTGGGGAAAAAAGTCAAGGTTGGGAGTACCTGTGAGAAAGAGGACTGCGTGTTCTTGTTCTCCATAATTGTTATCATTACCAAATATTAGGAAAACTGCACTCCCAGAGCATCTCTTGAGAGCTGAATGCTATAAGTAAGGCAGTAAGTGCTCTATGTACAACAAGATGAGCTCATTGGCCTCCACATCATCTGTTAGCTGGCCAGGTAGCTCTTAATCTCCTGATAGAAGAGGGTGGGAATAAATGATAGATTATTTCCAGCCTGGTGAGTTTGTTGTTGTTTTTTGTTGTTGTTGATTTTAAGACAAAGTCTCACTATTTAACTTAGGTTGATCCTGAATTTGTAATCATCTTGCCTCAGCCTCTTGAGTGCTGGGATTATAGGTATACAACATATCCAACTTCCATCCTTGGGTATTAGAACACTTTAATAAGTGTTAAATCATTTTTAAAAGGTTTGTGAATTTTTTTTTTTTTTTTTTGGAGGGGGTCCGGTCATGGGGCCTGAACTCTGGGCCTGGGTGCTGTCCCTCAGCTCTTTAGCTCAAGGCTAGTGCTCTACCACTTGAGCCACAGCACCACTTCCGGCTTTTTTTTCTTTTTGCTTATGTGGTGCTGGGGAATCGAACCCAGGGCCTCATGCATGCAAGGCAAGCGCTCTACCACTGAGCCACCTTCCCAGCCCCAGGTTTGTGAATCTTTTTAAGAATCCACTTTATTTAAATACTATAAGAATTTTGTATAACAAGAAAGATAAAAAAAATTTTTTTGTATTACATTACTCTTTTCTAGGCTATTTTCAAATTTTTCCAACAGTGGTAATAAAATTTTAAAAATATTGGTTGAAGAAAATAACAGCTCAGAGTCATATGAATAAATACCTATTTTACTTGTATTTTTTCCAAGTTCAAAGTCAGACTAACTGCACAGAATGTCAGTACAAACAAGGACTAAAAGAAAATGAGAAAGAGTGCCAGACACCAGTGGCTCATGCCTATAATCCTAACAACTCAGGAGGCTGAGATCTGAGGATCATGATTCAGAGCCAGCCCAGGCAGAAAAGTCCATGAGAATTCTAATCTCCAGTTAACCACCAAAAAGCTGAACGTGGGGTTATGGTTCAGTTGGTAGAGTGCTATCCTTAAGGGAAAAAAAAAAAAATCTCAGGGATAGTGTCTAGGCCCTGAGTTCAAGTTAGCACAAAGGAAAAAAAAATGAGAGTGTTCAAGAAGAGTTGCAAGAAGAGTTGCTCATAGCCTGGTCCTTTATCAGAGTGTATGTCTGTGATGATGGTGGAGCTTCCTGGAAAGCCTTCCAGGGTGTATGTGAAACATCACAGAGCATCACATTAGAGAGGAAACTAGAGAAAGTATTCATATATCAGGTTGCCAGGGAAACAGTTGTAGAGACCTTGTGCAGAGAGAGTGGTTGTTATTGTTTGTGAGTGAATAGACACATACATACTTATTCTCAATTTTCTCTCTCTTTTGGGGGTGAAGGGGGGAGTACTGGGGCTTGACCTCAGGGTCTCATGCTTGTGAGAGAGATTCTACCACGTGAGCTTCATCTCCAGGCCTGCGTTCTGCTGGTTATTTTGGACATAGAGTCTAGCAGCTAGTATTTTCTGTTCAATCTGGCCTTGAACAGATCTTCCAGATCTCAGTCTCCTGAGTAGCTAGGATTACAGGTGTACGTCAACAGTACCCAGCTTCAGATTCCTCTTTATCCTATTCATCTTTGTGTTTTCTAACTCTCAGAAGGTTCTTGGATCTTTCTGTACAGTTGACTTTATCATTCTTATTATTGCTCAGTTGGAAGTAGTCACAAGGCTTAATAATTCAGTTTCAAATTCATTTCTCTTAACACTTTTGTACTCATTACCATCATTTATCTACCAATAGCATTTCCACATCTAATACTCGGCTAGGCGAGAGAAAGAGGCTTAAGTTACAGAGTTTAATTTTTTGTATGTTTTTATCTGTACATGGCACGTTGTTGTTGTGATCATGTGATGTACTACAGAAATCTTTCATCATACCTTTAAACATCTATACAGACCACCATTTAAACCATTTATATATCTTACAAATCTTATTGTGGCCAAATATGCAAGAAAATGAAAGGACATAATTAGCAAGAGATCAGACACCTCCTCCTCCTCAGTCTTTCTAAGCTATACCCCATTTTTCATGGTGTGGGCATGTGTGCTGTTCTGTGGTCTAGACTTGAAGCTGAATGTTCCCATTCTGTAGCTGAGAATAGGAGCCTGGCTTCTAGACCTGACTCTTGCCATTACAGACTGGATGACAGGAGACAAATCATTTGCCATTTGGGGACCTTGCTTTTCTCCTCTTTAAAGAGCTAGAGTCTTTGGCTTTTATGTCTTGTGTGGGGAGCAGAAAGTGTTTCTCTTTTCCATGTTAAACTAAAATCTACTTACTATAACTCAGAAAGCAAGAAGTTAGACCAGGTAGTTTGTTTGTTTTGTATCAGTATTGGGACTTGAACTCAGAGCCTTGGTGCTCTCCCTTAAATTCTTTGCTCAAGGCTGGTGCTCTACCATTTGAGCCACAGCTCCACTTCTGGCTTTTTTCTAGTTAATTGTAAATAAAATTTTCACAGATTTCTCTATCCAGGCTGGCTTCAAATTTTAATTTTCACACCTCAGCCTCCTGCATGGCTAGAATTAATAGCTGTCAGCTACGAATGCCTGGCAGACGAAGAGGTTTTCAGGATTGTTTTGTTTTGTGGATTCTATGAATCCCATTTAAGAGTAGAAGTCTTGGGGAAGACTAAGTCCTGCTTCTCCTTGCTCTCCGGTGCTCTCTCTGGATAAACATCCAGTAACGCCGGGCATATGATGGAATGGGAGTGGCCGGGCCCTCCTGTAAGGGAGGCTCAGGGCAGAGCTGATTGACTTAACAGCTCCTTTCTCCTCCCTCAGCTCTCCCTGCCACCCATGTTCCTGCCCCTCACCCCCAAGGGAGTCCCAGAGACCAGGCGGTGGCATCTGCACTATTGACAGCAGATTCCCAGGTGAGCCATGGGCCCCTCTGCCTCCTAAGTCCCCAGGCTCCTTCCTGGAGTGCCCCCTGCAGCCTCCACCAGCCCCACCCACCCCCTTGGATGGTGTCCTTCCACCACAAACCCCCTCAGCCACCAGGCTCTGGTCACAATTTCTTGCCCAGTGTCCTGTAGCCCAGCATCAGCTTTGTTCGTGATTTCAAGTTGGGGCAGTGGGGCATCCCTAAGCTTGAGGAGAACTGAGTGTGGGGATCTCCTGTGTTTTCAGGCAATGGTGAAGATCGAGGACATGGCTGTGTCCCTCATCCTGGAGGAATGGGGCTGTCAGAAGCTGGCTCGGAGGACTCTCAGTAGGGACAGCAGGCAGGAGAACTGTGGGAAGGTGTTTTCCCAGGGTAAGACAACACAGGGTTCTTGTCTGATGAGAGTGCTTTGCCTCTGCTAGTTGTGTGATGGACACAGTGGTGAGGGTTTAAAGACTACTGACTCCCTCTGTCTGGAATTCCAGAATCATGGTACCAGGCCTCCCAGATTCTTTCTGAAATCAGAAATAAGCTTTATGCTTTGAGTCTTGCCCCTGCTCCCTGCCCCTGGATACCTCTGTACCCATGTCAGGAGAGCTGCTTTCCTGTTGAAGATGGCCAGGTGACCTGATTATCTATCACATGCCATCCTGCTGTCCCTGAACCTGTTAGGCATCTTTCCACAGGGGCATCTTCTCTTCTTCCATCCTGGATGAGCGCTGCTACAGCTCTCTGATATTCTATAGACTTGTACTTGAGCTTCACATCGGGTCAGTTCCCAGTTTCCACACTTAATAGTGATCTTTCCTGAAGTGCTCTGGGTCCTGAGAGGTGAGAATGAAGAAGCTCAAGAGGCTTCAGTGGCCTACCCAGCTGATACCACCACCTGAACCTTTGCTAGGTCTTAGCCCCTAGGAGACAGTATCACCACCACATCCTTACACATGTTCAGTGACAGCAGTACTTCTGCTCAGGAGGATGGGGGAGGGAAGATAACAGGGTGATGCGAAGAAATGACATTACTAAAGGAACTCAGATTTTGTTTGGAATCCTAGATATAAATGTGTCTGTAATCTCTTTAAGTATTTAGCTCTTTAAGTATTTAGGTGGAAGTTAAGGCAAAGAATGCATCTGTGTTTATAAGCTATTACTAACTCTCATAACTTAAAAGGGAATAAAAAGAGAGAAAGAAGACTCTTAAAACTGGCCCGATAGAGAAGGACTGTGAATTAGAATTGAGAAGTAGACCAGGTCCCCCCTCCTTGCAACTGTTGAGCCTTTGGTGATGTCGTCATGAAAGTTGGGGTTCAATATTCCTCGGCAACTCCAATCCTGATACTCAGGGGCCTGGCAGGATCACGTGCAACCTCTTGCAGAGCTCTCTTAAGGCCAGGTAGCTTTGTTTTTGTTTTTTCTAGACAAGTAGAACAGAAATGAAACAGTGTTTTGGTCTTCCCATAAGAGCACAGGTGGTGTGCATCATGCATAGCAGTATACTGTCAGCACCGAAAACCATACATAGCAGTATACTGTCAGCACCGAAAATCATACATAGCAGTACACCGTCAGCACCGAAAATCATACATAGCAGTACACCGTCAACACCTAAAATGAGGGCTCAGTGGTATGTTTGGAAAATCACATTTTTGGGCTGGGAATGTGGCTTAGTGGTAGAGTGCTTGCCTAGCATGCACTGGGTTCGATTCCTCAGTACCACATAACAGAAAAGGCTGGAAGTGGTGCTGTGGCTCAAGTGGTAGAGCACTATCCTTGAGCACCAATCCCTGAGTTCAAGCCCCAGGACTGGGGGGGAAGGGGGGACGGGAATCATGTTTTCATTTCTCTCCATGGATCACTTCTGAAAGTGTTTTCACATCCTTTTCTCTCTGCTATTCTCCACGCTCATAGTGAAGGCTTTAGTTACATCCCTAATGAATGCCTTTAGTTATATTACCAGCTCTTTGACCCTGTGTCTGTCACTCAAGTCTAGGTCTCTGCGGCTGTTCCGACCTGCCTTTTGTTTTTTTTTGGAGTCGGGAGGAAGAGTTGTACTGGGCTTTGAACCAGGCTTGTATTGTGCCACTTAAGCCACACTTCCAGTCCAGCCCTGTTTACTTTGTTTTTGTTTTTTGTCGGTCGTGGGGCTTGAACTCTGGGCCTGGGCCTGAAGAGCTGAGGGACAGTTCTCAGCTCTTCAGCTCAAGGCTAGCACTCTACCACTTGAGCCACAGCACCACTTATGATTTTCTGGTGGTTTATTGGAGATAAGAGTCTCATGGACTTTCCTGCCTGGGCTGGCTTTGAACTGTGATCCTCAGATCTCAGCCTCCTAAGTAGCTAGGATTACAGGCATGAGCCACTGGTACTGACCTGTTTACTTTTTTTAAACTTAACAACCATTTAGTGTATATGAAATAAGACTCTTTGAATATATGTTAGTTATCTATTGACCATATAATAGGTTTGTGATACTACATGTCCCTTCATTCTGTTTTGTTTTGTTTTGTTTTTTTGGTGCCAGTCCTAGGCCTGGGTGCTGTACCTGAGATTTTTTGCCACAGCTCCGATTTCAGCTTTTTTGACCATTAAAGAGTGTTGGGCTGGGAAGGTAGCTCAGTTACCACTTGCCTTGCATGCATAAGGCCCTGGGTTCGATTCCTCAGCACCACATAAACAGAAAAGGCTGGAAGTGGCACTGTGGCTCAAATGGTATAGTGCTTGCCTTGAGCTAAAAAACTGAGGGACAGCATCTAGGCCTAGAGTTCAAGCCCCACAACTAACCAAAAAAGAAAAAGTGTCATGGGCTTTCCTGCCTGGGTTGGCTTTAAACCATGATCCTCAAATCTCAGCCTTCTGAGTAGCTATGATAGGTATGAGCCCCTAGCACCTGGCAGTCCCTTCTTAACTGATTCTCTGCTCTTTCCCTACCATGCCTGATAATTCACATCCTTCCCACATACCTTCTGCTGTTATTTCTCCTTCCTGCTACTCTGTTGACCAGCCTTCCCATTTTCTAACTCCATCCCAGATCCACTCATCATTGGCCCAATTTTTTCCCTTGGGTTTTTTTTGTCTTTGATGAGTACTATGAAGTCATTTTGCAGTCATATAGAAGCTTCTTGGAAAATAAAGTCACTCGGTTAATGTACGTACACAAAGGGCAGTCTTTTTGTTTTTGTTTTTGTTTTTTATTTTTTTGTAGGTCATAGGGCTTGAACTCAGAACCTGGGTTCTTGAGCTTTTTTGCTCAAAGCTAGTGCTCTGCCACTTTTTTGTTGGTGGTGGTGGTAGTCATGGGGCTTAAACTTGGCCTGGGTGCTGTCCCTCAGCTCTTCAGCTCAAGGCTAGCACTCTATCACTTTAGCCACAGCACCACTTCTGGTTTTCTGAGTGGTTTATTAGAAGAGTCTCACGGCCTTTCCTGCCTGGGCTGGCTTTGACCTACAATCCTTAGATATCGGCCTCCTGATAGTAGCTAGGATTACAGGTGTGAACCATGGGTGTGCTCTGCCACTCTGAGCCACAGCTCCACTTCCAGTTTTCTGGTGGTTCATTGGAGATAGGAGTCTCTCAGCGTTTCCTGCCTAGCAGGATGTCAGCCTCCTAGGCAAAGATTTTTGTTGTTTTACTGTTTATTGTTCTCAGGCTGTGAAAACAGGACTGACAATGAGGAGTCAACATACAAGAGTGAAGTCACAGAAAACTCCATGGTACAGGGGGACACCGTAGGAAGACCCCAGAAAGAGTTCGGAGAGAAACGTGAACATCAGGGCAGAGTTGTCGAAAGGCAGCAGAGAAACCCCGAGGACAAAACGGGCAAAGAGAAGAGAGAAAGCGGGCTGGCTACAGCCAAGGAGAAGAAGGCCAGCATGGGAGAAAGGGGCCCCCGGGAGAAGGGCAAAGCGCTGGGAAGAAGTTTCAGCCTGAGTTCCAACTTTCAGACCCCCGAAGATGTCCCGCCAGGGGCAAAGGCCCACAGGTGTGATGAGTGCGGGAAATGCTTCACCCGAAGCTCCAGCCTTATCCGCCACAAAATCATCCACACAGGAGAAAAGCCCTACGAGTGTGGCGAGTGCGGGAAAGCCTTCAGTCTCAACTCGAACCTTGTCCTGCATCAGCGCATCCACACAGGAGAGAAGCCCCATGAATGTCACGAGTGTGGCAAGGCCTTCAGTCACAGCTCCAACCTCATCCTGCACCAGCGCATCCACTCGGGGGAAAAGCCCTACGAGTGCAATGAGTGCGGGAAGGCCTTCAGCCAGAGCTCGGACCTCACGAAGCACCAGCGCATCCACACGGGCGAGAAACCCTACGAGTGCAGTGAATGCGGCAAAGCCTTCAACCGAAACTCCTACCTGATTTTGCATCGGCGAATTCACACCCGAGAAAAGCCCTACAAATGTACCAAGTGTGGTAAGGCCTTCACCCGCAGCTCCACCCTCACCCTGCATCATAGGATCCACGCACGGGAGCGTGCCTCCGAGTACAGTCCTGCCTCCCTGGATGCATTCGGAGCGTTCCTCAAAAGTTGCGTGTAAGACAAGAATCTGTCATCAAGCCATTTTCCCCCTTTCATGTCTAAAATTATGTCAGAGGTGTGTGCCCATGGAAGAGAAAACAAAAAAACAAAACAGCTTAGACAGATTGTTGTTGTTGTTGTTGTTGTTTCAAAGTCGCACGGAAGGATCCTTTGAGTGAAGATCAGAAGTGTCTACTTTGCGTGTGTAGGCAGCAGCCACACCCTGGCAAGGAAAAGCTGGTTGTAAAGATACTCCAGTGTGTCCATGGGGCTATTTCCACACAAGATAAGCACACACAGTAAAACGTCAAGTTTTCCAGCACCAAGGATACTTTTGAAGGGCCCCGGCAGCAATCACAACATACAATTGACAGATCAGAATTGGCCCTGCCCATGGAACACTGAGGTCAAGGAGCCATTTGCTGCAAATGCCCTGTGTCTTCTTCAAAAAGAGAGGGACAAGCAAAACAAAAACTACATTGGGCCATGCTGCTCAGGCTAGTTACATTATCTGATCGCCGGTAGCCTGCCAAAGCTGTAGAAATCTAGGACTGTGCCGATGAGTATCAAACCAAAGATTTCTGTCTCTTCTGGGAAGAGAGAGATGGGCGCCAATCTACAGTTCCAAAGGACTGCCGCATGTAGTTGGTTCTATCTGCTTGGACCTCAGTTCTGCCCACACAGCAGCGGTGACTCAACACGCTTCCTCATGTCCAGAATGCATTTCTCCACAAGTGAGCACTTGATTGTACACTGGCTCTTAATCCTTCATTGGAAGTTTTTATCATTACCCCTTCCCTTCCCCCCACTCCCCAAAATATTTTGGTTGTCAAGGAAACAGCCCAGCACTGGACTTAGTGCTGAACACAAGGCACTCCTTATGACTCGACTTCCAGCAAGACTTCCGCACTTAAGATAAAGCCCCGTGAATCCTGAGTACCTGAAATACAGTGGCTGATCCAGCTTTTAGAGGCTCTTTGGAACCCAGAAGCATGTTATTTTTGTCCTAACTGTATGCAAAAGATGTGGTTGGCTGCCTGTATGGACTTTTCCTAAACATGAATCAGTGAGTTGATACCACAGGATGTCAGAAATGTTGACATCATAAGAGTAATATGAACACTGACTAAGGTCATTTTTTGGCATCTCCATGGCAAAGATCTTAACCAGAATTCTCTTCATTTAGCTGCTAAAAAATGCGATGAATTGGGCACTTTTTTCAGAGTTGCTTAAAACTTATTTCAGAAGATGTGATTTTTTTTTTAATGCTTTTCAGAAAAATGAAAACTAGGGAAGAAGCATTTTCCCATGCTGCACCAGAAACTTTACAAAGGCATTGGCCATCAATAACTGGAACCTCATTGCTTTATTTAGCAAGTTCCCCAGCAGATTGAGACATGACTGGTTGTGTCAGGTGACAGTGCACAGGGCCAGATAGCACTCTAAGACTGAGGTAAGTTTAGGGAACTTGAGTCTTTCCCATCCTCTCTACAGGAGGATGCAGGGTGCCCCCTACAAGATGTCAGGGACCATCACTCACACAGGAAACTGTGTCATAGGCCTTGCAGGTAGGTGTCAAGGGCTCAGCGATAGAGAAGGCTCTGTTCCTAATAGCTTTGAGGTGGTTGTCATGTCACAGCCCTGCAGATACCTAGAAACACACCTGGAGACTATTGGCACAAACACCTCCCTCCACCCCCACGTACAGTATGAGATTTCCCTCCATTCTTCAGTCCTTTGCTCACCAACAGCAGAAGTTCACAGGACAACATGGGGGCCCATGTGGCATCAGACTAAACCACAATTCTACACAGCCATCATATTTAGCCTCTCTTTGGCTTTCATACTTGGACTAACCACAGCTACTTTATAGCTTCTGTGTAGTTTCTTCATTGTTGCCTGGGGGAACTTCATCGTGAGTCAGTGCCTGGGGGAACTTCATCGTGAGTCAGTGCCTGGGGGAACTTCATCGTGAGTCAGCCAGTTTCAACTTCTGCAAAACAGAAGAGATATTGCGGAAGAGAACATAATCACCTTCTCTAGTGAAATACATTAAGGATTTCCCTTGGTGAGCCACAGTGGTGGTTGAATATAAGATTGCTGGTGTGTTTAAAAGAAAAACATGACTGAAAGCAGGGTGGCCAGCTCCAGGAACCCACCCCAACACTGACTCTGTTCCTTTTTTTTTGGGGGGGGGGTCCGGTCATGGGGCCTGAACTCTGGGCCTGGGCGCTGTCCCTCAGCTCTTCAGCTCAAGGCTAGCGCTCTACCACTTGAGCCACAGCGCCACTTCCGGCTTTTTTCTTTTTGCTGAGGAATTGAACCCAGGGTCTCAGGCATGCAAGGCAAGCACTCTACCACGAGCCACCTTCCCAGCCCTGACTCTGTTCTTGAAAAGGACTGGGGACAGTTCCATATTGGATTTTTTTAAGTCACAAGTATATGCATAATTCACCCAACATTTGGGGGCTGGGTTTTAGTTGAACTGAAATATGGCCCTTGCCATTGTATTTGATTCTCCTTTGATCAGAACACCTTACTGACCTGGCTAGTCACTGGGATTGCTTTAGGTATTCTGCAGACACAACCTGGAGGCTGCAGTTTGAAGGGGTGTGTGTGTGTGTGTGTGTGTGTGTGTGTGTGTGTGTGAGTGAGTGTGTGCACATCTGCATGCGTGTGCGTGTGTGCGTGCACCCATCATGGGGCTTGAACTCAGGGCCTGGGCGCTCTCCCTGAGCTTTTCTGATCAAGGCTATTGCTCTACCATTTGAGCCACAGCTCGACTTCCTGCTTTTTTCACTGGTTAATTGGAGATGAGTCTCAGACTCCTGCCCTGGCTGTCTTCGAATGACAATCCTCAGATCTCAGTCTCCCAAATAGCTTGCATTGTAGGCATGAGCCATCAACACTTGGCAGAAAGTATGTTTTCTGAGGAAAGCAGGCTCCAGCTGGTCACAAACTATCTGCAGCTCATTCATTGCCTAGTGCAGAAAGTCACTGGGTCACAGTCAAAAATGCCAACATGTTACCTAGCTCAGGATACTCATTCAGAAGTTCAGAACTGGCTGACATCTGTTAAAAGTCTAAAGTTAATCATTAGTATGCTAGTTGACCTAGTGGAACTTTTTAAAGAGTTTATAAATACACACTTTAACCTTGCAAAGAAGAGAAGTCAAATTCTTCAGGTCCTGGAGTAAATGTTTCTACTCCAGCCTGGCAGGCAAGGCTAAGCATAGATATAAGGCACTTCCTATTAAAGGCACAGATGTGAAACTGCCAAATGTGTGGAAAGACTGATACATTTGCTCCATGCCTTGTAGGCACTAGAGAATTTATTCCATAAAGGAAACCTCTTTGAATATGGCAAAGCCTTTAATCACATCTTGACCCACAGCATCAGAAGAAACCTTCACTGTAAATAAACCTGGTTAATATGTTAGAACTTTCAAGCTTAGCACTCAATGCTTTGGACAGAAAATGAATTTTTTGTTGTGTCCCTGTTCTCATTGGGATACACCGGAACTCAAACTCAAATCCAGGATCCACAGAATAAAATGTAGGGAGATGCTGAAGAAATAGCAAAAATTGTACAACTTCTTTCTGAGACTGCAAATGTCTAGTACTTAAACATATTTTGTATGAACCATAATCTCTGTGTGTGTGTTTTGTACTTCCCACCTCTGTCATCCTGTATATTACCTGTAAACAGATAATGTATTTTAAATCTATTTGACCGAACCCATCACTCCAACCAATGAAATCTGTGGAGTGAAGAAATCAATGTGATTATAGACACAAAAAAAAATCTAGAAGAACTGGGAAGGAGGAGGGGAGAGGAGATGAAAACAATCACCACAGCTTGGTGCTTTACTGAACCAAGAATAGAGGTGGGGAAATTCACGAGAGAGTTTCCTGAGGCACCGAAGTAGAATCTTTTCCGGAAGCACCTGGAGTCTCTTCAAGTTTTTTCTTCCAAACCAGGACGTTGACCTGAGCTGCTGCACACGCTCTGTGGAGAATAGAAAATGTACTGGAACAGCTGTGGGACCACTTAGCCCGACCAACCACATTCTGTCAACCATTACCACCCTGCTTTCCCGCCAAGTTGTAAATCCTCTTGCTTAGTAAACTTGGGCTGTGAACTAGACTTCGACCCAGAGACATCCCTTAGGGGCACTCTGGAGAGGTCCTCTGGGGAGCCTTTGAGGTACCCCTCAAGCTGTGCTCCTGGGGGCTTTGCTGCTCCACCCCTTCCCTGATGGCTGACCAGGAGGAAGGAGGGGTGGCAAAGATTCATAGTTGTTTCTTTATTTCTCTTTATTTTTTTTTAAATTGTAGAGTTGGTCATCTCTGTTCCTTAGGCACAGGGACCGCTTTACCCACACTCATTGTGCCATCCTCGTGAGGTGGATGTGTGAGTCAGACGGCAGCTACTTGCCAGAGGAGCCATCTCTGTATCCTGCTCTTTGCAGCTGCTCAGAAATACTTGAGGGTGCTGATAAAGGAACACAGATGAAGTGAAATAGAGAAGTAGGAAAGCAAATTGTATAAATAGCTTCTTTAGAAGTCAGGGTGGATTTTTCTTTCAACTACTACTGGAGAATTTAATTTTTTAAAAAACATAACTGTTGGAGAGGGGCTTTTTCCCCCCCTAAAAGCACCTACTTATTTTGCTATTCAGATGAATGTTTTTTTTTTTTTTATTATAGCTGACAATGAAATGATGGGTTTTACTTTTCAAAGCTCTGTAAAGCAAACTTGAAGTTACAAGGAGATAAGCCATCTCCAGTTCTGCAAGTCAAAGGAAAGTTCGGGAAATACTTTGGTCATCTCATAATTGCAGAATGTCTTAACCTGAGAACTTGCTTTCACCTCATCGGCCTTTGTTCCTCTAGTGGACACCACTAATCTTGTGTTTTGCTCTGTTAATTCTGAACAGAAAAGAGAGAGTAGGTATTAGGAAACGTCTGAACTCTGGTCTCACCAGAGTTTAGAAACCCCCATTCTCTCCTTTTTTGAAATCTTGGAGATTGTCCTATCTCCATTTACTAAAAGACTACACTTGAAGCAGTGAGAAAGAGGCAGCCCTGAAACCTGCATTCCATTCCATTTTCCGGTTAGGCTTTACTATTCCTTTGGGCCAGGGGAGGAGCCAGCCAGCTGCTGAGGTCCTGAGTCAAGGTCACGGTTTCCCAACAAGGTCAGGTGTATGGGAAGGGAAGAGGCCTGAGGGAGGAAGGAAGAGAAGGCAAACTTGGGGATGTGTTGGGTTTAGTGCTTATTTTCCTTCTACTGCACCTCAGATGGACAACAGCCTTCCACAGCCTCAAGTTTCTAGTGTGGGTGGACAAAGCATGCTGGATTTGGAGATGCTGTCCAAAAAGCAGGTTCTTGATGCGGAAGGGCAGGAGGAAGCTTAGCTGTGATCAATGCAGGAAAATCTAAAGGTATGTATCAGTATAGGGTAAAGAGTGAGTTATGCAAGCAAAATCATTATTTTAAAATGAGCATATGTATTTTTATTAACTTTTAGTCAAATAGAGATTATTACAGCCAGGCCAACATGATAAGCCTAGAGATCTATATAGAGAGTGAACTCAGGCATTGTCTTGTTTTATTTGTAGACTAGAAGATATCTGTCCTGTTTTGTCAGTTCCCAGCTTTTTTTTTTTTAGAATAAATTAGACCAAATAAAGAAACTTGCTTGTCTTTGTATACCCACAGAATTAATTTATTGCTGTTAAAAACTGGATTTTTCATTTTAACCAGTCCAGATGTTAGATATTCAGTAAATGATTTGTGTGTGTGTGTGTGTGTGTGTGTGTGTGTGTGTGTTTATGTGTGCGTATACGTACATGCTCATGTGCCAGTACTGGGGCTTGAACTCAGGGCCTTGTGCTCTCAGCTGGCACTGTACCATTTGAGCCACGCCTCTGCTTGCAGCTTTTTGCTAGTTAATTGGAGATAAGTCTGGAGGATTTGTCTGCCTAGGCTGGCTCCAAACCTTGATCCTTAGGTCTCTGGATGTGAGCTGCTAGGATTATAAAGTGTGAGTCATCAGTGCCTGGCCAATAAATGACTTAAATAATATTTAAAATCTAGGTTGACATTTCTAGAAAGGCCTCTTTCACTAAATAATGAAATCTTAGAGGAAAAGTAGCTTTTTGTTTATTTGAATAGTTTAGAGAACTTTGCCAGAATTTGGAACCTTGATCAGGACCTGAACTTTTCAGGCAGCAGAATAAAATTTATAGTCAGTGGTTCATCTAATGCTGGTGATATCTAACAAATGTTGGAGTAGCAGTGTTTGGGGAAGCAGTTGTGGGAGTTTATATACTTTGCCATTTTCTTCTGGGTCATGGTAATAAAGTATCTCTAGGTGGCAACATTTGGACCTGGTTTTTGTCGCCTTTGGTCATATAAATTCATCAAGCTCATAGAGTAAGAAAAACCTAAAGTTGACGGAGCGCTGTTAGTCACAACATTCTCACACAAAATTCAATGTTATGTTTTTATTTTGTCGTATTTAAATAATTGATGTATTTGCCCTATTTCAAAATCCCAAACAGAGGTGCCATTTGGTCTGGTTTCCTCTACACCTGGGTTTTGGTCTCCTTAAGTAAACACTCAGCCCTGCTCTGCTCACTTTCAGGGCCGGTAGAATAAAGAGATGAATAAAAGGTGGCATGTGTGGAAGGTTATCTTTTTGCCCCTTATTACTGGTTTAAGTGGTTCATGGGTGTGACAGTGTTGGTTTGATACTGGCCTCTGTCCTGAGGGTACAGTGTTTAAGGGTGGGAGAAAGAAACAGACAAAGGAAATACAGAAACAAAGCATGTGTTGGGCCCTGAAGAGAGATGTGGGGCTGGCAGTTCAGAAAGTACAACTACCAACTTGGGCCAACTCAGGAGGCTAAAATCTGAGGATCACAGTTCAAAGCCAGCCTGGCCAAGAAAGTCCACAAGACTCATCTCCAATTAAGTATCTCCTAAAAGGGCTGGAAGTGGAGCAAGGTTAAGTGGTAGAATCCTAGCAAAAAACAGGGACAGCACTCAGGCCTTGAGTTCAAACCCTACCCCCAGGGGTGGGGAGGGAGGGGGGCTGGACCTGAACACTGAAAAAGACAGACATGACCTATAATTTTAAGCCACCTCAATTCTTACCTTGGCCCCTAGCTGAACAATATTGGTCTGTTGTAATCCTGGCTCCTGATCCAAGAATCTCCCAGACTCCTAGAGCTACCACAGCCAAATCATTTTGTCCCCCCTTCAGTCTCCCTTTTTTTTTGGGGGGGGGGGTCCAGTCGTGGGGCCTGAACTCTGGGCCTGAGTGCTGTCCCTCAGCTCTTCAGCTCAAGGCTAGCACTCTACCACTTGAGCCACAGTGCCACTTTCGGCTTTTTTCTTTTTGCTTATGTGGTGCTGAGGAATCGAACCCAGGGCCTCAGGCTTGCAAGGCAAGCCCTCTACCACTGAGTCAACTTCCCAGCCCCTCAGTCTCCCTTTTTGTTTTTAATCACATTTAACCATTTTCTGAAAACTGTTGACACCATGCAGTCCTTCATCTCTACTGGCAAAAAAAAAATACATAGCCATCCACACAGTAACCTTGGGAAGATGCCCTATTTTACAGATGAGAGAGGTCTAGGAAACAAAATGGTGGACTCCATGAATAGCAAAACTGGATTTGAGGTTCTTCTACTTCACTGTCCCCTGCCATCCTTTGTGGACTTGATTGCTCTCTCACTATTTTCATCCATCACTAAATCACGCAAAATTGTATCTAGAGCAACGTAGCATACTGGGTAAGCACATAGCAGTTCAGGCATTCAAACATGTCTGAGGTAACATGGGATCCTGGGAAAGGAAGGATTTTTGCCTAGGGGGATGCTGGGTCAAATACACATCTTCCACTCAGAGGTTGCACAGGTCTTTTCTTGGCCCTTTAAGGAATGAGGAGAAAGTGGCAGCTGCCATTATAGAAGGACAAGTACAGGCAGGATGTCAAAGATTAAGAAGCCACACTTAACTATGGGACACCAGTATTAAAAACTGCAGAGAAGCCGGGCGCTGGTGGCTCACGCCTGTAATCCTAGCTACTCAGGAGGCTGAGATCTGAGGATCGCGTTTCAAAGCCAGCCCGGGCAGGAGAGACCGTGAGACTCCTATCTCCAATAAACCACCAGAAAACCAGAAGTGGCGCTGTAGCTCAAGTGGTAGAGCGCTCGCCTTGAGCTGAAGAGCTGAGGGACAGCGCCCAGGCCCAGAGTTCAAGCCCCATGACCAACAACAACAACAAAAAAAAACTGCAGAGAGCCACACGCTGATGGCTCACACCTCACACCTGTAATCCTAGCTACATGGGCCTGAGATCTGAGGCTCATGGTTTGAAGCCCGCCCTGCTTATCTCCAATGAATCAGGAAAAAGCTAAAAGTTGAGGTATAGCTCAGATGGTAGAGCATTAACCTTGAGTACAAAAGTTAGGCAAGAATTTTGAGTCCTTGAGTTGAAGCCCCAGAATTACTGGCATATACACACACACATGCATGCATGCATGCATGCACATACCAACAACTAAAGAGACCATGCATGCCCCTGCAATGGTGATGGCAGGATTTTTTGTATTTATTTATTTTGTGTCAGTTATGGGGCTGGAACTCTGGGCCTGGGTGCTGTCCCTCAGCTCTTCAGCTCAAGGCTAGCAAGCACCTTACCATTTGTGACATAGCTCCATTTCCGTTTTTCTGGTAGTTTATTGGAGATAAAGAGTCTCGTGGACTTTCCTTCCTGGATGGCTTTGAACCATGATCCTCAGATCTTAGCTTCCTTAGTAGCTTGACCCGTCCAGCATGTTCAGTTATTCGTTAGGCTCAAGGAGGCACCTCCTAAAAACCAATGGGGTGAGAGAGAAACGAGACCAAGCGCATAAAGAAGGACAAAGTCAGTCTGAGTCGTGTCAAGGTCTGCTTTATTAAAGTGAGGCAGGGTTTATATACCCGAAGGGACAGGGGAAGGGAAAGAATGAAAAAACTTTGCAGAAGCAAGGGTGAGAAGTCCCGGGGTCAGGGATGGGTCATGCTTTTCCTTTGGCCGTTGTGCTAGTCTTTCTTTATTTCTTTTTTTTTTTTTTTTTTTTTTGGGTCCGGTCATGGGGCCTGAACGCTGTCAGTTATGGGGCTTGAACTCTGGGCCTGGGCGCTGTCCCTCAGCTCTTCAGCTCAAGGCTAGTGCTCTACCACTTGAGCCACAGCACCACTTCCGGCTTTTTTTCTTTTTGCATATGTGGTGCTGAGGAATCAAACCCAGGACCTCATGCATGCAAGGCAAGCACTTTACCACTGAGCCACTTTCCCAGACCTGTGCTAGTCTTTCTAAGAAATATTTATGGTTAGCCAGGCGCCATTTGCTTAGGGCTGGAGATAAGAGAAATGTTTATGGTTAGTCAAATGTTGTCTGCTTAGGGCTGGAGGAATATTCATGGTTAGCCAAATGTAGTTTGCTTAGGGCTGGAGGAATCTTATCTTTCCATACACTTTCTTGGCTCCCAACAGTAGCTAGGATTACAGGCGTGAGCCACAGGTGCCCAGTGATTTATTTATCTTTTTTCTTTTTGCCAGTTCTGTAGTTTGAACTCTAGGCCTAGAAGCTGTCCCTGAGCTTTTGTACTCAAGGCTAATGCTTTACCACTTGAGCCACAGCTCTACTTCTGTCTCTTTGTGGTAAATTGGAGCTAAGAGTCTCATAAACATTCCTGACTGGGCTGGCTTTGAACTGTGATCCTAGATCTCAGAATCCTGAGTAGCTAGGATTATGAAGATGGCAAGTTTGAGACTAGCCTGGAAAAACCCTGTTTTAAAAGTCAACTAACTGGGGCTGGGAATGTGGCTTAGTGGTAGAGTGCTTGCCTAGCATGCATGAAGCCCTGGGTTCTATTTCTCAGTATCACATTAACAAAGCTGAAAGTGATGCTGTGGTTTAAGTGTTAAGAGTGCTAGACTTGAGCACAGAGAGCCTCGAGAACAATGCCAAGGCCCTGAGTTCAAGCTCCACCACCAGCAAAAAATAATTAGGGCTGGGAATTTGGCTTAGTGGTAGAGTGCTTGGCTAGCATGCATGAAGCCCTGGGTTTGATTCCTCAGTACCACATAAACAGAAAAGGCCTGAAGTGGGACTGTGGTTCAAGTAGTAGAGAATTATCCTTAAGCACAGAGAGCTAGGGACAGTACCCAGGCCCTGAGTTCAAGCCTCAGGACCAGCAAAAAAAAAAAAAAAATCATTTTCTACAATATAATTTATATTATTTCTAAGTTCCTTATTTTTTTTGGGGGGGGGTCCGGTCGTGGGGCCTGAACTCTGGGCCTGGGTGCTGTCCCTCAGCTCTTCAGCTCAAGGCTAGCACTCTACCACTTGAGCCACAGCGCCACTTCTGGCTTTTTTCTTTTTTGCTTATGTGGTGCTGAGGAATTGAACCCAGGGCCTCAGGCATGCAAGGCAAGTGCTCTACCACTGAGCCACCTTCCCAGCCCATTAGTTGACTTTTTTTTTTTTGTCAGTCCTGGGGCTTGAACTCAGGGCCTGGGTATTGTCCCTGAGCTTCTTTTGCTCAAGGCTAACACTCCACCACTTGAGCCATAGCGCCACTTCCAGCTTTTTCTGTTTACATGGTACTGAGGAATTGAACCCAGGGCTTCATGTATTCTAGGCAAGCACTCTACCACTAAGTCACATTCCCAGCCCTAGAATTTTGACAGTCCCTTACTCTGTGGTTTACTGTCACTGCATGTTATAATTTATTCTTTCTCCAAATACTTCCAAGTTTCCAGACTAGATGTCACTTACACCCTACTTCCAGATAATTCCCATCACCCGAAGGCCAATGGCAACCTTTCTCTGGCTGTGTCAAGCATGGTTGTAAAGGGGCTGGGAAGGTGGCTCAGTGGTAGAGCGCTTGCCTTGCATGCATGAGGCCCTGGGTTCGATTCCTCAGCACCACATAACCAAAAAGAAAAGCCAGAAGTGGTGCTGTGGCTCAAGTGGTAGAGCGCTAGCCTTTAGCTGAAGAGCTGAGGGACAGCACCCAGGCCCAGAGTTCAGGCCCCACAACCAGACGCACCCCCCCCCCAAAAAAAAAACATGGTTGTTCAGGCTCTTGAACCTTTTCCTACACTTGTTATAAAAGTCTGTTTTAGCATCAAACCCTGTTAATTCAGTTTAGCAAGAACTCTGCAACCTCCATATCTGATCGCCCTCCCTATTGATTGGGTTCCTCATCTTCCACTGTCCCTGTCCCTTAGGTGATGTCTCAAACACTCTGAGCTGAATTTTTTTTTTTATTGTAAAGATACTATACAGAGGGTTACAGTTACATGAGTGAGGTAATGAGTACACTTCCTCTTGAACATTGTTACCCCCTCCATTGTTTTCCCCCTACCATCCCTTCCCTCCCTACCTTCCCCAAGGTTCTTTTTTGTGTGTGTGTGTGATTAAGTGATTACATAATTTCCAGAATTTCACAGTATTGTGGAATAATCATGCTCATTTAAAGTCACAAGTTCATTCTAACTTTCCTGGAGCAAATTGTCTATTACAGTCTATAACATATAATGGTGTTCACATGTTATACACCATACATGTGATCAGCGGCATGGGGATATTTAGTAGTGGTTCGACCAGATGAGTGGGAGTTCTTTGTTTCTTAAGTCCTGTTAGTTTTGTCGCATCATCTAACATTTTGGATTTAGCATCCACTTATCAGGGAGACCATGTACTGTTTGTCTCTTCGCTCTTGGCTTACCTCGCTCAACATGATTCCTTCTAGCTCCATCCATTTCCCTGCAAATGCCATTATTTTGTCATTTCTAATGGCTGCATAATATTCCATTGTGTATAGATACCACAATTTTTGGATCCATTCATCTGTGGTGGGGCATCTGGGTTGTTTCCATATCCTAGCTATTGTGAACAGTGCTGCAATAAACATGGAGGTGCATGTGTCCTTGTATATTGGTTCCTGTTGTTCAGGGTAGATGCCTAGAAGAGGTATGACTGGGTCGTAAGGGAGGTCAATCTTTAGCTTTCTTTTTTTTTTTTTTGGGCCCGGTCATGGGGCCTGAACTCTGGGCCTGGGCGCTGTCCCTCAGCTCTTCAGCTCAAGGCTAGCACTCTACCACTTGAGCCACAGCGCCACTTCCAGCTTTTTTTTCTTTTTGCTTATGTGGTGCTGAGGAATCGAACCCAGGGCCTCAGGCATGCAAGGCATGCGCTCTACCACTGAGCCACCTTCCCAGCCCCAATCTTTAGCTTTCTAAGGACCCTCCAGACTGCTTTCCAAAGTGGTTGTATAAGTGTACATTGCCACCAGCAGTGTAATAGGGTTCCTCTTTCTCCACATCCCCTCCAGCATTTGTCATTGGCTGATTTGTGGATGTGGGACATTCTGACTGGGGTAAGGTGGTATCTCAGGGTTGTCTTTATTTGCATTTCCTTCACCACCAGGGATGATGAACATTTCCTCACGTGTTTCTTTGCCATTTTTATTTCTTCATTTGAGAAGTCCCTCTTTAGTTCCCTTGCCCATTTAGTAATTGGTTTGTTAGGTTTGGGAGGGATTAGTTTCTTGAGTTCCCTGTATATACAGGATGTTAACCCCTTGTCTGATATATTGCTGGTAAATATTTTTTCCCCAATTAGTTGGTTGTCTTTCTAGCTTGGTTGCGATAGATTTAGCTGTGCAGAAGCTTATTATTTTAAGGTAGTCCCATTTGTCGAGTCTCTCTCCAACTTGTTGTGATCCTGGGACTCTGTTTAGGAAGTTCCTTCTTGTGCCTATTAGTTCAAGTGTTTCTCCTACTCTGTCCTGCAGTAGTTTCAGAGATTCAGGTTTAATGTTAAGGTCTTTAATCCATTTTGAGTTGATGTTGGTGCATGGTGATAGGCTGGGGTCCACTTTTAGTTTTCTGCATGTGGCCGCCCAGTTTTCCCAGCACCAGTGGTTGTATGTCTGAGCTGAATTTATGAAGAACTCTGTTCTGTCAGTTTAGCCAGAATCCCTTTTGTTTTTGTTTTTGTTTTTTGTTTTTTTTTTGTCGGTCATGGGCCTTGAACTCTGGGCCTGTGTGCTGTCCCTCAGCTCTTCAGCTGAAGGCTAGTGCTCTACCACTTGAACTACAGTGCCACTTCCTAGCCAGAACCCCTTTTTTTTAACCTTTGGTCATGGGGCTTGAACTCTGGGCCTGGGCGCTGTCCCTAAGCTCTTCAGCTCAAGGCTAGCACTCTACCACTTGAGCCACAGCGCCACTTCAGTTTTCTGGTGATTAATCGGAGATAAGAGTCTCATGGACTTTCCTGCCTAGGCTTGCTTCAAACAACGATCCTCAGATCTCAGCCTCCTGAGTAGCTAGGATTACAGGCATAAGCCACTAGTGCCAGGCTAGCCAGAATTCTTCTTATTTTATTTATTGATTGATTGATTGTTGGTCCTGGTGCCTGAACTCTGGCCCTGGGCACTGTCCCTCAGCTCTTCAGCTCAAGGCTAGCACTCTACCACTTGAGCCATAGCACCATTTCCAGCTTTTTCTGCTTATGTGGAGCTGAGGAATCGAACCCAGGGCCTCATGCATTCATTCAAGGCAAGCGCTCTACCACTGAGCCACCTTCCCAGCCCCCAGAATCCTTCTTACACCTATGTTTCTGGCTTTTTTTTCTTCAAGTTTTTGTTTGTTTTTGGTTTTTGTCAGTCATGGGGCTTGAACTCTGGGCCTGGGCGCTGTCCCTCAGCTCTTCAGCTCAAGGCTAGCATTATACCACTTAAGCCACAGTGCCACTTCTGGTTTTCTGGTGGTTTATTGGAGATAAGAGTCTCACAGACTTTCCTGCCCAGGCTGGCTTTGAACTGTGATCCTCAGATCTCAGCCTCCTAAGTAACTAGGATTACAGGTGTGAGCCACAGCCAGCCAGATGTTTTCTGGTTTTTGAAATAAACTCTTACTATGTAGCCCACACTGGTCTAGAACACCTGTGTAGCCAAAGCTGGTTTCAAACTCACAATTCACCTGCCTTTGCCTCCCAAGTGCTGGGATTGTTGACATCTTCTACCATCTCTGGCTATGATCTTCCTTCCTTCCTTCTTTCTTTTTTGGTGCCAGTCCTGTGGCTTGTACTTGGGGCCTGAGTGCTGTCTCTGAGCTTTTGTGCTCAAGGCTAGTACTCTACCACTTGAGCCACAGCTCCCCTTCTGTTTTTTTTGGTAGTTAATTCAGAATCTCATCAGCCTGCCTGAGCTGGCTTCAAACCATTATCCTCAAATCTCAGACTCCTGATAGCTAGGATGACAGGTATGAGCCACTGGCACCTGGCCTAATGTTTCTTCTTTTCAGTAATTTTCCACTAATCTCCCATGCCATTCCTTGTCTGTAAATTCTTACTTGGTCCATCTTGTATTTAGCATTGAATTTAACCTCTGTTCCCCACTGCAAAATCCCATTGCAGAGGTCTCTATACTGATCAGATCCTCAGGTCTTTCTTGCTGTGCTTAAAAAAAAAAAATAGGGCTGGGAAGGTGGCTCAGTGGTAGAGCGCTTGCCTTGCATGCTTGAGGCCCTGGGTTCGATTCCTCAGCGCCACATAAGCAAAAAGAAAAAAGCCAGAAGTGGTGCTGTGGCTCAAGTGGTAGAGCGCTAGCCTTGAGCTGAGGAGCTGAGGGACAGCACCCAAGCCCAGAGTTCAGGCCCCATGGCCGGACCCCAAAAAAAAAAAAAAATAGCCCGGCACTGGTGGCTCATGCCTGTAATCTTAGCTACCCAGGAGGCTGAGATCTGAGGATCACAGTTCAAAGCCAGCCTGCGCAGTAAAGTCGTGAGACTCTTATTTCCAACAAACCACCAGAAAATCGGAAGTGGTGCTCAAAGTGGTAGAGTACTAGCTTTGAGAAGAAAAGCTCAGAGACAGCGCCCAGGGCCTGACTTCAAGCCCCACAACTGACCGGAAAAAAAAAAATTTAAAGTACCCTTGAACATGTTTTTATTGTTTTGTTTTCTGGTGCTGATAATGGGCTTGAAAGGCCTAGGTACTGTCCCTGGACTTTTATGCTCAAGACTGGCTGTTTACCACATGAGCCACAACTTCATGTCTGGTTTATGCTGGTTAAGTGAAAAACTCTTGCAAACTTTTCTGCGTAGGTTGGCTTCAAACTTCAATACCCTTTTGAGTAGTGTGATACCTGCTTACTTTTTTTCTTTTTAAAAATTATCTTCCTATACCATTGGAACTTTTACTCTTCTTCCTTTCATTTTTTTTTTTTTTTAGCAAATGTCCAAATGTTTGTTTAAGAACAAGCTCCTTCCAGGAATGAGAAAAGGCAGGTGTTCCAAATTAATAGGCAGGAATCTTGCTCAGCAGAGTTCAAAGAGAAATCAAGTTTTGATCGACCTCTACTGGTCAATCATGTGTAAAGCAGCAAAAGTAAAAGCCTGTTAAAAGTCAGGGAGACAGAGACCACAGTAAACACTGAAAACCTTTCCAAGTTTGGATTATATATATATATATATATATATATATATATATATATATATATATATATATATATATATATATATATATATAATTTATTTATTTATTTATTTATTTATTTATTTATTTGTACCTGTAGTGGGGCTTAAATTCTGCCTGGCCACTGTCCCTTAGCTTTTTTTTTTTTGCTCTACCACAAGAGCCATAGCTGAACTCCTAGCATGTTTCTGGTAAATTGGAGTCTTATGGACTTTCCTAGGTCACCTGGCTTCAAACCATTATCCTCAGGTCTCAGCTTCCTGAGTAGCTAGGACTGTAGTCTTCTGCTCTCTAAGGGTAGGAAAACTTTTCCTGGTACTCTTAGTTCAACCAGTGGCATGGTGTTCAAGTCTAATACATTTAGATTTGCTTATTTGTGGATTAGCATTAATTTGTGAACTCAAGTTTGTAACGTGGGACACCTAGAACAGCCCATCATTTCCCCAGGAAAATGATCATTATGTCTGAGATTATCTGCAAAGTAATTCAGTCCAAGTACATGGAATGGAGGAAATCAGATTGACAAATTAACCATTGAGTACATAAAAGCTCATTATGTGAATTTTTTCTTTTGTGTGTCTTTGAAAATAAAGTTATTTTTTGTTAAGCTTATTTATTTATTTTTGTCAGCCATGGGGCTTGAACACTGGGCCTGGGCACTGTCCCTGAGTTCTTCAGCTCAAGGCTAGCTCTCTACCACTTGAGCCACAGTACCACTTCTTGTTTTTAGGTGGTTAGTTGGAGATAAGAGTCTCATGAACTTTCCTGCCCAGGCTGGCTTTGAACTTCCATCCTCAGATCTCATCCTCTGAGTAGCTAGGATTACAAGCATGAGCCAATGGCGCCCAGCTTGAAAATAAAGTTTTAAGCTGAGCATAGTTGTACCTGCTTGTAACCTTAGCGCTCAGGGAGGCTGAGGCAGGAGGATCCAGAGTTCAAGGCCAACCTGGTCTACATAGTGAGACCCTATTTCAAAAAGTAAATAAATAATGTTCAGGAAAGCTGCTGTCACACAACACATGCGACTTTTGCAGACAACTCCCTGGGTCCAGCATGGGAAATGTAGATGATTCAATCTGCAAACCTGTAGCTGAGAAAAAGCAGAGGGAAGAAGAGCAGGCAAAGATCTCCTTTATCAAATCCTCATGGATGCATCAGAAAAGCCAAGCAGCCCCTAGGATTTCTTTTTTTCTTTTTTCTTTTTTTTGGGTCCAGTTGTGGGGCCTGATCTCTGGGCCTAGGCGCTGTCCCTCAGCTCTTCAGCTCAAGGCTAACGCTCTACCACTTGAGCCACAGCGCCACTTCCGGCTTTTTTGTTTTTGCTTATGTGGTGCTGAGGAATCGAACCCAGGGCCTCAGGCATGCAAGGCAAGCGCTCTACCACTGAACCACCTTCCAGCACCTAGCCCCTAGCCCCTAGGATTTCTGTTCAGGAAGTTTAGGGCTTGCAAACACCACACACACACACACACACACACACACACACACACACACACACACACACACACACACACACACACACACACACACACACACACACACACACACACACACACACACACACACACACACACACACACGATTGAAAATGATAATGTGCATAGTTTAGGGCTTGCAAACACCACACACACACACACACACACACACACACACACACACACACACACACACACACACACACACACACACACACACACACACACGATTGAAAATGATAATGTGCATGGTGCCTGTGGCTCCTGCCTGTAATCTGGATCCCATTTGAAGCTAGCCAAAGTCCTCCTGAGACTCTTATCTCCAATTAAACACTCAAAAACTGGAAAATAGCACTGTGGCTGAAAATGGTAGAGCACTATCCTTGAGAAAAAGAGCTAAAGACAAAAGATTCATGGTTGTAAGGTCTGCACAGGGACACCGCCCTACCTCTCGGCTAAGTTTATACTTAGGTAACTGGCACACCAGGAAGCAGTCACCTTCCCCTCCTGCTAGGTCACATCCTGGGCCACCTCTGGTCACATGCCTCCCATCTGACCTGAGGAGGGTCCCAGACCCTGAGGTCACAGGATCCAGTGTGTCCACACCTTTTCCTCACCAGGCCACACCTCTTCCTGTTCCTGGCCTAGATAAGTCCTGGCCCAAGGATGGGTCACCTCTTTTCCTTTTCAGCCAAGCCTCTCCACCACACACAGTTGTGGCAGCAGTTCTGTAAATAAACTTCCTCTCCTGCCGGAATAGCGTGTGGTAGTCTCTTCCTCTGCTACCTAATGAAACCAACCTATTTAATATACCTTACAATGGTGTATGATAATTACACCTTAAATCATATATAAATCCAGTCCTGAGAAAAACAGAGAAGGCACATTTTAAGAGTCTGAATTTTGGAGTCTTTATTGGAGCACTAGTGGTCTGTAGGTGGCTAATTACAAAGACCTGCAGCCCGGAACAGAGCTTGCACTAAGATTTTTTTTTGGGGGGGAGGGTCCGGTCGTGGGGCCTTGAACTCTGGGCCTGGGTGCTGTACCTCAGCTCTTCAGCTCAAGGCTAGTGCTCTACCACTTGAGCCACAGCACCACTTCCAGCTTTTTTTTCTTTTTGCTTATGTGGTGCTGGGGAATCGAATCCAGGGCCTCATGCATGCAAGACAAGCGCTCTACCACTGAACCACCTTCTCAGCCCTGCACTGAGATTTTAAAGACAAAGGCCACTTTGGGTGGAGACCAAGCCTCAGAAAAGTATTAAATGTAGCAGCACTAGGAGCAGGGCTCCCCTGGGGCTAAACAAAATAATGTATCTACACATTCCCCAAAGCCCGGCACTCCTGGCTCTACCCACTGAGCTTTAAGCTGGGCATCTGCAATTGAAAGGATGGCTTGTCTCACCTCAAGGCCTGGGAGCTCAGTGAGAAGCTCCCCACCTTTAGACCTCTCCCCACCCCACCCCCCCATCATCAGGCTAGGCACCTGAATGGCTGTGTAAAACAACAGCTCCCAGAACCTGGCCTGGATCTGGGATGGCTGTGACTCAGTTTCCTCACTTCACTCAGAGCCCAGGCCCTGAGTTCAAACCCCATGACAGACCAAAAAGAAAAGAAAATAAAAAAGTCCCTGACTGGTGTATGAGTCACATGTGTTCTTCAACATGGGCCACATTCACACACGGTGATGACCTGCAGACTCTGCATGGGGACAGGCAGGAAGAGGTCACCATACACAGGCCATCCTAATTGGGGTGTGAGAACTGTCTAAGCCTTTTTTTTTTTTTTTTTGTCGGTCATGGGGCCTGAACTCTGGGTCTGGGCGCTGTCCCTCAGCTCTTCAGCTCAAGGCTAGCATTGTACCACTTGAGCCACAGCACCACTTCCGGCTTTTTTGTGCTTATGTGGTGCTGAGGAATCGAACCCAAGGCCTCATGCATGCGAAGCAAGTGAAGAAGGCCAGTTCTGGCTGGTGCCATATTGGCCACATGGTGGATGGTAGGGTCTGGCAATCTTGTCTTCATGCTGGGGGAAGGACCCTCCCCCACTCCATTCACAGGCCTCCCAGGTAATGGGTGTGCCCGGACCCCTGGAGGCAGGGGCAGGAACTTGGCTGATAGGTTAGTGAATCTGTCAGTCCAGTGCCTGGGACTGGGAATTTCCTGAGGATCTGCCCCCTGCGCTGACCTATTTAGGCCCAGACCAATTTAGCGGCCAGATGCCATGCTATGAGTGTCTCCGAGATCATGTCCTGTGTCCTGTCTCCTGGCTCATCTCCAGTCATCATGGAGTCCCAATTCAGCTCTCCATTGGAGCTGAATTGGCTTGTTGGTATTGTTTTTGTTATTTCTTTACTCTTTAGCATGTTTCCTAGCTGTGTTATGTGTATTTGCGTGCTGCAGGCCTTTGTAATAACTGGCGGCCTGCAGCCTGTTAACTGTATAATAAAGACTCCAATATTCTATATTTTAAAATGTGGCGTGGCTTCTGGGATGATTTACCTTACAACACAAGCACTTTACCACTGAGCCACATTCCCAGCCCCTGTCTAATCCTTTGCCTGGCCAACCTGCTCTTGATTTTAAGAATAACAAATCTGAGGGCTGGGAATGTGGCTTAGTGGTAGAGTGCTTGCCCGGCATGCATGAAGGCCTGGGTTTGATTCCTTAGTACCACATAAACAGTAAAAGCCAGAAGTGGCACTGAAGTATCCCAACTTCCCAGGGCTGATGGGACTTCAACCCACAATCATCGAAAGGAGTCACCAACACTCAGTCAATTGGGCTAGAAATTTTTATTAGCCATGGTGACTGCCACTCACTGTACCAAGATAGGGAAGAATAGCAGCAAAGTCAAATAGTTCAGGGTATTTAAAGGCAATATTCATAATTGACCCGTCCAGTAGGTTCAGTTATTCGTTAGGCTCGAGGAGGCGCCTCCTAAAAACCAATGGGGGCGAGAGAGAAAAGAGACCAAGCGCATAAAGGAAGACAAAGTCAGTCTGAGTCGCGTCAAGGTCTGCTTTATTAAAGTGAGGCAGGGTTTATATACCCGAAGGGACAGGGGAAGGGAAAGAATGAAAAAACTTTGCCGAAGCAAGGGTGAGAAGTCCCAGGGTCAGGGATGGGTCATGCTTTTCCTTTGGCCGTTGTTCTAGTCTTTCTAAGAAATATTTATGGTTAGCCAGGCGCCATTTGCTTAGGGCTGGAGATAAGAGAAATGTTTATGGTTAGTCAAATGTTGTCTGCTTAGGGCTGGAGGAATCTTATCTTTCCATACACTTTCTTGGCTCCCAACACATAATGGGGAGTGAGGGGAGGCATTCGCAGGTGGTTGTAACCGAGGCCCTAAGTCATCAAAGCAAAGTAATGAAGGTGGCTGAGCCTAAATTTTTTGCAAACATCCTGGTGCCTCGGCAGGCGACACCCAGCTTCTAGGCCTGGAGGTGAGGCAAGCTATCTTTGAAGTGCAGATGCCTGGCTCAATGCAGTGAGCTAGGTGGGCTCTGCTTTGCAGAAATTCAGATTCCACAGCCCTAGGAAAGCATTGATTAGCTCTGCAAATGGCCTAGAAGTGAGACAAGACAACCTTAGAAATGCAGGTGCCTGTCAGAGACACCCTGGTGCTTAACTCCCTACTTTACTCAAGCCTTTTATGAAATTTAACATTTAGCCCTATTCTTGTTTTGTTTTGTTTTGTTTTGTTTGTTTTTTGGGTCAGTTGTGGGGCTTGAACAGCCTGGGCACTGTCCCTCAGCTCTTCAACTCAAGGCTAGCGCTCTACCACTTGAGCCACAGCGCCACTTCTAGCTTTTTCTGTTTATGTGGTGCTGAGGAATCGAACCCAGGGCCTCCTGCATGTGAGGCAAGCACTCTACCACTGAGCCACCTTCCCAGCCCAATTATTATTATTTTTAATTGTGCTTTTTTTTTTTTTTTTTTTTGCTGGTCCTGGAGTTTGAACTCTGGGCCTGAGCGCTGTCCCTCAGCTCTTCAGCTCAAGGCTAGCGCTCTGCCACTTGAGCCTTAGCGCCACTTCAGGCTTTTCCTGCTTATGTGGTGCTGAAGAATTGAACCCAGGGCCTCATGCATGCAAGGTAAGCACTCTACCACTAAGCCACCTTCCCAGCCCTTTGGTCCTATTCTTAATACAAATGGTCGTTTCAGTCAGTGTCAGACCTGTCTTATTCCTAGGGTCTGTACCCATGTTTCTGATTTCATATTTTATGTTCTTTTTGGGGGAAGGTCATCACAGATGCTATGGCTCAAGTAGTAGAGTGCTAGCTTTGAGCAAAAGAAGCTCAGGGACAGAGCCCAGGTCCTGAGTTCAAGCCCCAGAACTGGAAAAAAAAAAGTAATATTATTATATATTTTATTACATATACGATATAATATGTAATATAGATTAATATATCACATATATACCACATATGAATATATATCGTATATTATATATTATAATATACGGTATATATTGTATCATATATTATATACTGTATATATTATATAATATACAATATATATTATATGCTATATTATATATTATCACATGATACATAACAGTATGTGACATGCTATTATATATTACATACTATAAAATGTGTTTATATTCCACATATTTATAATGTAGTATAAAAATACATATATGTACACCCACACACACATATATAAATATATATATATATTTTTTTAAATTATTTTGCAACATAACTTCCCAGTCAGGCTTGGGACCCTCTACGTCTCTGTTATGGGCACCAACCAACAAGCTAAGACCTCCTAAATTCCTAGAGGGAGCGCAGCGGCCCCCCTCAAGTAGTCTTAGCGGGGGCGGGGCTGTGACGTACTTCCGGCTGCGCCGCCCCGCGGTGCGTGGAAGGGTCTCCGGGCGCCCGCGGCTCTGAGTCACGGTGAGCCTGCGGGTCCCGGGTTAGCGGATCGGGCGGAGGAGGGAGCCTGGGCCCTAAGGTTTGGGGAGGGAGAGGTGGGCTTGGCAGGTGGGGCCTGTAAGGGTCCCCTCTACCCCAGTCCTGGAAGACCGAGCGGCGCCCCGGCCGGGGAGGCGTCGGGCCCCCGCAGAGCCTTCTCCACCCTCCCGAGCGGTCACGAACGCCGCCTCGGTGACCCCCGCAGCCGTCCCGGCCGCGAGCGGCGGGGCCTGAGCGTAACCCCGGGGACGCGGTGGAGGTGGAGACCGGAGGAGGCCGAGGTAGGGCCCGGGTCGCGAAAACCAAATAGAAACAAAAGGCCCGGGGGGGCGGGGCCGCGGGGCGGGGCGCTGGCGGCGCTCGAGGGCCCGGCGTCCGCCACGGGCGCCGCCGCACCGCGCAGCGCGAGGACGGGAGGAAGGGAAAGGGAACAGTTAACACAAAAGAGAAACAAGAACTTGTGTGCGCGACTCAGGCCTCCTCGGAGCTTCGGGTCATCCAGTGAGGGCTGCTCTCCCTTCTCAACGGCCATCTGAACTGAGATCCAAACCTGGCCTCACGCCGGGCCCTGGTGGCTCAGGCTTTGTAAAATCCTAGCTACTCAGGAGGCCGCGGTCTGAGGATCACGGTTCGAAGCCAGCCAAAGCAGGGAAAGACCATGAGACTCTTAATCTCCAATTAAAAGCTAATAGTGGAGCTGTGGTTAAAGTGGTGAAACGTTAGCCTTGAGCACACAAAAGCTCAGGGATGGTGCCCAGGACCTGAGGTAAAGCCCCACGACTGGCCCAAAAATAATAAATAGTGAAAGCAAAAAAGGGCTAGGAGGTGTCACTTAAATGGTAGAGCACCTGCCTAACAAGCATAAGGCCCTGAGTTCAAACCCCCAATACCACCCACAAAACAAAAACTTGAGTATGTTCTAGTTACAAGTGTCAATCAAATGAAGCCCAAAATTATATTGCAATTATACTCTGTGTGTGTGTGTGTGTGTGTTACTGGGGATTAAAAACCTAAGGAAGAGCCAGAAACCTGGGGCTCACATCTATAACTAGGTATTGGCAGGAGGTTGAGATATGAGAATCATGATTCAGAGCCAGCTGGGGCATGAAATATCATGAGATTCTTACTTCAATAAACTATTTAGAAAAAGCCAGAAGTGGCACTTTGGCTCAAGTGGTAGATCGCTAGCCCTGAGCAAAAGAAGCTCAGGGACAGTACCCAAGCCCACAGTTCAAGCCCTAGGACCGGCAAAAAAAACCCCAAGGAATGTCTTTTGACTTTTTTACTCTGCCCCTCTATCATTTGAGCCATGCTTTCTGGCTGACTTTGTGCTGGCTAGTGAGAAATAGAGTCTTGTGGGCTTACTTGCTTGGCTGGTACCCTACCTGGCTTTTTCTTGATTAATTGGTTTGTCTTCCTGGGCTGATTTTGAATTTCCATTCTTACATTTAATTGTCCCAAGTAGCTAGGATTATAGGCATAAGCCACCAGTGCCCAGCTCATTTTTTTTTTTGTCAGAATTATTGTTTTTATGTGGCAGTTTTATGGGGGCTAAAGTTTCCATAGTTCAGTGTGCTGAAAGGTATGGCTATAAAGACCAAAATCCATACTTTCCATTTTGGTGGTAATATGACAACCATATTTTCATAGGTTTAAGGTGTGTGGCCCTAAGAACCAGAAACCTAAAGGAACCAGTATTTTTGTTCCTCAGCCCACCTTAGAGAAGTGTTTCCTGGAGTCTGATGACCAAAGTGGTAGGCATGGCCACAGTTCTTGGCCCCAGGCTGGCTCAGGAGCATGCAGGGCCAATAGCTGTGAAAGTGGAGGAGGAGGAAGACAAAAGGAAATGCCGTCCTGGCCTGGAGATGTTCCGCCAGCGCTTCAGGCAGTTTGGGTACCATGACACCCCAGGACCCCGCGAGGCTCTGAGCCAGCTCCGGGTGCTCTGCTGCGAGTGGCTGAGGCCTGAAATCCACACCAAGGAACAGATCCTGGAGTTGCTGGTGCTGGAGCAGTTCCTGACCATCCTGCCCCGGGAACTCCGGGCCTGGGTGCAGGAGCACTGCCCAGAGAGTGCAGAAGAGGCTGTCACTCTTTTAGAAGACCTGGAGCGGGAGCTGGACGAACCAGGACTGCAGGTAGGCAGGAGGCTTTCTGTGGCCAGTGGGTTGAAGGGAGGAATGTGGTTTTGGCCTTTGAGTAAGACTAGCTTCATGGAAGCTTCTAAATCAGGCCATGTTTCCTCCATCGTATACCACCTTTAGTCCTTGAATCCAATAGAATGGGTGATTTTTTTTTTTTCCCCTTTCCTAGAGGTTCTACATAATTCTTCTTAGATTTTTCATCTTAAAGTGAACTGCACACAAACTCAGCCATTTCTTACTGTCTCCAGATCTCAACTCCTCCAAGTGAACAGAAACAGATGTCACCTTCAGGCACTGCAGAAGAGTCCCCAAGCAGGGAACAGTCTGGTGACAGCAGTCCCAAATACGATTCTTGGGGGCCTCTGTACATCCAAGAGACTGGTGAGGAGCAGGTTTTCACTCAAGATTTAAGAAAAATTCAAGGTAAGGATCATCTCTCCATGCCCCTGGGTTTGGGACATGTTCAAAGATGGTGGGCTCCCCATCTCTAACTGTTTAATACAGTGTTTTTAAAATAATGCATTGGGGCATTCCCTCAATTTTCTTCCTACCCAATGGCATAACCTATAAATAAAGCTCTTATCATATGACCTTCCCTCCCACTATGTGCTCTTCTCTCTAGTTCTGGTATCATAGTCTCTCTTAACACTTTCTCACTGTTGTCTCATGCAGTGACATTATCTCCTGTGGCTCATTCAAGCTGTGCATAGCTGTGTGGTCAGTTTGTTTATCAAACTCATTGATCCTCCAAGAGTGTGTCTTCTGTGCTGGGACCCTGGCTGAGGACGCTGCATCTGGGGGAGGAGAGGGAACTATATCCGCCCAGCCACTCCAGTTAATGTAAAGGTCTCTACTTTTTTAACCACACAGGCAGTGCTACCCTTGGCCAGTTTCCTGGACCACAGAGAAAAAACAGATGCCTCTGGGAAGGCAACTGGAAGGCATTGGAAGTCTCCTTCCCTGCTGACGCTGTACAGAGCTTGTCAGAAGTGAAAAGTGTGTTAGGAAACCAGTGGTGGTGGCACACCTGTAAGCATAGCTACTCAGGAGGACAAGATGCAAGGATTGCCGTTCAAATCCAGCCAAGGCAGGAAAACCCATAAGACTCTGATCCCCAGTTACTTGCCAAAGGAAAAAAAAAAGCCAGAAGTGGAGCTGTGGCATTAGCCTTAATCAAAAAACTCAGGGACAGTGCCCGGCCTGAGTTCAAGCCTCAGTTTTGGTGTGTGTGTGTGTGTGCACGCGCGCACACACACACACACAGCTGGCTTAGCTGGGCGCCAGTGGACACACATACACACACACACACACACACAGCTGGTTTAGCCGGGCGCCAGTGGCTCACGCCTGTAATCCTAGCTACTCAGGAGGCTGAGATCTGAAGATCATGGTTCAAAGCCAGTCTGGGCAGGAAAGTCCGTGAAACTCTTATCTCCAATAAACCACCAGAAAATCGGAAGTGGTGCTGTAGCTCAAGTGGTAGAGCGCTAGCCTTGAGCTGAAGAGCTGAGGGACAGTGCTCAGGCCCAGAGTTCAAGGCCCACGACTGACAAAAAAAAAAAAAAAAAAAAAAAAAACTGGCTTAAAAGAATTCACATCCCAAGGAAGAAAGGAAGCATTCAAGGGAAGAGTAAGCAGCTTTGATTAAAAATATACATAGAGTTTGTAAATGTGAGTCTGTGGTCATAGACAATTCAGCATCTGAGACTGTTACCTGAATTGCTGCGTAGGAAGACCAAGATGGAAGGGCTAAGGGAGCTGTGGAGTCTGCTGTCTGTGCAGTTAGCCGCTCCAGATGTAGAGACAGAATCGGGAGAAAGAGAAAATGACAGAATTGTCCAGAACTGATGAAAGAAAGTCCTCAAGGAAATACAATCCAAGTAAATAAGATCTAGGTGGTAAAACTACAAAATGTCAAATTTTGTCCGATGTCTTAGGAGTCAAGATATAATAAAATAGGTGAACTAGGCACCGGTGGCTCATGCCTGTAATCCTCACTACTCAGGAGACTGAGATCTGAGGATTGTAGTTCAAAGCCAGTCTAGGCAGGAAAGTCTGGAGGACGAATCTCCAGTTGAACAGCAAAAATTTGGAAGGAGAGCTATGGCTCAAGTGGTAGCATGCTAGCCTTGGGCAAAAAAGCTTAGGGACAGTGCCCAGCCGCTGAGTTCAAGTCCCAGGACTGGCACAAAAAGAAAAAGTTTTCAACTTCTCAGAGAAAATTTAAAATGTTAACATTTCTGGTTATTTCTTCCCACATGTGAAGTCTGTGGCTCTGCAGGGACTTGAAGGGGTATCTGTGCGCAGCTGAGGGTTGGCTCATTATGGAGAATGGAAAGGAGCTTTGCTAAGGTTCTGGTCACTGGCAGCCAGAGAAGGGATGAGCCTGGAAGCACCTGTTGGCCAAGGAAGGAAAGAGATGGTCAGGTGAAGAGAGAAGAGTGAGGTTTTGAAGGACAACTTGTTTTTTCATTGATTTTTCACAATCCTTTTTTTCAACATGTGGATGGTTAGGGCTGAGAGTCAGGTGCTTTCATTCACGGATCTGACCATGCAGTGATTTTACATGGAGCGAGTGTCCACCGTGTATGGGTGTGGCTGTGGGTATGTGTTGTTGGGCATTGAACCTGAGGACTTGTGCATGCTAGGCAACCGCTGAGCCACCTTCCCAGTCCCTGCATCTGTTTTTGCCTTATGTGTATGCTACAGTCCTGGTTTGTCTTGAACTTAGGGCCTGAAGGCAGTCCCTGAGCTTTTGTTTGTTTTTTGGGGGGTCTGGTCATAGGGCCTGAACTCTGGGCCTGGCCCTGTCCCTCAGCTCTTCAGCTCAAGGCTAGCACTCTACCACTTGAGCTACAGCGCCACTTCTGGCTTTTTTCTTTTTTGCTTATGTGGTGCTAAGGAATTGAACCCAGGGACTCAGGCATGCAAGGCAAGCGCTCTACCACTGAGTCACCTTCCCAGCCCCCCTGAGCTTTTGATGATTGGATGATTTGTCCTGCAGCCATGCTGAGTTCTCCTGTATTTCATCACCCTTCTGAGTCAGTCTGCCTCACTTGGCAATCCTGTTCCTTGCTTAGAACAAGGACATGTGACATACCTCACTATGCTTCCTGTTCCAGGTTGCAAATCAAACCCCCAGAATGAGGAGTCAGCAGATGAGCAGAAAAGTTCTGAAGAAGATGGACTTATGAGGGATTTCATCCCCGTGATTATTGCTAACAAGTGTGAGGTCAGGGCAGAGAGGCAGTGGGTGAACCCAGAAAGGGGAAGAGGAGCAAAAGCCCCTCCTCACCATGCAGGGTCCAAGAAAGGGGCAGAATCGGTTTCTCCTAAGTCAGCCCCTGGGGCAAGACGATACATCTGTGCCGAGTGCGGAAAGGCCTTTAGTAATAGTTCCAACCTTACCAAACACCGCAGAACGCACACTGGGGAGAAACCATATGTGTGCACCAAATGTGGAAAGGCTTTTAGCCACAGCTCCAACCTTACCCTGCATTACAGAACGCACTTGGTGGACAGGCCTTATGACTGTAAGTGTGGGAAAGCCTTTGGGCAGAGCTCAGACCTCCTGAAACACCAGAGGATGCACACAGAGGAGGCACCCTATCAGTGCAAAGATTGCGGCAAGGCCTTCAGTGGGAAAGGCAGCCTCATCCGCCACTACCGCATCCACACTGGTGAGAAACCCTATCAGTGTAATGAGTGTGGGAAGAGCTTTAGTCAGCACGCAGGCCTCAGCTCGCACCAGCGCCTGCATACGGGCGAGAAGCCCTACAAGTGCAAGGAGTGTGGGAAAGCCTTCAACCACAGCTCCAACTTCAACAAGCATCACCGGATTCATACTGGGGAGAAGCCTTACTGGTGCAGCCACTGTGGGAAGAGCTTCTGCAGCAAGTCCAACCTCTCCAAACACCAGAAGGTCCACTCCGGGGAGGGGCAGGGGCTCTAGCTGCCCAGCAACTTGTTTCTTGTTTGAGTTTTGTAAGTAAGTTTCAGAAGGTTAATAATATTAGAGAAGCCCTAAAGACAGTAACAGCTCGTGATAGATTTTGTGCCACTTGGTGGCCAGGGCTGCCTGAGAGCTGGTGCTCTGTGGCGGCCGCTTAGGCAGGAGGCCTGCAGGGCACTTGTGGCTCTGTTTTGTCCTCCAAGGCCAGTCCACCTGACACCCCACCCATTTGCCCTAGGCCTCACTCGGCCTTGTAGGGCCCCTGCCTCTGTAGTTGAAATCTGATGTGAATCAAGCTTAAGGAGGAAACTAACTATTTCAACGTTGTATATTCCACAAGTGTATTTGTAAAGAATTGAGCCACACTGAAGACAGTTTATTGCATTCAGAATAAACATAGCACTGTAATGCCTCAGGACCATTATTGTGATGAGTGGTGTGTTGGTGACTGAATGTTTTGGGGGTTTTTTGGTCAGTCATGGGGCTTGAACTCTGGGCTTGGGCGCTGTCCCTGCGCTCTTCAGCTCAAGGTGAGCACTCTTATCACTTCAGCTACAGCGCCACTTCCGGTTTTCTGGTGGTTTATTAGAGATGAGTTTCATTGACTTTCCTGCCCAGCCTGGCTTTGAACCAAGATACTCAGATCTCAACCTCCTGAGTAGGTAGGATTACAGGCGTGAGCCACCGGTGCCCAGCAAACTGACTGTTCTTAAAGATGGGGACTTCTGGCACGTTTCGATTAGGGACTTACAGGTGTGTGTGTGTGGCTGGGTGTGGCTATGATAGGTGCAATGACATGCTTTCTCTACATCAGTGTACTTTTGCCCATTGGGCTGTCATCTTCATATGGGTTTTGGTTATGATACAAAGCTGATGAAAATCTGTACAATCCAATTTCCAGAAGCTAACATCACAGCCCAGTTTTCCAAGACTGGGACCTCTGCCCACTTCCATCTGGACAGCACACTTTTGCTCTGCTTTCTGCATTAATAAACCCACTGCTGCTTAAGTCCCTGACAAGATCAGAATCTTTGTAGTCCCCAGATCTAGTGACCTACGTCCTATGATAGACACATACAAGACATTTTGCAAAAATGACCTTGGGGCTGGGAAGGTGGCTCAGTGGTAGAGCGCTTGCCTTGCATGCATGAGGCCCTGAGTTCGATTCCTCAGCACCACATAAGCAAAAAAAAAAAAAAAAGCTGGAAGTGGCGCTGTGGCTCAAGTGGTGGAGCGCTAGCCTTGAGCTGAAGAGCTGAGGGACAGAGTTCATGGCCCAGGCCCAGAGTTCATGCCCCATGACCGAGCCTCCCCCCGCCCCCCAAAAAAGATCTTAATTATAAAACAGCTTAACAAAACTGAACACGCTCTTAATGTATGACCCAGCAATCATATCCCTTGGTATTTACCCAAAGGAACTAAAAATTTGTAACTACAAAATGGTCTGCACATGGATACTTGTACCTGTTATTCCCCAGTGCTCAAAAGCACCAAGATGTCCTTTGGCAGGGAATAAGCCTGTGATAAGTCAGGACAGTATATGTTACTCGGTTTTAAGAAGCAATGAATTATCAAGCCATAAAAAGGCTTGGAGAAATTGTAAATCTTACTAAGTAAAGTCAAGCTGTATAATCACAATGATATATTTTTAAACGGTTTGGTGTTATAGTCTAAATCTATGCGCAGTGTACACCACTGAGTCTTAATGTAATCTGTGACTTTAGATAGATGTTAGTATTATAGGCCCTGTTATCACTTAGGTGGGGATGTTGGTAATGGAGTATGCCTGTGTGGTGTGGACACTGGATGTATATGAAGTCTGCCTATGGTGTAGATTATGGGATGTATCTGAGAAATTTTGTCTTTTGCTCAATGTTGCTGTAAACGTTCATCTGCCCTAAAAAAATAGTCTTAAAATAAAGCTGACAGGGTGCCGGTGGCTCACGCCTGTAATCCTAGCTACTCAGGAAGCTGACAAATGAGGTTCGAGGTTCAAAGCTAACCGGTGGAGGAAAGTCCATGAGACTCTTATCTCCAGTAAACCACTCCGAAAACCGGAAGTGGTGCTATGGTTTAAGTGGTAGAGCACTAGTCTTCTGCAGAAGAGCTGAGGGACAGCACCCAGGACCAGAGTTCAAGCCCCACAACCAACAAAATAAAGCTGGCAGCTCATGCCTGTAATCCTAGCAACTTGGGAGGCTTGAGATCTGAGCATTGAAGCCAGCTCCAGCAGGAAAGTCTTATCTCCAATTAACCAATACAAAACTAGAGGTAGATGTGGGATTTAAGTGGTAGAGCACCAACCTTAAGTGAAAAGGCCAAGTGAAAGCAGGAGGCTGGAGTTCAGTCCCAGTACCGGCGCAAATAAAAGGAGATGGAGCTGCCAGTTCTGATTTGAAGCCACAGGACATAAAGCTTCCTCTGGAAGCCCAGAAATGTCCCTAACAAGGCCCCCAGGCCTCCCTTGGGATGTCGGGGGTCTCCCCAGGCCTGAGGTCTGGGCAGTTCTCGGCTGTTCTCTTTTCAAACCCTTATAAAATCCCGATGGCCGGGGCTGGGAAGATGGCTCAGTGGTAGAGCACTTGCCTTGCATGCATGAGGCCCTGAATTCGATTCCTCAGCACCACATAAGCAAAAAAACAAAACAAAACTGGAAGTGGCGCTGTGGCTCAAGTGGTAGAGCGCTAGCCTTGAGCTGAAGAGCTGAGGGACAGTGCCCAGGCCCAGAGTTCAGGCCCCATGACTGGAAAAAAAAAAAAAATCCCGATGGCCATCCCTGTTTCTCTAACTCTTTTTGCACACCACCCTCTATCTGCTCACTTGGAAATTTGCGGGCTCAAAATGCCAAGTCTGGTTCATTCTGAATATAGCTTTTATGCCTTCACCCTCTAAGGCATATATATTCGATCAGTCCTGCCTGCCGCGAAGTAAGGCCTTGCTGCGCCCCCTTTCTTCTGGCCCCCCGACTAGCGGGGGGTGGGAGATCATGAAGTTGTTGGAAACCCGAGGTCCTAGAGGGGCTTGAGGTCCCCTGAACTCAAGGGCCCGCCCAGGATGGCTTCTTCCGGAAGTGGGCGGGGCCAGGCACCTGCGCTGAGTCTCGGGCGTCCGGTGTCCTCTAGTGTGAGTAGGACCTTTTATTCCTGGCCAGGGGGCCGGAAGTGGTGTTACCCTGTGGAGTGCCTGAGACTATCAGGACAGTGGAGCTGGACTTGAACCCAGGGCTTCATGCTTGCTAGGCAACCACGCTACCACTAAGCCACATTCCCAGACCCGCAAAAAGAAGTGTTTGGGGCTCCATCATAAACCGGGACTGGACCCCAGGCTCATCGCCTAGTTGAGAACCCCATTTCTAAGGCTGTCCATTTGAGTCCTTTTTTCTCCCAATAACCTGAGTTGATACATTTCATAAAGGGCCCACCTACTTTCAACACTAAGTGCCAGCAGTGCCCAAGGTAGTCTCTATCATGTGGACACACACATTCTTTTTTAAAAAACAGTATTTGGGAAGTATAACAACTGTTGCTGAGCAGTGCCTCTAGCCTGTAACCCTAGCCCCTGGGGAAGTGGAGATTGAGAGATCTTGGTTGGAACTTAGCCCAGGCAAAAGTTCACCCTAGGGTCAACCATACAATGTGGTGGCACATGCCTGACACATCTTGCTACGTGGGGAAGCACTGGTAGAAGGAAGGGGAGCCCAGGCCAAAGTGAGACCTTGCCTCAAAAATAACTAATGGAGGTGCTGGGAATGTGGCTTAGTGGTAGTGTGCACCTAGCATGCTTGAAGCCCTGGGTTTGATTCCTCAGAATCACATAAACAGAAAAGGCCAAAAATGGCACTGTGGTTCCAGTGGTAACGTGCTAGCCTTGAACAAAAACAGCTCAGACAGTGCCCAGGCCCTGAGTTCAAGCCCCAGGACTGGCAAAAAGACAAACCAACAAACCTAATGGAGAAGGGGACTGGAGGAGAAATTGTATTTGCTTGGCTGAGACTCTGGTTTGGAACTCAATTCAGTGACCAGAAAGAGCTTACCAGTTTGCCTCCCAGTAGCAGTGGAAAAACTCACACTAGCAGGTAAGCCATACGCTAATGGCTCACACCTGCAGTCCAAGCTACTCAGAGAAAGGTAAGTTCCAGATTCTACCAAAAAAATCAGAATTGCTACCCAACAAGTTTTTTTTTTTTTCCCTTTCCTACTGAACCATACAGAATGCATTACCACAAACTCCTAAATGTGACTTGAAGGCGACTGTAACTTTGTAGATAAAAAGTTATCTGTAAAAATCCTTAAAGACTCTTTTAGAATCTAATAGTTGGTGTTGTTTTAAGTGGAATTTGGCCCTTGCACAAAAACACACTCAGTCTCCTGAAAAACTATTGTTTTAATAGTGCATTTCATTTATGCTACAGGAGGAGCAGGTGGAAAATGGAAGGTGACAGAAGGTGATCTCCTGGGTCAGAAATACTCCAGAAGCACCATCCTAACCCAGCGAGAAAGAACCCTTGTCCAAGGTGCCTTCCTTATTTGCTCTATTTGTATTCATCCTGGGCTGGTGAGGTCAGAAGAGATTGAGCTGCAGTTAGGTGTTAGAAGGGACAGAGCGGGGTGTGCTGGCTGAGTGGGCTCTTTGAAAGCATCCTTAGTAAGGAGGTTACCATTAGAATCACTTTTCATACCAGGAGGCAAGGACAGAGGGAAGGCCAAAGCTCAAGCTCTTCCCTCCTCAAGTTCTTCACTGCACAGAACTTCCTCCTCAGTTCCTCTATCACAGGAAGGACGAGGGCCTAGTGGATTGCCAGACTGCCCTTGAAATGGGGTCTTCTTGCTCTAAGAGCAGATCACAGATCATTGGAAAATCTTTTGGGGTTTTTTCCTCTTAATAAATTAAATCCCTCAGCACCAAGTTTGTACTATTAGCCAAATCAGAAAACAAAGCAGCATGTTCCTTGCTAAATCTTGAAGCTGGATGGCGGACAATGGCTTTGAAATCCAGCTTCTATCCTCCTTCCTAGCAATCAGGACCAAGAATATTCTTTCCACTTTTTGTGCTCACTCTACTGACTCCAACTAATAGAATCTTTGAAATCTCCTTTCTAGTATGTTTGCATCCCTACCTTGGAAAGGAAGGCTTCTGTGATGTGATAAAAATGGTTTAGTGCAAACACCCTTCCAAAAAGGGGTGGCTGGTCCCCAAGCCTCCTTCCATCCCCAGCCCTGAATCTGTTGTGTCTCACAACTTTTCAAGGCTGGCATCTGCCAGTCAGTGTGCCAAGATTTTCCCAACCCACTCCTTCATTCTCTGAAGTGAAAGGTATGAGGCGGAAGGGCACACCCTAAGTTGTTGATAGAGCCAGAGCCCTTGCGGGCGATCGAGTTTGTGGCTCTTTCGTGTAAATGCTCAGACATTTAATTCAGCAGGAACCCCGAGAGAACTTTTGCTCAGACTCATTCCATTCAAAGGCTTCTCTCCAGTGTGAATCCTCTGATGGCGGACAAGCGCTGAGCTATACCTGAAGGCTTTTCCACACTCGCTACATTCATAGGGATTCTCCCCTGTGTGGATTCTCTGATGCTGAATAAGGCCTGAGCTGTAGGTAAACTTCCCTCCACACTCCATACATTCGTAGGGCTTCTCTCCAGTGTGGATCCTCTGGTGCTGGTAGAGGT